>NC_090449.1:906325697-906627629 GCF_031143425.1 Pleurodeles waltl | reverse complement strand
ACATGTATCAATGCAATTTCATACATTACCCATAGACCAACAACATGCAGTCTACTTCAGCAAAAGGACACCATCAGGTAAGTCTTCGGAGAATCAGGACTATTGACAGCTAAACCCACACAGCTAATATGACTCGAACCATCATCAGGAACTCAAACTAAGAATCTCAGAATCCCTCTCTAGAGTCTCTCACTCTTCTCTCTCTGACAAGATTCCTACCCAGATTGTTATACTAATCTTCAAAAAGTTTATGATTCGTCAGTACATGGGGTGGTTTACGATTCAACCAATAGTCACTCTAATTGATAACCTAAAATGCAATGACATTAAAAATAATCAAGACACATTCATAACAGTAACTTTTCCTCTTCCGTCTCATCAGTGTCTCCATTGTTCCATCTCATCCAAACTTGTCTTCTCAGGAAGAAACTTCTCAAGTTGAAACATTTACTTCCATCCTTGAGGAAGAAACCAAATATTAGTGACAATTTCAAACAATAGAACATTCAACTCGTATTATGATTTTATAAATCTGACCTTGTGTGACATAGTGCAGCAACCCGCTAGGGGTGCTGTGTACACATTTATGAAGCTATTTAGCACACACATTTATGTAAGCATTAAACAACGGAAAATAACCACAACTCCAGTTAGAATTTTGCTTAGCCTAAGAACTTAAATGAATTATGGCAACCATTTTCAAAAGTCACCCGTTTTCACATGTTAATTCACTATGTGATTAATGCATTGAAATAATTAATAACTGTATTAGAACATTCACACTTTCACAGTAGTCAAGAATTACATCAAAGAAATGCACTTGTCATGGAAATATAGTAAATGCCTATATTAAGAGAATTAGAAAGCACATACAGGCATGTCATGCCAATAAAAGGAACACTAGCACATATATGTACCACATCATAAACAAGCAGGGTATCATATACAGCCTTAATGTCCATACCTAGAACATATGAAATATGACTGTCCTTCAAAAGTACCTGTATTGGGCTGTGAGGGCTCCTATGCGCAAAACGGGGGCCACATGTTGATCCTGGGGGGAGGGATGGCATGTTTCCCTCAGGGTTTGCAGGTCAGGGTCCCTCCTGGGACCCACAATCCCTTATGTTTCCCCTGTGGACCACTTCGGGCCTTTCCACAAAGGGAAGGGAGAGGGAAGCAAAAAGGAACGAAAACCCCACCACGGGGGCATGAGAGCGAGACCTGATGGTGCGGAGCTGCCGATGAAGCTTCCTCCCCCGCGATCTCTAGGGTTGGAAATGGGGGCTCAGCGGCGCGGGGAGCTGGCGATGAGGCTTCCACCCTGCCTGCCGTTCACTGGGGCCCAAGAATCACTGGGGCTTTGTTGGGGCAGGGGGAACTGCTGATGAGGATTTCTCCCCCCCCCCCCGGCTTTTTTCCAATTCAGGGTGCGGCCTGCCCGGGCCATAGCAAGCAGCAGGTACCAGAGTGGGTGCCTGCTTGTGCCCTGGGGGCACGGTAGGAGCACGCACGCTCCTTTGTTGATTGCGGGGGTGCCCTAGGGGTACCATGGCCAGCGCGAATCACTCACACTTCGGAATAACCAAGCCAGGTTGCGGCGATAAACCCCGATTTCGGCAAGTGCATATCAGTGCGCTGTGCCCGGGTCACAGCGGTGAGTCCCGGCACGGCAATGTGCATAGAGGCACAAAGGGGCACAAAGAAGCACTTTTTAAGTGCTATAAATATAAAGAGACAGTACTCCTCATACTGTGGGTAGTTGCAGGGGTCAGGGGCCACCATAACCTGCCCCTGGAGACAGAAGAGGGGGGAAGCACAGGGCTAGCAGGCCCAACAATAGGCCAGCACAAGGGATGCAGATGTGGCAGTTCCTCCTGGTGATCAGGCAGGTCACAGGTCAGCATAGCAGCAGTCTAAGGTAGGTCCTGGTGAGTCAATTCACCAGCGTACTGTGTACAGTTCCACAAGAGTCTCTGGAGTCCCAAAAATGTCTAAATTGTGGGGAAAATCCACTGTGCTTATACTCAGTTTACAGTGTGTTTCACAAAGAGATGGGAGAGGAGGTTCCAACCAACTGGTTCTGGGAGTGCCCCCTCTCTCCTCCAGCACAGGCTCCAAACATCAGTTGTGGGTAAACAACCCTATTGTGTGAGGCCAGGGCACAGCCTTTACAAATGCCCCGCCTCTCCCTTCTCTCAGACCAGGAAGACTATTCAGTATGTAGATGCACCTCTGTGACACCTCCACCCTCCCTGTTTGCAGGCTGTCTGAAAAGTATGCACAAAGCCCAACTGTCACTCTGCCCAGACGTAGATTGGAGTCAAGCTGCAAAACATCAGAGTCATGAGCACAGAGAAATGCTCACTTTCTAGAAGTGACATTTCTGTAATGATAATAAAAAATCCACCTACACCAGTAAGCAGCATTTCTCACTACCATTACATCCATACCAAACATTCCTACGCTACCCCTCATAAATCAGACAATATCCCCTACACATAAGGCAGGGCATTTCCATTGCAATCCTAAGAGAAGGCAGCACTCACAGCACTGAGAAACGAAATAGGCGGTTTGTCACTACCAACACAGGCACATTACTAGGCACATGTCCTGCCCTCTACATACATAGCACCCTGCCCATAGGGGTAGCTAGGGCCTACCTTAGAGGTGACTTACATGTAGCAAAGCAGGAGTTCAGGGGCTGGCAAGTAAATTTAGATGCCAGGTCCCTGCGGCAGAAAACTGCTCACAAAGACCCCACGCTAGCAGGCCTGGGACAGGTTTGAAAGGCTATTTCAGTGGGTGGGGCAAGCAGCGCTGCAGGCCCGCTAGTAGAATTTAATTTACAGGCCCTGGGTATAGATATACTACTTTACAAGGGGCTTATAAGTACATTAAATATGCCAATTAGGTATAGGCCAATCATACCAATTTTACAAGGGAGAGCACATGCACTTTAGCACTGATTACCAGTGAGAAAGTGCTCAGAGTTATAATGTCAGCCAACAAGGGTCAGAAAAATAAGGAAGAAAAGGCTAAATGTTTGGGGGAATGACCCTGTAAAAGGGCCAGGTCCAACAGATATGATCTCTCATTGCATATTACTATCTCACCTGGAAGAAGCAGGCATCCAGGTCAAACCTCTTGCAAATGAGGCATACCTCCCCAACCTTCCCCAGGTAATATATTTGAATCCATTCTGCTTTAGTTTCAAATCTTTCCAACATGGTGCTTCACAGGGCTGTTTACCCAGGTCTACTTCTTTTATTCTTTATGTTAGACCACTTCCTCTTCTCCTTCAATCCTTTGGCCTTCAGCTGTGAGTGTCATGCTGATAAAATAATTAGTCCTTTGATGTACATTTGCAAAAGTCAGTCTCTAAGATTCATGACTGCATGATCTAAGTAGTAGACTGGATAACCAAGAACATTGTCAAATTAAATTCTGACAAAATAGAATTCATTTACATCCCTAAGTGTAAATGCTGCCTGCATGCTTCCTAACTCTTTTTGGCCCCTCCAACAGAGTTCACCTTTCACTTGATATGTTCTGTCTGAAACCTTTGATTCATGTTTCTGTTGGTTTTCTGTCTACTTCAGAAAATTCTGCCTTACCTGCCATAAAAGAATGACAAGAAATGCAGCCATTCTCAGCTGTTTCATTTACTGTAATTTCTTCTTTCTCTGTTTCCCATCTTTCATTCTTCAAGGCCTTCAGTGCTTATAGATTGCAACTGCACATCAGGCACTAGATTTACCTTACAAATCTTCTCCCTCTCAGGAAGTAGAAAAACTACATTGGATACCCATTGATCAATAGATCATCCCTTGGTCTGATCATTGAACCTCATCCCCATCTAAGGCCCACCTACCTTCTGTCATCAACTTATTTAATACCAGCTGCCACAACATATGGACAAATGCAACATACTGTAAAACTAGAGCTGGAAGGCAATCTTTTTCTGTTCTTAGTCCTAAATTGAGGAACTCCTTGCCGGATTATCTTTATACTACCACTGAAATCAAGCCAGGACAAAATTTTGGTAATCTAGCATTCAATATGAAACTCATACAGACGTACATAGGCAAAAGTGCTACAGGTATTGACAATACTCCCTCAAACTTTCACATTAAAGCTTAGAAACATACATCTCAAATAGATCTGCAACAACAGCTGTACTTTTTGCATTTTGTGCACTTTTCGCCACCTTTAAGCTCCTGAAAAGCCTCCAATTCTGCTTTACGCTTATCTCTTTCCCATTCTCAGCAAATGGGGGTCCCTACTACATTCAGGCCTGTTTTGGATAATTCTAGACACACATGCATGAACTGTACATGACCATCCCTTTCCCTGGAGGTATGTGCAACATGGCCAGTTAATATTTGTTTCAGTCAACCATTGTGGTTTTGAATCTGGTTCTTTCGCTCTCTATTAATTGAAGCCTTTGGACATGGACCTCCATGCCTTTAGAATCTTTAATTTTTATAATCTTTTTCTCTACATATACCATTCTTTCTTGGGTAGCTTATGTCAAAATGCTTTAGTTTTAATATAAAAACCACTTGCAGAGGCAGTACCAGTCCCTTTAAGTCTCTGGTCTGAAGAACAGTCATCTGTGAACTATGTAATACCAATAGTACTAGGTCTCTCTGGAGCAACCTGACTTGCAAGCACACTAAGATGGCTGTGACCCTAGAGGAGATGTTGTATTTCATCATTACAGAGATGAGACAGGAGATGGGTAAAGTGTCTAGGCCAATGGGCACAGTCCCATGTACAATAATTGTAAGATGAGCTGAGAAGGCGTAGTCCAAAGAGCTTCAACCCTCCTACTTACACCTCGGATTGCCTAGTGCAAGAGTGATGCAAAGAGGATCGTAAATATGCCCCCAAGAGTTCACAAAAAACTCATGGCAGGCAGGTGATAATGGTGACAAAGTGCACCGATTTTAGCATTCTGGAATGGCCCTCTCCTCTGGCGAGGTTCACAAACTCTTTCATGTCCCCAGTCAATTTGGTCCT
The DNA here is from genome assembly GCF_031143425.1 of Pleurodeles waltl. Lineage (NCBI taxonomy): Eukaryota > Metazoa > Chordata > Amphibia > Caudata > Salamandridae > Pleurodeles > Pleurodeles waltl. The sequence continues at coordinate 906,622,604 of NC_090449.1, read as the reverse complement.
CAAAGGTGGCACAGGGTCCTTCAGATAATCCAATAGTCTTCCATGAATGCTGCACATTCCTGGTGCCAACAAAAAAGAACAGATGGATGCAGGAGTTCACTGGTTATAGTAAACTCAGCTGCTCAGTAATTTAGCTTAACAGGGAATCTTTTACAGGCTGCTGGCATTTTCTGAAATCACAGAATATTCACCAAGCAAAACAATACCTCCACCTATTTTTTCAAATATGCAGTTCACCGCACACTGTAGCATAAGCGTCCTTTGAGACCAAAGTAAGGAAATTGCTACCCCATTTCTGGATCAAATGCTCGGAGCAGGAAACTAGCTTCACAGCCCCACCAAGGAAGCTCTCTTACAGATTAAGGCCCTCATTCCGACCTCGGCGGTCTTTTTAAAATACTGCTGGGGTTCCGCCGGGCCGAAGACCGCCAGTGTTGGCGGTCTTCGGCCAACCATATTATGACTGGTGGCGACCCTCCACTATTTTTTGGACTGAGAGCCGCCAGCATCCATACTGGCGGTCGGCAGTGTAGTGGAGGCTGCTCCTCTGTCACCGTCATGTCAACAGAACATCACCCACCGAATTATGTTCCAGTATTCGGTGTGGCGATGTTCTGGTGATGGGGTGCTGGCGGCGGAGCAGCCCCCATGGATTCCGTTCCCTCCCGGATGACCACTGAGACAGGTAAGGTGATCGTCCGACAGGGTAGGGGGGTGGGGGTGTGTTGTGGGGTGTGTGCGTGCTTGGGGGTGTGAGTCAGAGTGTTTAGTGAGGGCGTGGGGATGCGTGTATGTTTGCAGGGGTGGTGGTGTGTGTAGTGGGTATGTAACGTCTATGTATATGTGTCAACATCAGGGCAGTGCGCACTCTACGGGTGACAAGAATGCAAAAACCCAACAGTTTCAAGCTAACATAATTTATGCATTGTGATGATATAATGTTGTTTAACCTTTTGCATTGCAGAGTTTAATCTTAAAGACTTATGTTCAGCATGCATATAAATACTGTTCACATGCTATGTACTGCTGCAGGTTTCCAGATTGTGTCAGGGTGTGGTCCCCTTCCACAGCCTTCTAGAAGCTCTCCCTGCAGCATGCCTGGGTGTGGTTTGTGGGCTGGGCCAAGACTCTATATAAGGGAGCCAGCCCAGCAGCACGTGCTCACTATTCAGAGGTCACAGTGCAGAGCAGCAGCAACTTCCTGAGCTCCTGTTCCGGTGGCCTACTTTGATCTTCCAGGCCTCTGCCCTTCATTTACATTGGTGATCCTTAATCAGGGCGGTAAGACGGAGGTTGGGCTGGGCCCCCGACCCCGTTATCGAGGACGCTCAAGTTCTTGGGCCTAATTCTTGCATGATAAACAATTTTACTCTTGCACATGTGAATGTGGGCTTGGGCGTTACGTGGCATTTGCATGCTGGCATTCGATTCGGCAAGACGCGCAATTCATGTTCTTGTCATTTAACCCTTGATATTTATTGTGCGCCACCAATCCTGGGCAGTTACATGGTGGCATTCGAATCGGCAAGACACGCAATTCTTTCCTCATGCTTAATTCATGCTATTCATTGTGTGCTACCATTCCTTGACAGTTACATGGTGGCATTTGAATCGGCAAGACGCGCGATTCATGTTCTTGTGATTTAACCTTTGATATTCATTGTGCGCTACCAATCCTCGGCAGGTGCATGGTGGCTTTCGAATCGGCAAGACGCGCGATTCATGTTCTTGTGATTTAACCCTTGATATTCATTGTGCACTACCATTCCTTGACAGTTACATGGTGGCATTCGAATCGGCAAGATGCGCGATTCTTTCCTCGTGCTTAATTCATGTTATTCATTGTGCGCTACCATTCCTTGGCAGTTACATGGTGGCATTTGAATCGGCAATACGCGCAATTCTTTCCTTGTGCTTAATTCATGTTATTCATTGTGCGCTACCATTCCGTGGCAGTTACATGGTGGCATCCGAATGGGCAAGACACGCAATTCTTTCCTCGTGCTTAATTCATGTTATTCATTACGCGCTACCATTCTAAGGCATTTACTTGGTAGTTTTTCGAGTTGACAAGTCGCGTGATTTATTCCTCGAATCTATGTTGTGTTATTCATGGTGCACAATCATTCTATGGTGTTTACTACCTATGTGAAAATATGCAATGTGCGCAATTCACGTTCCGACAATTTGAGAGAACAAAAAAGACCAGAGTTCTAGATGTAATGTTGTGTGTTCCTAATATGTTTTCTCACAAAAAAGATTCAGATTATGGTTTAGAAATATTCCGATTGTTTCCTGATTCTCATGCAAAGGAAAGTACTTGAATTTGAAGTTTTCATTTAACCTTTCTTGATTCCCTCACAGGTATCCAGTCATCTTGAAGCCTCGTCATTTTAAGTCTATGCTTAGATTGTTCATGTTTTCAGAATTCTGAAACTAAAATAACCACACCAGTTTATTAAGAAGAATTATGAATATATTTCCTTAGATTAACAATGCTAATGTCACGAAAATCACTCTCAAACACAAATGAAAATCATATAAAATCAATAGTGGCTGATTAGAAGGTCTTATATATCTGAGTTTAATCAAAACAATCCAACAAATAATCAGCAGTATCATAACACTGATTAACAATACCAGAATTGGCAATAAAGGTAAAGTATACATTAGTACAAACAATCAAAGGGTGTCAACATAAATCTTGAGCATTTGAAGAATAATTCCCTTATTATCCACAAATTAGCATCAACATGTTGAATTTCATGTAAAAGAATTTAGAAACACAAATTTAGAAAAATACACTAACTCGGGTTATTAAAAAAAAAAAAAAAAATGTTATTATGAGGCATTTAAACTATGTGTTGCAGCTGGTACCTGTAAAGCAAAAGAAACACATGTATCAATGCAATTTCATACATTACCCATAGACCAACAACATGCAGTCTACTTCAGCAAAAGGACACCATCAGGTAAGTCTTCGGAGAATCAGGACTATTGACAGCTAAACCCACACAGCTAATATGACTCGAACCATCATCAGGAACTCAAACTAAGAATCTCAGAATCCCTCTCTAGAGTCTCTCACTCTTCTCTCTCTGACAAGATTCCTACCCAGATTGTTATACTAATCTTCAAAAAGTTTATGATTCGTCAGTACATGGGGTGGTTTACGATTCAACCAATAGTCACTCTAATTGATAACCTAAAATGCAATGACATTAAAAATAATCAAGACACATTCATAACAGTAACTTTTCCTCTTCCGTCTCATCTGTGTCTCCATTGTTCCATCTCATCCAAACTTGTCTTCTCAGGAAGAAACTTCTCAAGTTGAAACATTTACTTCCATCCTTGAGGAAGAAACCAAATATTAGTGACAATTTCAAACAATAGAACATTCAACTCGTATTATGATTTTATAAATCTGACCTTGTGAGACATAGTGCAGCAACCCGCTAGGGGTGCTGTGTACACATTTATGAAGCTATTTAGCACACACATTTATGTAAGCATTAAACAACGGAAAATAACCACAACTCCAGTTAGAATTTTGCTTAGCCTAAGAACTTAAATGAATTATGGCAACCATTTTCAAAAGTCACCCGTTTTCACATGTTAATTCACTATGTGATTAATGCATTGAAATAATTAATAACTGTATTAGAACATTCACACTTTCACAGTAGTCAAGAATTACATCAAAGAAATGCACTTGTCATAGAAATATAGTAAATGCCTATATTAAGAGAATTAGAAAGCACATACAGGCATGTCATGCCAATAAAAGGAACACTAGCACATATATGTACCAAATCATAAACAAGCAGGGTATCATATACAGCCTTAATGTCCATACCTAGAACATATGAAATATGACTGTCCTTCAAAAGTACCTGTATTGGGCTGTGAGGGCTCCTATGCGCAAAACGGGGGCCACATGTTGATCCTGGGGGGAGGGATGGCATGTTCCCCTCAGGGTTTGCAGGTCAGGGTCCCTCCTGGGACCCACAATCCCTTATGTTTCCCCTGTGGACCACTTCGGGCCTTTCCACAAAGGGAAGGGAGAGGGAAGCAAAAAGGAACGAAAACCCCACCACGGGGGCATGAGAGCGAGACCTGATGGTGCGGAGCTGCCGATGAAGCTTCCTCCCCCGCGATCTCTAGGGTTGGAAATGGGGGCTCAGCGGCGCGGGGAGCTGGCGATGAGGCTTCCACCCTGCCTGCCGTTCACTGGGGCCCAAGAATCACTGGGGCTTTGTTGGGGCAGGGGGAACTGCTGATGAGGATTTCTCCCCCCCCCCGGCTTTTTTCCAATTCAGGGTGCGGCCTGCCCGGGCCATAGCAAGCAGCAGGTACCAGAGTGGGTGCCTGCTTGTGCCCTGGGGGCACGGTAGGAGCACGCACGCTCCTTTGTTGATTGCGGGGGTGCCCTAGGGGTACCATGGCCAGCGCGAATCACTCACACTTCGGAATAACCAAGCCAGGTTGCGGCGATAAACCCCGATTTCGGCAAGTGCATATCAGTGCGCTGTGCCCGGGTCACAGCGGTGAGTCCCGGCACGGCAATGTGCATAGAGGCACAAAGGGGCACAAAGAAGCACTTTTTAAGTGCTATAAATATAAAGAGACAGTACTCCTCATACTGTGGGTAGTTGCAGGGGTCAGGGGCCACCATAACCTGCCCCTGGAGACAGAAGAGGGGGGAAGCACAGGGCTAGCAGGCCCAACAATAGGCCAGCACAAGGGATGCAGATGTGGCAGTTCCTCCTGGTGATCAGGCAGGTCACAGGTCAGCGTAGCAGCAGTCTAAGGTAGGTCCTGGTGAGTCAATTCACCAGCGTACTGTGTACAGTTCCACAAGAGTCTCTGGAGTCCCAAAAATGTCTAAATTGTGGGGAAAATCCACTGTGCTTATACTCAGTTTACAGTGTGTTTCACAAAGAGATGGGAGAGGAGGTTCCAACCAACTGGTTCTGGGAGTGCCCCCTCTCTCCTCCAGCACAGGCTCCAAACATCAGTTGTGGGTAAACAACCCTATTGTGTGAGGCCAGGGCACAGCCTTTACAAATGCCCCGCCTCTCCCTTCTCTCAGACCAGGAAGACTATTCAGTATGTAGATGCACCTCTGTGACACCTCCACCCTCCCTGTTTGCAGGCTGTCTGAAAAGTATGCACAAAGCCCAACTGTCACTCTGCCCAGACGTAGATTGGAGTCAAGCTGCAAAACATCAGAGTCATGAGCACAGAGAAATGCTCACTTTCTAGAAGTGACATTTCTGTAATGATAATAAAAAATCCACCTACACCAGTAAGCAGCATTTCTCACTACTATTACATCCATACCAAACATTCCTACGCTACCCCTCATAAATCAGACAATATCCCCTACACATAAGGCAGGGCATTTCCATTGCAATCCTAAGAGAAGGCAGCACTCACAGCACTGAGAAACGAAATAGGCGGTTTGTCACTACCAACACAGGCACATTACTAGGCACATGTCCTGCCCTCTACATACATAGCACCCTGCCCATAGGGGTAGCTAGGGCCTACCTTAGAGGTGACTTACATGTAGCAAAGCAGGAGTTCTGGGGCTGGCAAGTAAATTTAGATGCCAGGTCCCTGCGGCAGAAAACTGCTCACAAAGACCCCACGCTAGCAGGCCTGGGACAGGTTTGAAAGGCTATTTCAGTGGGTGGGGCAAGCAGCGCTGCAGGCCCGCTAGTAGAATTTAATTTACAGGCCCTGGGTATAGATATACTACTTTACAAGGGGCTTATAAGTACATTAAATATGCCAATTAGGTATAGGCCAATCATACCAATTTTACAAGGGAGAGCACATGCACTTTAGCACTGATTACCAGTGAGAAAGTGCTCAGAGTTATAATGTCAGCCAACAAGGGTCAGAAAAATAAGGAAGAAAAGGCTAAATGTTTGGGGGAATGACCCTGTAAAAGGGCCAGGTCCAACAGATATGATCTCTCATTGCATATTACTATCTCACCTGGAAAAAGCAGGCATCCAGGTCAAACCTCTTGCAAATGAGGCATACCTCCCCAACCTTCCCCAGGTAATATATTTGAATCCATTCTGCTTTAGTTTCAAATCTTTCCAACATGGTGCTTCACAGGGCTGTTTACCCAGGTCTACTTCTTTTATTCTTTATGTTAGACCACTTCCTCTTCTCCTTCAATCCTTTGGCCTTCAGCTGTGAGTGTCATGCTGATAAAATAATTAGTCCTTTGATGTACATTTGCAAAAGTCAGTCTCTAAGATTCATGACTGCATGATCTAAGTAGTAGACTGGATAACCAAGAACATTGTCAAATTAAATTCTGACAAAATAGAATTCATTTACATCCCTAAGTGTAAATGCTGCCTGCATGCTTCCTAACTCTTTTTGGCCCCTCCAACAGAGTTCACCTTTCACTTGATATGTTCTGTCTGAAACCTTTGATTCATGTTTCTGTTGGTTTTCTGTCTACTTCAGAAAATTCTGCCTTACCTGCCATAAAAGAATGACAAGAAATGCAGCCATTCTCAGCTGTTTCATTTACTGTAATTTCTTCTTTCTCTGTTTCCCATCTTTCATTCTTCAAGGCCTTCAGTGCTTATAGATTGCAACTGCACATCAGGCACTAGATTTACCTTACAAATCTTCTCCCTCTCAGGAAGTAGAAAAACTACATTGGATACCCATTGATCAATAGATCATCCCTTGGTCTGATCATTGAACCTCATCCCCATCTAAGGCCCACCTACCTTCTGTCATCAACTTATTTAATACCAGCTGCCACAACATATGGACAAATGCAACATACTGTAAAACTAGAGCTGGAAGGCAATCTTTTTCTGTTCTTAGTCCTAAATTGAGGAACTCCTTGCCGGATTATCTTTATACTACCACTGAAATCAAGCCAGGACAAAATTTTGGTAATCTAGCATTCAATATGAAACTCATACAGACGTACATAGGCAAAAGTGCTACAGGTATTGACAATACTCCCTCAAACTTTCACATTAAAGCTTAGAAACATACATCTCAAATAGATCTGCAACAACAGCTGTACTTTTTGCATTTTGTGCACTTTTCGCCACCTTTAAGCTCCTCAAAAGCCTCCAATTCTGCTTTACGCTTATCTCTTTCCCATTCTCAGCAAATGGGGGTCCCTACTACATTCAGGCCTGTTTTGGATAATTCTAGACACACATGCATGAACTGTACATGACCATCCCTTTCCCTGGAGGTATGTGCAACATGGCCAGTTAATATTTGTTTCAGTCAACCATTGTGGTTTTGAATCTGGTTCTTTCGCTCTCTATTAATTGAAGCCTTTGGACATGGACCTCCATGCCTTTAGAATCTTTAATTTTTATAATCTTTTTCTCTACATATACCATTCTTTCTTGGGTAGCTTATGTCAAAATGCTTTAGTTTTAATATAAAAACCACTTGCAGAGGCAGTACCAGTCCCTTTAAGTCTCTGGTCTGAAGAACAGTCATCTGTGAACTATGTAATACCAATAGTACTAGGTCTCTCTGGAGCAACCTGACTTGCAAGCACACTAAGATGGCTGTGACCCTAGAGGAGATGTTGTATTTCATCATTACAGAGATGAGACAGGAGATGGGTAAAGTGTCTAGGCCAATGGGCACAGTCCCATGTACAATAATTGTAAGATGAGCTGAGAAGGCGTAGTCCAAAGAGCTTCAACCCTCCTACTTACACCTCGGATTGCCTAGTGCAAGAGTGATGCAAAGAGGATCGTAAATATGCCCCCAAGAGTTCACAAAAAACTCATGGCAGGCAGGTGATAATGGTGACAAAGTGCACCGATTTTAGCATTCTGGAATGGCCCTCTCCTCTGGCGAGGTTCACAAACTCTTTCATGTCCCCAGTCAATTTGGTCCTCAAAGGTGGCACAGGGTCCTTCAGATAATCCAATAGTCTTCCATGAATGCTGCACATTCCTGGTGCCAACAAAAAAGAACAGATGGATGCAGGAGTTCACTGGTTATAGTAAACTCAGCTGCTCAGTAATTTAGCTTAACAGGGAATCTTTTACAGGCTGCTGGCATTTTCTGAAATCACAGAATATTCACCAAGCAAAACAATACCACCACCTATTTTTTCAAATATGCAGTTCACCGCACACTGTAGCATAAGCATCCTTTGAGACCAAAGTAAGGAAATTGCTACCCCATTTCTGGATCAAATGCTCGGAGCAGGAAACTAGCTTCACAGCCCCACCAAGGAAGCTCTCTTACAGATTAAGGCCCTCATTCCGACCTCGGCGGTCTTTTTAAAATACTGCTGGGGTTCCGCCGGGCCGAAGACCGCCAGTGTTGGCGGTCTTCGGCCAACCATATTATGACTGGTGGCGACCCTCCACTATTTTTTGGACTGAGAGCCGCCAGCATCCATACTGGCGGTCGGCAGTGTAGTGGAGGCTGCTCCTCTGTCACCGTCATGTCAACAGAACATCACCCACCGAATTATGTTCCAGTATTCGGTGTGGCGATGTTCTGGTGATGGGGTGCTGGCGGCGGAGCAGCCCCCATGGATTCCGTTCCCTCCCGGATGACCACTGAGACAGGTAAGGTGATCGTCCGACAGGGTAGGGGGATGGGGGTGTGTTGTGGGGTGTGTGCGTGCTTGGGGGTGTGAGTCAGAGTGTTTAGTGAGGGCGTGGGGATGCGTGTATGTTTGCAGGGGTGGTGGTGTGTGTAGTGGGTATGTAACGTCTATGTATATGTGTCAACATCAGGGCAGTGCGCACTCTACGGGTGACAAGAATGCAAAAACCCAACAGTTTCAAGCTAACATAATTTATGAATTGTGATGATATAATGTTGTTTAACCTTTTGCATTGCAGAGTTTAATCTTAAAGACTTATGTTCAGCATGCATATAAATACTGTTCACATGCTATGTACTGCTGCAGGTTTCCAGATTGTGTCAGGGTGTGGTCCCCTTCCACAGCCTTCTAGAAGCTCTCCCTGCAGCATGCCTGGGTGTGGTTTGTGGGCTGGGCCAAGACTCTATATAAGGGAGCCAGCCCAGCAGCACGTGCTCACTATTCAGAGGTCACGGTGCAGAGCAGCAGCAACTTCCTGAGCTCCTGTTCCGGTGGCCTACTTTGATCTTCCAGGCCTCTGCCCTTCATTTACATTGGTGATCCTTAATCAGGGCGGTAAGACGGAGGTTGGGCTGGGCCCCCGACCCCGTTATCGAGGACGCTCAAGTTCTTGGGCCTAATTCTTGCATGATAAACAATTTTACTCTTGCACATGTGAATGTGGGCTTGGGCGTTACGTGGCATTTGCATGCTGGCATTCGATTCGGCAAGACGCGCAATTCATGTTCTTGTCATTTAACCCTTGATATTTATTGTGCGCCACCAATCCTGGGCAGTTACATGGTGGCATTCGAATCGGCAAGACGCGCAATTCTTTCCTCATGCTTAATTCATGCTATTCATTGTGTGCTACCATTCCTTGACAGTTACATGGTGGCATTTGAATCGGCAAGACGCGCGATTCATGTTCTTGTGATTTAACCTTTGATATTCATTGTGCGCTACCAATCCTCGGCAGGTGCATGGTGGCTTTCGAATCGGCAAGACGCGCGATTCATGTTCTTGTGATTTAACCCTTGATATTCATTGTGCGCTACCATTCCTTGACAGTTACATGGTGGCATTCGAATCGGCAAGATGCGCGATTCTTTCCTCGTGCTTAATTCATGTTATTCATTGTGCGCTACCATTCCTTGGCAGTTACATGGTGGCATTTGAATCGGCAATACGCGCAATTCTTTCCTTGTGCTTAATTCATGTTATTCATTGTGCGCTACCATTCCGTGGCAGTTACATGGTGGCATCCGAATGGGCAAGACACGTAATTCTTTCCTCGTGCTTAATTCATGTTATTCATTACGCGCTACCATTCTAAGGCATTTACTTGGTAGTTTTTCGAGTTGACAAGTCGCGTGATTTATTCCTCGAATCTATGTTGTGTTATTCATGGTGCACAATCATTCTATGGTGTTTACTACCTATGTGAAAATATGCAATGTGCGCAATTCACGTTCCGACAATTTGAGAGAACAAAAAAGACCAGAGTTCTAGATGTAATGTTGTGTGTTCCTAATATGTTTTCTCACAAAAAAGATTCAGATTATGGTTTAGAAATATTCCGATTGTTTCCTGATTCTCATGCAAAGGAAAGTACTTGAATTTGAAGTTTTCATTTAACCTTTCTTGATTCCCTCACAGGTATCCAGTCATCTTGAAGCCTCGTCATTTTAAGTCTATGCTTAGATTGTTCATGTTTTCAGAATGACGATGCTTGTAGTCATAGCCTAGTACTGATTTCATGAGATGTAATTTTGATGTTGTGTGTTTTAACTTTTGCTTCCTACAGGTCTCCTTCCCAGCTGTTCCCTTCCTAATCCCCTTTTCCCCACTTGGACTCTCTTAGACTCTGTGACAAATCTGATCAGAGTATTGGAGCTGTCTTGTGGTGGAAGTGTTGGGAACGTGCACAGACCCCGAGGATCTTGTGACTCTGACAATATGTGCATGTATGTGCACATGTATGTGTGTGAGTGGTGTGTGTGTGCGTGAGTGTGGGGGTGGGGCGTATGTCTGGGGGGCCCATGGAGGTCGGGGGCAGGGAAGGGAAGGGGGCACTATCACCTTTGGGGAGTGGTAGGAGGGGTTGTGGTTGCTGGGGGTGGACTCCTGGGATGGGGAGAGGGGAGGGGGAGACCCCTATCAGTGCCAGGGAATGAATTCCCTGGCACTGATAGTGCCTACCACCATGGATTTTGTGGTGGTTCATAGTCCACGAAATCTATGGAGGTATGCGGGGTCATGATCCCGCAGGCAGACTAGTGACGGCCGCCGGGCTGGAGACCGTTGTCTCCAGTCTGGCGGTCATTACCGCTGTAACGGACGGTGTGGTACATTGGTTGTTTGTCCAATGTCATAATGGGGGGGTAATTACTGCCAGCCTGTTTGCGGTCCTACCGCCAACTTTGCACCGTCCGCCAGGGTTGTCATGAGGGCCTAAATCTCTATTCTTACAATGGTGACAGTGTATAGTAAAATTATTGGTATACTTTTGAAAAAGACATATCACCCTATCATATTCTAGTTCTCTCCTACTTTTTGGATGTAACAATTTAATTCCTCATATCAGAGACTGCCTTTTGGAAAGTATATTACGTAGCCAATTGGCAGATTTTCAAAAGAGAGCAGCAGAGTTGTCTCCAAATGATGCCCATTTGTTCCTTGTCTTCTTGGTAAACCAAAAGAAAACAAATCTGTTGTAACCATGGTTAACTCATCACAATCCAGAGATTAATTGGGCTGAACGAAAGGTTGTGTTCTCATCTGCGCTATGTAAAGAACAATGCCTCCAAAAGATTCAAGAATCAAAAGTTTGCAACTCTTACATAGCTACTGCCACGGACAAAGAAGTTCAGTTGCCCAAACAGTATTCATCTTACGAAGATGTATTTGATGAGAAAGAAGCAGAGAACTTACCTCCTCATAGATCTTATGACTGTCAAATTGATCTAGTGCCAGATGCGATACTTCCCAACTGTCTTGTGTATGCCCTGTCAGAACATGAAAATCAACATTTACGAAAATACCTAGATCAATTCTTGAGAATGGTTTCATTCGCCCTTCTAAGTCTCCCGCAGCTTCTCCTTTGTCTTTTGTTCCGAAGGCGAATGGAGAAATTCAAACTTGTATCGACTATAGGGGATTGAACAAAGTCACCATCAAGAATAAATATCCTTTACCCCTAATTCCGGTCTTATTGGAGCAAGTAAAGAAAGCAAAAATCTACACTAAGCTTGATCTTCGATGTGCTTATCATTTGGTCAGAATGAGAGAGGGTGACGAATGGAAAACAGCGTTCAAGACAAGATATGGTCTTTTTGAATACACCGTCATGCCTTTTGGTCTGTGTAATGCTCCAGCAGCATTTCAATTTTTCTTGAATGACGTTCTTAGAGAGTACCTCGACATATTTGCCATAGTCTACATCGATGACATTTTGATCTACTGAGACAACGAAAATGAACATCTCCAACATGTCAAGAAAATTCTAGCAGCCCTTCGAAAGCACCATTTATATTGCAAACTAACCAAGTGCGAGTTTCATGTTACCACAGTTGAGTTTTTGTGGGTTATCCTTACCCCTCAAGGGATGGTGATGGCTGAAAAGAAAGTAAAGGCTGTATCTGATTGGCCCACCCCAAAAACTGTTTGTGATGTACAATGTTTCCTGTGGTTTGCAAATTTTTACCGGAGATTCATAAATCATTTCTCCCAGACAGTGGCTCCAATCACCAAGTTATTAAGAAAGAAGGAGAAATTTGTATGGTCCCCAGAAGCTGACCAAGCCTTTTCAACTTTGAAAAAAGCTTTCTCCACTGCCCCAGTCTTGACTCATCCTGACACGAATCGACCCTTCATAGTGTAAGTTGAAGCTTCAGATGTGGCAATAGGAGCAGTCTTGTTGCAACGAAACAAGGACGCTGGTCAACTTCATCCTGTAGCTTACATGTCTCAGAAGTTGAATGAAGCTGAACAGAACTATGTCATTGCTGAAAAAGAGCTTCTGGCAATTTGTACCGCCTTTAAAGAATGGAGACATCATTTGTTGGGTGCCAAATACACTGTAACGGTATACACTGATCATCGTAATCTTCAATTCATGAGTTCCGCCAGACTTTTGACTCCTCGGCAATTACGCTGGATGCTGTTTTTTGCAGAATTAGATTTTGTGGTAACCTTCTGGCCTGGTAAAGATAATCGCAAATCTGACGCCTTGTCCCACCAAGAGTCTACCACGTTGCCTGCAGTTCAAACCTCCAGAGCTATCATTGCTCCTGACAAAGTCCTATGTATCATAAAAACTGAAGATTTCTTTGAAGACATCCGCAATTCTTTCACTGTTGTGAAATGGCAGACATGGGCCCAAGCAGATCCCAAAAGGTCAATCAAGCAAGGACTACCTTTTCATGACGCTCGTTTGTTCATGCCCACTACCAAACTTCACAAGATAGTGTTTCATTGGTTGCATCTTATACTTGCGGTAGGGCAGGTCACCCAGGTACTCCTAAAACTCTTGAATTGATCCAACGCTATTTTTGTTGGCCTACCCTAACAAAAGATGTAAAAACAATGGTAAACAACTACGAAGTCTGTGCTCGTACTAAAACAAGTCATTCAAAACTGAAAGGGTTGTTACACCCACTCCCAACCCCAAGTCGTCCGTGGGAGCACATTTCTTTAGATTTTATGACCGGTCTGCCAGTGGTTCAACAGCATTCAGTAATTCTGGTGGTAGTAGATAGTCTCACGAAGTATGGACATTTCATTGCCTGTAAGAAATTGCCCACCTGCAGTGAACTGGCAGCTATTTTACTGAATACAGTGGTTCGTTATCATGGAGTGCCAAAAATGATCCTCTCCGATCTGGGGTCGCAATTTGCCTCCAATTTCTGGAAGACATGGTGTAAAACACTCCAAGTGACATCTACACAATCTAGTAGCCACCATCCTCAAACAGATGGTCAAACGGAGAGACTAAATCAGACTTTGAAGCAATACCTACGTACTTACACTAAAAAAGCACTTCATTCTTGGACATCAATGCTCTGGTTAGCCGAGTTAGCCTAGAATAACTCATTCCACACTTCTACTGGCGTTACACCCTTTTTTGGTTTGTTTGGCTATCATCCTGACACCTTGCCCATCACAATCCCTCAAGAAAGTTCTCTTACTCCAGCTGTGTCAGAAACAATTCAACATTTGCATCAAACCCAGAAATTGATTCAACAGCATTTAGAAAAGGCCAAACAAAAATACAAAAAGCATTATAACAAGAAACATTGCGAGGGACCGCAGTATCAACCAGGTGACAAAGTGTGGTTTTCCACAAAACATATAGGGCCTGATTACAACTTTGGAGGAGGTGTTAATCCGTCCCAAATGTGACGGATATACCACCAGCCATATTACGAGTTCCATAGGATATAATGGACTCGTAATACGGCTGGTGGTAAATCCGTCACTTTACTGTCACTTTTGGGACAGATTAACACCTCCTCCAAAGTTGTAATCAGTCTCATAGACTTCAAGAAGAAGCATATGTTCAACCCCAAATTCATAGGTCCTTACACTGTCGTTCAGCAAATCAATCCTGTGACCTATAAACTGCAATTGCCAAGATCATTACGGATGCATCCAGTATTCCATACTTCCCTCTTGAAAAAAGCAGTCCAGAAGGTCCACCCTCATCCAGCTCCAGTTCTCGTACAGGGAGAAGAAGAATATGAAGTCAATAAAGTGTTGGATTCTAAACTGAGAGGGCGTAACCTATGGTACTAAGGGCCACATGTTCCTTAAAGGAAAACGGGTTGCAAAATGAAAAAAATACCGAAACCATTTGGTTTCGTTTTTTCAGTGTAGGCAGTGGTCCAGTGGACCACTGCCTGCTCTGAAAAAACATTGAGGGCAATATTCACAAAGAGGAAGGGGTCCCGTGGGGACCCCTTCCCTTTTGCGAATGAGTTACCACCAGTGTGACACTGGTGGTAACTGCGAATTGCGATGCGAGTCACAAATAGGAAGGAAACACCCATCATAATTGCGACTCGCATTCACAAATTGCAAGTCGGTACCGACTCGCAATTTGTGAATGTGCATCGCGTTAGGCCGTTTGCATGGCGCAAACTGCGATTTTCACAGTTTGCACCATGCAAACGGCTTCCTACATCTGGCCCTTAATCTCATGGAAAGGTTATGGCCCTGAAAGTAACTCATGGGTTTCCGCATCTGATATCCATGCTCCAGTACTTGTGAGGCATTTTCATCGTCTCAATCCAGACAAACCAGGCCCTAGAGCGCATCTGGGAGAGGGGAGTACTGTGTACATCAGGGCAGTGCGCGCTCTACAGGCGACAAGAATGCAAAAACCCAACAGTTTCAAGCTAACATAATTTATGCATTGTGATGATATGATTTTGTTTAACCTTTTGCATTGCAGAGTTTAATCTTAATGACTTATGTTCAGCATGCATATAAATACTGTTCACATGCTATGTACTGCTGCAGGTTTCCAGACTGTGTCAGGGTGTGGTCCCCTTCCAAGGCCTTCTAGAAGCTCTCCCTGCAGCATGCCTGGGTGTGGTTTGTGGGCTGGGCCAAGACTCTATATAAGGGAGCCAGCCCAGCTCCACGTGCTCACTATTCAGAGGTCCCGGTTCAGAGCAGCAGCAACTTCCTGAGCTCCTGTTCCGGTGGCCTACTTTGATCTTCTAGGCCTCTGCCCTTCATTTACATTGGTGATCCTTAATCAGGGCAGTAAGACGGAGGTTGGGCTGGGCCCCCGACCCCGTTATCGTGGACTCTCAAGTTCTTGGGCCTAATTCTTGCATGATAAACAATTTTACTCTTGCACATGTGAATGTGGGCTTGGGCGTTTCGTGGCATTTGCATGCTGGGATTCAAATTGGCAAGACGCGCAATTCATGTTCTTGTCATTTAACCCTTGATATTCATTGTGCGCCACAATCCTGGGCAGTTACATGGTGGCATTCAAATCGGCAAGACGCGCAATTCTTTCCTCGTGCTTAATTCATGCTATTCATTGTGTGCTACCATTCCTTGACAGTTACATGGTGGCATTTGAATCGGCAAGACGCGCAATTCATGTTCTTGTGATTTAACCTTTGATATTCATTGTGCGCTACCAATTCTCGGCAGGTGCATGGTGGCTTCCGAATCGGCAAGACGCGCGATTCATGTTCTTGTGATTTAACCCTTGATATTCATTGTGCGCTACCATTCCTTGACAGTTACATGGTGGCATATGAATCAGCAATACGCGCAGTTCTTTCCTTGTGCTTAATTCATGTTATTCATTGTGCGCTACCATTCTGTGGCAGTTACATGGTGGCATCCGAATCGGCAAGACGCGCGATTCTTTCCTCGTGCTTAATTCATGTTATTGATTACGCGCTACCATTCTAAGACATTTACTTGGTAGTTTTTTGAGTTGACAAGTCGCGTGATTTATTCCTCGAATCTATGTTGTGTTATTCATGGTGCACAATCCTTCTATGGTGTTTACTACCTATGTGAAAATATGCAATGTGCCCAATTCACGTTCCGACAATTTGAGAGAACAAAAAAGACCAGAGTTCTAGATGTAATTTTGTGTGTTCCTAATATGTTTTCTCACAAAAAAGATTCAGATGATGGTTTAGAAATATTCAGATTGTTTCCTGATTCTCATGCAAAGGAAAGTACTTGAATTTGAAAGTTTTCATTTAACCTTTCTTGATTCCCTCACAGGTATCCAGTCATCTTGAAGCCTAGTCATTTTAAGTCTATGCTTAGATTGTTCATGTTTTCAGAATGACAATGCTTGTAGTCATAGCCTAGTACTGATTTCATGAGATGTAATTTTGATGTTGTGTGTTTTAACTTTTGCTTCCTACAGGTCTCCTTCCCAGCTGTTCCCTTCCTAATCCCCTTTTCCCCACTTGGACTCTCTTAGACTCTGTGACAAATCTAATCAGAGTATTGGAGCTGTCTTGTGGTGGAAGTGTTGGGAACGTGCACAGACCCCGAGGATCTTGTGACTCTGACAATATGTGCATGTATGTGCACATGTATGTGTGTGAGTGGTGTGTGTGCGTGAGTGTGGGGGTGGGGTGTATGTCTGGGGGGCCCATGGAGGTCGGGGCGGGGAAGGGGGCACTATCACCTTTGGCGAGTGGTAGGGGGGTTGTGGTTGCTGGGGGTGGACACCTGGGAGGGAGAGAGGGGAGGAGGGACCGATATCAGTCCCAGGGAACGAATTCCCTGGCACTGATAGTGCCTACCACCATTGATTTTGTGGCGGTTCATAGTCCACAAAATCCATTGAGGTATGCGGGGTCATGATCCCGCAGGCGGACTAGTGACGGCCGCCGGGCTGGAGACCGTTGTCTCCAGTCTGGCGGTCATTACCGCTGTAACGGACGGTGTGGTACATTGGTGGTTTGACCAATGTCATAATGGGGCGGTAATTACTGCCAGCCTGTTTGCGGTCCTACCGCCAACATTGCACCGTCCGCAAGGGTTGTCATGAGGGCCTAAATCTCTATTCTTACAATGGTGTCAGTGTATAGTAAAATTATTGGTATACTTTTGAAAAAGACATATCATCCTATCATATTCTAGTTCTCTCCTACTTTTTGGATGTAACAATTTAATTCCTCATATCAGAGACTGCCTTTTGGAAAGTATATTACATAGCCAATTGGCAGATTTTCAAAAGAGAGCGGCAGAGTTGTCTCCAAATGATGCCCATTTGTTCCATGTCTTTTTGGTAAACCAAACGACACAAATCTGTTGTCACTGAGATTAGAAAAGCATACACCTATGGGTCTGAATGTTCATGTCCCCTAAAAAATACAATTAACCCTATAATTCATTACTGCATCAAAAATAAAAAACATCAGTATTTCAAAAAGTAAAACGTATTTACAGATTGTGAAATTTCTGCAATCTAGGCATAGCTACCGACATATTTAATATGACTAGCAGCCTCACAGAGACATATTTCTCATATTTTGTATCTATTCAGACCAGGGTCTCCTCTTATCACCAAAAAAGCCGCCGATGCAACTCGCAGTTTCAAGTTTGACTCTTTTTCTTATTTCCCATCCACACCCTGCTGAAGATTGGCCATTTGAGAATGCCTCACATTTGAGCTTGCCCAGTACATTCCTTTTTCAAAGAGACGTGGAGAAGATGCTGACTTTGGACCTGGGGAACGATGCATTGGCTTAACATCCTGTGATTGTGGCTTAATCTTTCAGGACTAACATAAATAAATAAAAACCTGGCATTGTCTAATGTGATCTGATGCTCATGCAAAGTGCTCTAATGCCTGGGCCAAGTTCGAGATATATAATAGTGCAAAAAAGAGAGTCAATTATGCCATGTAGCTCATTTTTAAGGTGAAGGGCCAAAAGAGCAAAGGTGTCAGATTCATCATTTTCCGACACAGAGTTAGCATATTTATTTCAAGAATTTCACAAAGTGCCTCAGCCCCTTGCTGAATGATGCAATAGTGGGACAATGACAATCAAAAGAAAGAGGTCAGTGGAAAAGTGTGCACTGATCGACTTGTCTGGTCTGTCTCCATTAACTGTGGTAAAAATGAACGAGAGTAACATGAGTATGGGGAGAATTCCAATTGATAACCCTCTGTAATCCCCCAATCCTGTCCCTCCCGGTGTTATCTGATTAATAGGCCTGTGTGCGTCACAATGAGAAGCGAGCAGCCTGCGGTTTGCTCATGGTGGGTGAGGGTTGAAGCCCCAGTAGAGGAGAGCCCTTGAAGAACATGATGGATGCAAATTGTCCTTATTAACCTTCTCTTCTTCCTATTATGTCTAACAGGAGTTCTGGATAGCTCACATGAAGGGAAATGTGACTTCAGCTCAATGGTGCTTGGGAGGATGTGGAATTGCTGCCTTGATGTGAAGAGATTCAGCTCCAATAGAAATTCTGTTATTAAATTTATTTCCCACATATTATAAAGTGCAAACATGGTTGTTGTAAAAGCATGCCAAAGACTGTGCTACCTTCAGTGACGATGTGTTGCAAAAGCTCACATTGTTCCTGGAGTTAAAATCCAAAACAGTCAAGCTTGACTCCACTATTCAAGGGTTATATTACTGTTGAATATAAATGTTTTACAAGATAATAAGCAAATATTTGGGCATTCAGATATACTCAGAAGTTTCCTAAGCCTCTCATCTTGCTTTTCAAAAGGACTGTAAAGAGTTAAATGCTCATCCAATATTTACTCTTTAATGAAATACAAGACGTTAAACCTAAATGGTCAACATCTGTGTAGATTTATTATCCATACAATTTGGGTACTCCTCCCAGGATAACATTATGAATCAGGATTCTGACATGACCATGAGATAAAAATATAAAAAGCAAAACAATTGAGCCTATGGAATATTCTACTTCCCAGAGAAAGTGGGAAAACAATATTATACTATTATAAGGATGCTGTTAGACCTGACATCCCTGGTGTGGTCTTGCTCCAAACCTTTAGCCTTCACCTCTCCAGTTTTCTGAATTTTGTTGGCATTAGCACTCTGCACCCTTTACCACTGCTACACAATGCTTGTGGTCTCTCCCTAAAACATTACAGAATTGAGCTAAAATATGATAAATTGGCCTTTTGGAAAATATATGACATAGCAAATTGGCAGATTTTCAAAAGAGAGTGACAGAGTTGTTTCTAAATGTTGAACCATTTCCTCATACCTCCTACACAAATTAAAGAGGCCTTCTAACAGAACAAATATGTTCGTCATCTTTGTGGTAAACCAGTGGCAGGAACCTGTTGTCAATGAAACTAGAAGAGCATAAACGTATTGAACTGAACATTCATGTATCACAAAAGATACATTTGTCCCTATGATTCATTCCTGCTTCAAAAATATGAAAACATTCAAGTCAGTATTTAAAAAGTAAAACATATTGACAATCTGTCACATTTCTGCAATTTAGACATAACTATCCACATATTTAAATTGACTGTCAGACAGCAGTTTGGCACTGTATGTCACCAGAGACCTATATCTCATATTTTATTTATCGTATTCAGATCAGGGTCTCCTGTGATCACCAAAGTGGCCACAGATGCTACACCTGATTGGTACAATTAATTTATGTATACATGTTTTAGAATATAGTACTACCTGGTACCCAGGGCCTCTAAATTAAATGCTACTAGCGGGAATGTAGCACTTATTTCACCACCCACTGAAGTAGCACTGTATAACTTGTCTAAGGTCTGCTACTGAAGCCTGTAGTGCAGTTTTAAACTGACATTTTGACCTAATAAAATAAACCTTTCACCCTTTTTAATAATCGTTTGAGGCCCATATGGCAGGGTGCATTGTATTAAAAAAGTAGGGGTTCATTTTTACATGTCGTGGTAGTGAAAATAAATCTTTATTCATATTTCACTGATGTAAGGCTGTCTCTCTCATTGGATAACACTGGGTTACCTTACTACATTTAATTAGTACTATATTTTAAATTGGAAGCAGGTAGAAATATCATGTTTGGACTCTGATGAACTGTAATTTAAAATAGTCTTTAATGGTAAAGTTAGATTTTAAGTCACAATAATGAAAAATCAACTTTTTGAGAGCTGGCAATTTCTTGTCTTAACCATTTTTGTACCTTCTGCCAGTATCCTGGGTCACATAAATGGTGCTACTGTTGGGATTTGTGCAATCCTCTCAGACAGTTACACAAAAGGGAACTGGAATCTGACAGGAGGGTCCATCCTGCGACAATGGTTGTGGTGAAGCTGTGCACTGCCTCACTTACACTTCAAAGAGCTTGCCTCAAGCACACACAAAGGAACCTGGCACTAGTCCTTTGTCACCCAGATGTCTTGGAGCCTTGTCAGGGAAAGGAGGAACATTCCCTAACCCGGTTTGGGGGTAGTGTAGGGAATCCCCCCACTTCAAAGCTTGGCACGAGGTGGAAAATATTGGACCTCCGGAGCCACTCATCAATACCTTCCCGGACCTGTGGAAGACTGCAGAAGGACTTCCTGAACTCCCGGAGGACTGTCCTGCAGCTACTTGAGGATATTGCTGCATATAGGCCTGCCTTGCTGCCTGAAAGAGAACTGGAGCATCTCCTTGAACCTAGGACCACCAAAAGTGACTCCAAGGGCTAGTTAGCTGGCCCCTTTTATGAGCCACAGGGACATAATAAGCTTCATGGACCATGACATGTGCACCTAGGCTGTGCTGGAGTAAATCCTAACCCCCGGGTACCGGACCCTTGGAGGTGGTGTCAGAGGTGCTGCTCTTGCCTAACCCTAAAATTTGTGACTTGGAAAAAAGTTCACCAAAAAGTGCCCTGGGAACTGTCAGAAGACCGTTACATATCTGCAAACCAATCCACCCAAGGTACATCACCAGTCCACCATACTTCACAGTAGCTCCTGCTACATTCTCTGCAACAGCAAATCCTGCTAGGCAGGACCTCTCAGTGCAGTTATCTAGCCTCATGGAGCCCTTGTCGGCTACAGCCTGTAGCTTTGTCCCACTGGAGATTCTCAATTTCCAAAAAAGTGACAAAGTCCAAAGGTAAAGATCTTCCCCCGACTTCGTCCAGCAACTTCCCGACAATGTCACCTCCTCCTCGGAAGCCACATGCTGCCTTGACCCACTGAATTCTATCTACTCAGGAATGGTTCATCAAAAGGTATTCTAAGTCTGAAGGTAAGCCGAGACTGGGTCAAATCCACCTTATATATCTGACCAGTACTCCATCGTGGTGGGGCTTAATTTTTTACTTTATTACCATTTGTGTACTTGACAAATAATCCAAACATTGCCTTTAAGTTAATGCTAACTGCATTTGTGCTAAGTTACCAGAGGGCTATGCACAGGCTAATTTAGTGACTTTTGTGGTTCATCCAGAAAAGGAGTGTGTCTGCTGCTTGAGTAGGGAATTCAGGGCCCTTAAGATGCATATCTTATTAAGCTTGCAAATGAGAGCCATAATCCTGTCACATACCAACAATACATTCTTGAGCCTGAGCCACTGGGCATTGTGGAGAGATGGCTGTTTTTACATCACAAATCTAATATCCACACTCTGACACCATCAGCAGCAGGTTTTCTGAAAGGTTTAATGTATCCCATATTTAATATGGTTAAATTAGGAGGAAATCCATTGGCTGTGTTCCCAAATCCTAAACCAATAAGTCACTGCCCATAAAATGGAAATTCTAGTGTTTGAGAAACAGAGAAAAACCTGCTCAATGCTCTTGTCTGCTTCCACTACTTTGATCTCCATATCTCTTCCCCCATTCTAGGATGTGCAACGTGACTACAGCATGGAATTGGTGGTTCTCATCACATCCACTGTCACTGTTATTGGACTCTGACTAGTGGACATCTGCCTACATGTTTCCTTCTCTATTTTTAATTCTTTAACTAAATCTCCATCATTAGCAAGATTTACAGCCTCAGCAACCAATTAGCTGACTTAAGCACCAATTTAGAACTCAGCGGACGGGTTGCTCTGTCACAATGGTGACGGATAGCCTGTCTGCTGTGTTCTATGTAGTTATTTAACATTAAAACAAATGCAAATACATTTTGAAAACGTTTTAATGAGTTCATTTATTTTAACATTATTTTATATGTCCATTATTTTTTATGGAACGGTGTTGCAGTGCCTGTGAGGACCAAGGGCAGTGCTGTACATTTACTACCATTCGTGGGTCGTTTTGACTGTAGTAACATTAGAAGTGCAGTTTGTGAGGAGGAAGGGGCTTAGGGCCAGATGTAGGAAACTAGCAAATTGCGACTTGCAATTTGCGAGTCCGTGCGACTCGCAAATTGCAAGTCGCAATTTGCTATGCAGAAAGGTGTCTCAGACACCTTCTGCGAGTCGCTATGGGGTCGCAAAGATCCACCTCATTAATATTAATGAGGTGGGCCGCAATTTGCGCCCCCATAGCGACTCTGGGCACTCACGGGGATGGAGGCCTGCTGGGAACAGCAGACCTCCATGTCCTTGACTGCTTTTAAATAAAGCAGTTTTTTTTCCAAGTGTAACCCGTTTTCCTTAAAGGAAAACGAGCTGCACTTAGAAAAAAAAACCGAAATCTTTAGTTTCGGATTTTTTCAGGGCAGGTAGTGGTCCCTTGGACCACTGCCTGCCCTGAAAATATATTTTGGGTCCAGTCACAAAGGGGAAGGGGTCCCATGGGGACCCCTTCCCATTTGCGAGTGGGTTACCATCCACTTCAAGTGGATGGTAACTGCGACTCCATTTGCTACTGTGTACGTGGTCGCAAATGGAATTGCATACCACTGCGACTCGCAAATAGGAAGGGAACACTCCTTCCTATTTGCGACTCGGAAATGCATTTTGCGAAATGCATTTCTGCATAGCAAACACGCATTTGAGAGTCGCAAACAGTTTGCTACATCTGGCCCTTACTGTTTTATAGGTGAGGGTATGTCCCACCATTAAACCGCTTCATAGTCCTCCTTTAACCCCTCCCTAGTACTCCCTAAGTCTCTCTCACTTAGTAGTATTTCCCATTTTCTTGCCACTCTCCCTACCCCATCACATTTACTACCAAAACATGGGTGTTTGTTTTCAGAGATCCCTGCAATCAGGCTCAGATCTCCATATATGAAAGATAGGAAAGATGAAGGTGCAGACTGCCACATATAGGTTTGTGAATAGCAATTTGTATTACTGTAATACTAAATGTGGTACAAAATACTGTTTGAGACTAAGACCGAATCTTCCCATCTTCCGCGCTGCAATAGATATGATCCAATCATTTGCTTTAACTAGTTGTGCATTTGATTGATTCATGTTTTTTCCATAAATGGTATGGGAACAAACAACAAGCTTCTCTCGGGTGCGAGACAGCATGAGGGAGAATCAGCGATTATAGTGCCACAATGGAGAATAATTGCCCTGTGTGATGGATTATGTTGTTTGTGGTAATAGTTCTGTGATATTTAAAATTACTTTGTTTAATAAAAAATAAGGACTGGAATGATTATTGGGATTACTATTGCTTGAGTTCCGAGTTTAAGCCCCTCCTTGAGAAACCTGTGATAATTCTCCCTCCCTACCCTGAGAGTCAAGGGCAGACCCAGGAAACCAGCAGAATTGACCTCAACCACCACAGTTGGGGTCCAGTATCCCCTGTCTGCCCTACGTCCCCATACAGGATTTAACAGCATATCATCGGTTCTTCAAAAAAGTACAATAATAAGTAAAGGAAGAGTGGGTCTTGAACCAGCCCCTTTTTCATCTGTTTTTTTTAATGATTTACCATTAACGAGAAAGGCTGTCCAAAAGGTGATGGCATGTCATTGATAGTTATATTGTCCCACTCGTGGTCCCATTATGTTTTGGTTTTCAGCCACTAGCAGCCTTCTTTTAAGACCGGAGCCAGTGTACGTTCTTTAATGTATTTGCTTTCCTGAGACAACATAAATTCATCTGCTGGTTTTGGCTTTTTTGTTTAGGAAATACAGTAGTTTGTATACCTTAGCTTATTGTAAAGAGATAATACTATTCTCTACTCACCAATTTGTATTCATTTATGCAACGTGTCTATCATGATGGCATGTCAGCTTTGCAGATTTTTTTCCGTAAATAATGTAAAGATGTTCACACATAGGCTTTCTTAAAAATGTAAAGAACACACTGGACTTTTGTTACAAGTATCTTCTATGCGTTATTTTACTTTGCATGCCGTAAAGGTTCACACTTTTACAACATAAACGTAAACATTTAACTCTTTTTCATAAAATTCCCCTCTGAGGTTACAAGCTAAATCTGCTGATGCAGTCTGCACCGGAAAGGAGCTCACTCCTAGCTTGCAAAAAATCAAACAGACCTGTCAACTTTGCCAGAGCGTGTTGTTCATTTATTCATTCGTGGACGTATGAAATAGTTTAGTAATTATTTATCTATCTGTCTGTGTATTTATGTGTTGTGTAATGTCAACCAGGGTCCTCTAGGCACTTTCTGTCTCTCTACACTAGACAGAGTTCGTATGGTATCAAACTCGAAGAGAGCCAAAGAAGAATAGCCTCATAAAGAACACAAGCGGCTGATGCTAATTATTTAGGTATATCAGTAGACGTTGGCGATGGCGATACTAGGATGAGAGCTATGCATACGTTGTAACAGGATGGGGGGCTCAGTATAGTCTAGGAATAGAAGAAAGGTAGTTTAATTAAGTGCTTTCTGAAAGTGATGAGGGAGGGTTGGGTTCTAGCATTGATGGGAACGGAGTTCCAATTTGAGGGCGATGCTCCAAGGAAGGAGACATCCTGGGGAGATAAACCTCTGAAGTTATAAGCCTCGTTATGCAGTGTATTATGACTTTGAAGGTTTATCAGTCCTTTGGAGATTGGTAAAGAACAGAGGGTTAAGGCAGGCTGTTTAGATATGTAGCTTTACAGGCAATACAAGAGAGTTTTAATGGGAGCCATGCATTTAAAGAAAGCCAGAGGAGTTCTCGGAGAGTGGAGGGGACGTGAGCTCGTGGTTGTTCTTGAGATTCTGATACTATTTCTGCTGCTCGTATTATTGCTGTTTCTGTGGGAGATGTTGCAGATTGTCATTTAGTGCATATTAAACGTTACTCCCCAGTGACGTGGTTTCCTTTCACCAATGTTCCAGGAAGTGCTTAAGTATGTGTATGCATGGAGTCAATAAATGGTTGTTGGACACTCATTAAATATACTATTTATAGAATAGTAAAACCTCCAGGAAAAAAAGAAAGCATATTTCACATATTGAGGTGATTTCGCTTTCCTCTATATCATGCCAGGAACAGACTAAATCACCTCCTCATCTATGACTGTTGCGTCACCTCAACTGGTGCTGGTGGTCCTGCTGGTAGAATTACTGCTGCTTGCTAGACTTGGCATCTTTGGCATGGGTTCCCCTATCTTTTTGCCTCTGCTTCCTGTATTTTTGACTCCATGCAGGACCTTGTTTTTGCTGGTTTTCGTACTCTGGGCACTTTACCACTGCTGACCAGTGGTAAAGTGCAATTGCTCTCTGTGTAATCTATATGTGTAAGTGGCTTTCCCATGATTGGCATATTTGATTTACTAGTAAGTCCATATTAAAGTGCACTGGTGGTACCCAGGGCCTGCAAATCAAATCCTACTAGTGGGACTGCAGCACTGATTGAGCCGCCCACAAAAGTAGCCCTGCAAACGTAGCTCAGACCTGTTACTGCAGTGTCTGTGTGTGCAGTTCAAAACTGCCAATTCGACCTGGCAAGTGTACCCACTTACCAGGCCAAACCTTCCCTATTTATGCATGTAATGCACCCCTAAGGTAGGTCCTAGGTAGCCCTATGGACAGGGTGCAGTGTATGTTAAAGGAAGGGCATGTACTGATGTGTTTTCCATGTCCTGACAAAAAAATACTGTCAAATTTGGTTTTCACTGTTGCAAGTGTAGGAAAGTAGCCTCTTTCTAGCTTGGTTACCCCCACTTTTGGCCTGTTTGTCAGTGCTTTTGACTGTGTCCACTGGGATCCTGCTAACCAGGACCCCAGTAGTCATACTCTCTCCCTTAAATTTGGATGTGGGTTACTGTCATTACAGTATTTCACCCACAATTGGCACAGTGGTGCCCCACTATAAGTCCCCAGTATATAGTACATAGGTACCCAGGGCATTGGAGATCCAGGGGATCCCTATTGGCTGCAGCATATGTTTTTCCACCCATGAGGACCCCATACAAAGGCATCTGCAGGACTACCATTGCAGCCTGCCTGAAAAGGTGCAAGCACCCTTTCACTGCCATTTCTCACTACACCAGGTTACTCATTAGTGACCTCTACGGTAGGCCTTCTAGCCCAGAGGGCAGGGTGCAAAGTACCTGTGTGTGAGGGCACCCCTGCACTAGCAGAGGTGCCTCCACGAACTCCAGGCCCATTTTTCTGGACTTTGTGAGTGCAGGGACGCCATTTTACACGTGTACTGGACATAGATCACCACCTATGTCTAACTACATAACGGTAACTCCGAACATAGGCATTCTTGTTATCAAACATGTTGGAATCATGCACCATGGCTTTTGCAAGCATTGGTTGTATGATTCCATGCACTCTGATAGCTCCTTAGAGGACCCCCAGTATTGACATTTCAGCCTTCTGAGGGTTTCCAGGGAGCCCAAGCTGCTGCCACTTCCCAGACAGGTTTCGTCCCTCATGTTTCTTGAGAAGCTCGAGACGAGGAAGGCAGAACAAAGGATTTCCTTTGGGAGAGGGGTGTTACACCCTCTCCCTCTGGAAATAGGTGTTACAGGCTGGGGACGGGGAAGCCTCCCCAACCCACTGGCAATGCTTTGGAGGGCACATTTGGTGCCCTCCTTGCAAAAAACGTCTACACCAGTACAAGGACCCTGAGTCCCTGCTCTAGCATGAAACTGGACAAAGGAAAGGGGAGTGACCACTCCCCTGTCCATCACCACACCAGGGGTGGTGCTCAGAGCTCGTCCAGAGGATCCCTGGGTTATGCCATCTTGGATTCAAAGTTGGCAGGGAACTCTGGGCCAGCAGGTGAAGTTAGAACCCTCCCCTGATAGGTGCTTACCTGGTTAGGTGACCGATCCCCCTTTCCGGGCTTTTTAGCATCTTTCCTTTGGGTGGTCCCTCATATTCCGATTGCAAGAGTCCAAAGAAATCCTCTGCATCCTCCACTTTGACTTCTCACTGAAGAAACTGCATCTGGACCCTCCAGGAACTCCACCAGCTGCAACAAAGAACCAAGACGCCTCCTGCAACATTGTAACTCCGACTTCTGCCAGCAACTGCAACAGTTTCCCAGTCGTGCATCCTCTGAGGACAGCCCATCTTCAGCCTGCACCAGAAGAGCAAAGGAATCTCCCTTGGGTGAAGGAGTCACTCCCCTGCTTCAGCAGCCACCAACTGCGATGACGACCAGCTGCGTGGATCCCATCTTCTGCAGTGGTGCATGGATCCTGCATCACAGGTGGTAGACTGAAGTGGTCACAACAGTCGTCTCTTCCAGCTGTCCCACTTTGGTGAGGTAAGACCTTGCCTCCCCACGCAAGACAGTATCCCCTTGCACTGCATCTTTTGCAGCTGCCAAGGCTTGTTGGCATCCTTCCTCCAAGTCCTTCATGCATCTTGTAGCACCTACCCCCAGCACTCTATCCTGTGATACACAGCTTCCTAAGTGGTTTTCCAATGGCGTGGGAGCCTTTGTCGTAGTGCTGCATGGGCCTCTTTCACAACTTTTTTGTCCCCGTGCTATGGGACTACTGTGTGTGCTGCCTGGTCTTCTGTGGACGCTCTGAGTTGCTGAAGGCCCCTTCTGACTCCTCCTTCTGGGTAGCATCTACATGGTCCTTCCTGGTCTCGGGCAGTGCCATTTTATACTAACCGCGGGCGTGCTGACTTTTCTTCTTCACCTGTGGTTCTCCTTTTGCACCTTCATCCTGGTTAGCAGGGGCTCCTGCTCTTCCTGGACTCTTCTGTGCTTCTTGGACTTGGTCCCCTTCTTCCGCAGGTCTTCTTGTCCAGAAATCCACTGTGGGTGTCTTGCAGACTCTTCTGGGTTTTGCATAATTCATCTTCCCGTTTCTATGTGTTTTAGGAAACTTACTATGATTTACTCCTGCTTCCCTGGTCACTGGAGTGGGTTTTGTTACTTACCTTTGGGCTCTCTAAGTACTTTCAGCTCCCCTCTACACACTACACTTGCCTAGGTGGAAGACCGACTTTCGCATTCCACTTTCTTAGTATATGGTTTGTGCTCCCCCAGGCCCATTTCTAACTATTGTGCTTTTTACTAATTGCACTGTTTTATGCCTATTTCTGCATACTACTGTATCTAATTTGTTTACTACTTACCTCCTAGGGGAGTATAGTCTCTATGGTATTTTCGTATTTGTGGCACCATTGTTTTTTTTGTAAACTGAGTATTTTCTTTCATGTGTATGAGTATTGTGTGGCTACAATGGTATTGCATGAGCTTTGCATGTCTCCTATATAAGCCTTGGCTGTTCATCCACAGCTACCTATAAAAATCCTGGTTTCTAGGGACTGCCTACACTACACTAATAAGGGATAATGGACATGGAATTAGATGTAGGTACCATAGGTACACACTGCACACGAGGCCAGCCTCCTACAGCAAGGCTTATCCTTCTCATAGTTTAATATGGGACCTGTATTTAAATATCTTTTAAATGTAGTTTCCCTTTGGGAGCAGATGGAGGTTTAGAGGTTGGAGTGTTTGAACTCACAATTTAAAAATACATCTTTTGGTGAAGTTGTTTTTTTAGATTGTCAGTTTGAAATGCCACTTCTAGAAAGTGGGCATTTTCTTGCTTAACAATTATGTGTCTCTACCTGCTTGTGGGTCTGGGTCAGACTGACAGTTGGGCTGTTTGTAAATTCCCTCTAGACAGTGGCACAAAGGGAGCTGGGATGTAGCCTGCATATCTTGATGAGTCTCCTGGGCTAGACTGGGGAGGGAGGAGCTGACACTTACACCTGAAAGGGCTGTGCCTGTCCTCACACATTGCAGTCTCAAACCCAATGGTGAGTGTCTGGGACCAGGCCTGGGCAAGGCAGGATCCTGTCAATAACAGAGTCTTTCCTTTGAAGTTTGCTTACTTCAAAGTCAGAACTGGCTATAAGTAGTGGACCCAAACCCCAGACTTTTAGATTACTACTGGATCAATAGGAACCTCTGCCAAGGAGAAGAGCTGAAGAGCTGGAGGAGGAGGAGTACTTCCCCTTTGCATGTGAGTGTGCTTTGCTGGATTTGTCTACAGTTGCTGCTTCCGCCTGAGAGAGGACAAGGAGTGGACTTTGCTGTGTTTTCCTGCTTGTGAAGTGTCTCCAAGGGCTTGAACTGTGCTTGCCCCCTGTTCGGAAGTCTTTGGGACATCAAAGACTTTCTCTACCAGCAATTGGACTCTCTTGCTGAGACTCCTACCCCGCCAAGTGGTGCCCAATCCTGTCCTTGGGCCCTTGAAAGAAGAAACTGGTGGAACTAAGACTGAAATGTATTCACAGCAGACATGCAGGAGAAACATTGGCGAAGTACCTGCATCGCGGCTGAAAAATAGACACACCACCTGCATCGCGGTTGGGGAAATCAACACAATACCTGTGTGCGGCTTCCAAACTTGACGCATCACTCATGCAGCATGGCTCTCCACCACTGTGCACTGGAATTTTGCATGCATCGTCTGTGGGTGTCAAAATCATCGTGAACCTGCATGGTCCCATGGTTGTCCGTCCAGAATTCAACGCATTGCTCTTCAGCAGGAGGATAAAATGATGCATCACCTACCCGACTAGAGAAGAAGCAATGCACAGCCTCACTTGTGAGTAAGGAATTGACGCATTGCTAACTTTTCAAATGCATGCTCGTCTGTGCAGCTTTATTTTCAATGCAAACCATGTACATCATGGAAAAACAAAGCATCCATTGATTTCTATGGATTAAGACTTTTTTTTACTTCAAAAAATCATAACTTTTTTGTGTATGTTTGATTTTTGTTGTTTTGATCTTGTTTGATCTAAATAAACATTGACTATTTTTCTAAACTGGTGTTGTGCCCCTTTTGTAGTGTTTTCACTGTATTGCTGTGTGTGTTTGTACAAATACTTTACACATTGCCTCTGAGATAAGCCTGAATGCTTGTGCCAAGATACCAATGGGTGTGCAGGGGTTATTCGAGGTGTGTATCTCCCTTACCCTGACTAGAGTGAGGGTCCCTGACATACTGGCATACTGGCATACTGACTGCCAACCATAGACCCCATTTCTAACACTGCTGTGCCTTTTTCTGGGCAGCTGGTATGGCTACACACTGATGGCTGTATCCTTCTCCGTAGGTGACATCTCCTGCCAGTGAAGTGAGATACAGTGGAGCTGCTGTCCTCTTGTACAGTTTCATTTGAATCTGAATATAAGGTTCAACTTTTCTATCACACCAACCCAGACAGGAGGGATAAAGTGTCATCCTGTTTGTCACCTTTAATACTCTGTGGGCCGACAGCTGTTGCTACATCTTCCTCTGATTGGCTGGTACCTTGCTCATGTAGCAGCCGGGTACCCAGCATGTGCAGCAACAAGCAGCTGAATCTCAGCACTAATGATAAAAGGCTAACAAGCTTTCTCCAGTGGAGACATGGAGGAAGGGGAGTGATTTGCTGGTGGATGTTGGTGATGATAGACCTTGCAACAATTATGATGCAGTGGCATTTTTGCTAACATAACATCTCATAACATAATGATGCTTACTCTTTCGTTGTCTATGTCACAGTTCTTAGGGGCATATTTATAATTGTTTTGCGCCGAATTTGCACCATTTTGTTTTCCGCAAATTCAGTGCAAAACTAACTCCACATTTATACTTTGGCGCTAGACCCGTCTAGCGACAAATTTATGGAGTTAAAGTCATTTTTTGGATGTGAAAAACAACTTTGCATCAATGAGATACAAAGTAGGCGTTCCCGTGCAAAAAAATTACTCTATGGCCTTAGTGCCATATTTATGCCCTCTTTGCACCATTTATTAACACCTGGGTCAGGTCAGGCATTAGGGGACCTGTGGGCCTATTTCCGTGGTGGAACACCATGGAATAAGCCCACATGTGCCCACCCCAGGGACACCCCACCCACACCAGAGGGACAGCAGAGGATGGGGGACCCCATCCCATGTAAGTATAGGTAAGTACAGGTAAGTATTTTTTTTAAAGTGCTATTGGGGGCCCTGAAATGCCCCCCCTACATGGCACTGGGTGCAATGGCTATGCCCAGGGGACCCTGGTCCCCTGTGCTGGCCATTGGGGTGGTGGGCATGACTCCTGTCTTTTCTAGTTTGCAGTTTTGCACCAAAAAGTATAAATCATGGCCTTAGTGCACTAATATGACTGCAGCGGATGGCCTCTTAAGTGATAGACTCAAATTCACATCCTTCTATGTTCATACCCTTCCTGCACTCTAGAACTACATGAATAAATATACTTAATACAAAACAAAATATAAAATGATAAAATATCTTTAAAAACCGTAACAATTTGAACTAAGGTGAAAGAGGAGGTCACAAAAGGAATGCACCTTAAAAGGGGAGTAAATTTGAAAGCATTAGGTTGATGGTGAGTTAGAGAATAAGTTGAACGAACGGTAAAGAAAGGTAAAAAAAAAAAACATAAAGAAAAGGATTACCCAAAGTGTCAGTGTTAGACCTGACAGGCTTAGGGTTGTCTTTCTCAAACCTTTTGCCTTTCACCTCCATTTTTGCTTATCCTTTTTTGTTGACCTTAGGGCTCTGTGAACCACTGCTAACCAGGACTCAGATGAATGTTCTCACTCCTTTAAACATGGAACATTGGCTTACACTCAACTGGCACATGTAATTGACTTGCAAGCCCCTAGTAAAATGGTGCTACATGTACCCAGGGCCTGTAAATTGAATGCTACTCATATACCCAGCTGCAACACTGATTGTACCACTCACTAAAGTAGCGTTTTAAACATGCCTGCCACACAGCTTTTATGTGCAGTTTGAACTGCCATTTTGACCTGGAAAAATAAACCTTTTGCCCGTGCTAAACCTTCCATTTTAATACCTATAAGTCACCCTTAGGAAAGGCCCTAAATAGCCCATAGCTCAGAGTGCAGTGTATTTAAACAGTTGGACATGTATTTTTTACTTTTGCATGTCCTGGTGGTGAAAAAGTTAAATTCTACTTCCACTACTGCAAGGACTGCCTCTCCAAGAGGATAACATTGGATTGACTTGTGTACTGAGCTCACTCTGACACCGTAAACAAACTATACCTGGCTGAAGAACCCTATCTAGGGTGAAACTGTTCCTGAGCTGCTTAAGGTCCGGTTTAAGGAGGGCCTGGCTTAGCAGTTTAGGCTTGATTGTTCCCATGATAAGAAGGTTCATCACTGACTTGCATATGGCTTGGTGCAAACTGAGGTGGTATGGTGGGTGAAAATCAATAGATTGGGGTGCAGCCAGAGTGATTGCCAGTGGCTGAGAATAATTCAAGCGTTCCTTCTATCATCTTGCTGTGTTTGCATTTGATGCCCTAAGTGCGTCGGGTATGCTCAGACGTGGGCCCTTGGCTTACTCTGCCATTGGAACAATGATATTCCAGGCTCAGGAGCCCTAACTAGGGTGAAACTGGTCCTGAGTTACTTTTGTTTTGATTTGGGGAGGACCTGGCCTGGTAGTTCAGTCTGAACTTTTCCCATGAATAGTAGTATCAATACTGAAATGCATGTTGCTCGGTCCAAATTGAGGTGGCATGGTTGGAAAAAAACAACAGATTGGAATGTGGCCTGAGTGTTTGCCAATGCCTGAGATTAATTCAAGCATTCCACCCACCACCTTGTTATTTTTTAATTGGGTGCCCTAAGTGCACCAGGTATGCCCCGACATGGATCCTGTGCTCACTGTGCCACTGGAACCAAGCTATACCTGGTTGCAATCAATCAATCACTCAATCAAACCATTTATAGAGCGTGCTACTCACCCGTTAGGGTCTCAAGGCACCGGGGGGGGGTTAGTTATCGAAAAGCCATGTCTTGAGGCGTTTTCTGAAGGCTGGGAGGTCTTGGGTCTGGCGTAGTTGGAGCGGCAGGATGTTCCAGGTCTTGGTGTCGAGGTAGTAGAAGTATCTTCCACCGGTGGTGGAGCGGTGAATGGGGGGACGGCGGTAAGGGTGAGGCTGGTGGAGCAGAGCTAGCGGGCCGGGGTGTGGAAGGTGAGTCTGTCATTGAGAGCTGCAGAGCCGTACCTACGGCAAAGCCGGTCCTAGGATGCTTGTGTTCTGGTTCAGGAAGGACCAGACCTGGCAATTTGTTCTGGACTGTTCCCATGAGGAGCAGGGTCAGGACTGATTTGCTTATGGCTGGATCTAAACTCTGGTGGCATGGCCGATGGAAATAAATGGTTTGGAATGCAGTCTGAGCGATTGCCAGTGGCTGAGACTAATTCAAGCATCCCATTCATCAGCTTTTTATTTTTGCATTTGATGCCCTAAGTGTGCCGGGTATGCGCAGACATGGGTTCTGGGTTCACTGTGGCACATTAACCAAGCTATACCTGATTGAAGAGCCCTAACTAGGGTGAAACCAGTCCTATATTGCTTGTGTTCCGGTTCAGGGAGGATCTGGCCTCGCAGTTCAAGCTAGACTGTTCCTATAAGGAGCAGGGTCAAGATTGATTTATATATGGCTGGGTCCAAACTGAGGTGACAGGGTGGATGAAAAACGATTGTGATGTGCCTGAGAGATTGCCAGTGGCTGAGATTATTTCAAGCATTCTATCCATCACCTTTTTGTCTTTGCATTAGAGCCCCTTAAGTGTGCGGGGTATGTCCAGACGTAGGTATCGGGCTCATTGTGCCACTGGAACGTGGCTTGGTGTAGCTGGCTGTTGGTCTTTGTGTATTGCTCCCAGGCAGTGCAACAAAGAGCAATGGATGCTGGCAGGATGGACCTTCTCTGACTTGATGAGGGGGAGGAGCTGTCACCTACACACTTACACTACACTGCCTGAGCAAGCTCCCAAAGGGTTTGACACTAGTCTATTTTGACCCCAGAAAATCGGGGGCTAGGTCAGGGAGGCAGGAAATTCCAAACACCTCGGGAGGGTGGAGACCTCTGGAAGCTTCTCTTACTTCAAAGTGGGAACCACATATAAATATTGGACACCTAGAACAAACTCTTTAGTATACATATGGACCTGTGGAAGACTCAGGACTTATATGCTGCTCTGCCAGAAGCACATCTACTCTGTTGCTCTGCTGCGCTACTTCCCTGCTGCCCTGCTGTCTGACTGTAGGACAGGACCTGCATCTTGAATCCAAGACCACAAGAGTGACTCCAAGGGCCAGTTGTCTGGCCTCCTAATCAGAAGGCTCAGATACAGTAACAAGCTCCAACCATCTTGGAAGCAGCACCTGTACTCAGTTTGCTGTGAGGTGAGTCTTGTCCCCCAAATGGTCCCACCCCAGTCCTGGGCCCTTGGAGGTGGTCCTGAAGGTGCTCTACTAGCCCAGCTGTGGTCCACGGGCAGAACCGACACAGCATGATGCATCCTCTTGCAGCTCCTTTTTGGAACCACCATGGCAAGGTGCATCCCAGACTCGGGACTCTGCATCACAGCCTGCAGTCTCCTTGGAACCACCACTGCATAATACATCCTCAATGCAGGTCTTCTCATGGTAAGCCCCAAAACTTCTTCAGAACCCTTGGTACATTACACATCTTTGACGCAGGACTTTGCATCGCAAGCCCCTTGGTAAAGGCATCCTTTATGATGATGCAGAACATCGTATCGCAGCCTCCCAGTTCCTCTGAACAGCCGGCGTGTGAAGCATCCTTGACGTGGGATCTTGCAATGCTCTGCAACCAGGATGTAAGGTACTCTTGTTCAGCAGGTCTAACTTGGTCCCTGTATCTGGTCCATGATCCATTGCAGTCAAGGTGAACTTGTGACTTTGTCTGGGTCGACATGACCGGATAACCACAATTAGTATTTTGTGCATCTAGGCACATTAATTTCACTATTTTCACTTAAATATTCAAAACTGCATATCTCCAGTTCTGCGATTGGATTTTTGTCACTTTGGTGTCAAATACTTTTTTCATTTTACTCTATTTTTCTGTGGGACATTTCTTGTGTTAGGAAGCTTTGGTACCCTGCTTGCTTGGATATCTTTGAGATGACAGATTATTTTAGGACATCTACTTTTCAAACCTTTCACCTCAGCCATATATGATGGTTTTGTAAGGCTATAATGAGCAAGTAAGTTAATTATTTGTAATATTTATTGAACTATAATGTTATCGTTATGGTAAATGGCCCCACTCATCGCATCATTTTTACCATTCCAGATTGTTTCTGCACAGTTTTCCTGTAAGAGCTATTTCTTCTTGGTACACATCTCTTTCATCAATTACAGCAGCCGGCTCTCTAGTGCTGCCAAGCCACACCAGTCTGCCTAAGAAACGTGGCTCGCTGGGGCCCCCTACAACACACTTAGGCCCAAAGTAAAGTTGCAACCCTTAGTGCCCCCAAACGCCACCATGTTGCGCTGTATTAAAAATACTGCGAACCATGGCACAAGTTAGGGACACATGTTTTGATGCTACTGTGATACTTTGCAGGATTAGCACCAAAAATATTGGCGCTACTCCTGCAAAGTACATAGAGGCCCATTATAAATAATGGTGTGCCTCTTGTTAATGCCTGCTCTCTGCAGGCATAAAAAAATGCAGCAAATAATGGTGCAGTGGAAGCTCATAGTTTCCACTGCGCCATGTTTGCGGTCCCACTAACGGAGGAAGGTCACCCTTGCATACATTATATCTGTGGCAGGTATAATGTAGTAAAAGGCGCAGAAAATCTGGACTTGTTAAGCCACATCAGCCTCATAAAAAATGACGCTAACGTGGGGCTCAACTAGGTGCTAGACCCTCTTAAATTTGGGTGTAATATTTTACCAATTTTCACACTATTCATTATTTTTGATCAAACAATTAGGCCAAACTTCAGAAAGGTGGTGCTGCATTATATGCAGCTGCACTTTTCTTTTGCCCCTTAGCGCCTCCCTAACGCCACCATGTGTGCCCTGTATTAAACATACAGTGCGCCATGGTGTAGGTTAGGGACAATAGTATCAACATTTTTGACACTGTTGTACTTTGCAGGATTAGTGCCAAAAGTTTTGGTGCTAATCCTGCAAAGTAGATGGAGGTCCATTGTAAATAATGGTGTGCCTCCTTTTAACGCCTATTCTGTGCAGATGTTAAAAATTGCTGCAAAAAACGGCACAGTGGATTCTCATGGATTTCACTGCTCAATTTTTGCGGTCCCCCTAAAGGGGGAGCACCCCTCCTGCATACATTGTGCCAATTTGTAAATCTGATGTGAGGAATTTGGCCTCGCTGAGCCACATTAGGGTCATAAAAAAGTATGCTAATGTGGCACAAGGATGTGCAAGGCTATCTTAAATTTGGGCCTCAATGCAATTTTATTTCTGAAGTTTGACCTATCAGCAGTTGTACTATTATATATTTACTGTTAGAAATGTGGTTTCTGGTAGGCAAGGGTAAACACCTAAGCCAGGCAGAACCCACCCTCTCTAGTCAAGGTGATGGGGTTACACGCCCATGATAACCCATGCTCACCCCCTTGGTAGCTTGGGCCCAGCAGTCAGGCTGAACCCGGAAGCAATGTGTAAAGCAATTGCACACCACACAGAACACATGTGACACTTGATCCCCACCACAAAGGAAACACAACACCAAGTTATGTAAAAATAAACTGTAATTCACAAAACATCATTAGACCACACAAAACAAATATCAGTAATACTCTGGTACACAAGCAGTTGTCAGAACATTACTCAGGTACTATTACTCTGTGACAACCAACAGTAGTCATAAAAAACACATAGGTTATTGGTTGTCCTGCAACATAAGCGGTAGTCAGGTGGTTATGGTTACAAAAGAGAGGTACATCCCAATAATCCTACTATTAGGAATGCCTAGGTATCACTATGAATGCACACAAGGTGAAACATTCCCTGATAGGCCCATATAAAGATGAGCATACTATCAAAAATAAGACATTATCATGAGTGTCTCAGGCATAGCTTACCAAATAAATCACATGCCTTAATGCTGTTGCGCGATCATTGGCATGCTTACTCTCGCAACGGAGTTCCTATGCTCTCAGTACAGGGAGTACTGTTTTGTTACCACAGGGGAGCAGTTCCGCTTCTCTCATGGGGACTGCAACCGTGTGTAGTGCATATGTGAGCTAGACAGTTTTGCTGCACGTCGCTGATTCAGCCCTGTACCAGCTCATCAAATCACTATGTGAAGTTTACTTGTGCCAATCTACGAGAGTCATAAAGGTCCACATAAATTCATGCAAATGTGCACAATATGTCCTCCATATCGCTAAGAGTCTGTTCCTCTGGTGTTTTTATTTCTAAAATCAAATTTGTTGCCAACTGTTTGCGACTTTATGGCAAATGAGATTCTGATAGAGCCTCCCTAATGGCAGGAAGTGTGGTGGGGTTTGCTCGGGTGCTTTCGAGATGCTCAAGTCATTTTAGTTTTTCCTTTATTCTGTTTGGCTCTTCGCAATACAAAACCCTCTGATGGTACCTTTGAACTCTTCCCATATGGTGCTGACTGATGGGACTGAATCAACGTTCCTGCTTAGAGAGTCTGCAATTTTTTTTTTCAGTGTTCCTGGAAGGGTGTATCGAGAAGTAAGGCAGGGTTAAACCTCCATGTAGGCAAACCTCTGGAATTGATAGGTACATTCAGCACCAACAAAACAGGTGATTTATCAGAATATGTACTCGCAAGGTGTCGGGCCTCGTAAATCCAGGGACCTATCCTCTTGGAGACAAACCAATCGTCAATTTGAGACCAGCTATTATGCACTCCAGAGTATTATGTACCTTCTCAGACATCGGGATTGGTGTGCAATCAAGCTTGAAGCAAGTAATTTTCCTCCATAATATCGGTAACATGTCTGACAGCTACATTATTTGAAGAATGGGCTTGCCCTGATGTATCATTCACTGCCTTCAGTGCTACATTAAAGCCCCCACCCCACAATACAAGGCAGGGTCTAATGTCTGCAAACAACCTATCAAAAAAAGGCATGATTGTCTATATTTGGGCAGTAGCAATTGGCTATAATAAAGGTATGGGATCTTAGACTCCCCCTAGTATAGTGTATCAGCCTTGATCATTGTTATTAGATCCCTGTAGCTGGAAAGGCATTCATCTGCGTATTATTGTGATTGTGCCCCGTGTGTAGGAGGAATAAGTAGAATATTGTCCACAGGTGGTCCATCGTGTAGCAAATGTTGCTCCTGCAGTAGATTAAAAGTGCTCCTCCTCCAATGACTGCATGTGGATATCATGCCTATCTAGATAAGCCAACACATGTCTGCGCTTGCATGGGTCACCTAATTCCCCAGCATTACATGTCAAGGATCTGCATGTCACCTGAATGGCAAATGCATATGATTCAATGCTGTGATGGTGTCCCTGGCTGGTCATGCAGAGTGTAGTTTATTGTATGGAGCCTAGGGCTGTGCCTTGTCAAAATTACTGTTCTGTTGCGTGACCCTTGAAAACCATATCTGAAAATACACAACATAAAAATTTCCTCAAAACCAGCCCTCCTACCACTCTGGCAGCCCAAACCCGTCAAGTATCGATATTCCCTCCCATAAACAAGCAACTTTCCCATATAACAAGGGTTAACCTATGAGGGTCTCCCCAGGACCTAGGCAGTTTCCTCCTGGTATGGTATGAGATTGTCTAGGGGTATAACGAAATCATCAGCATTCTGTGCATTATTTGGAGTATATATGAGATAATCCAGTGCCACTTAGATTCACGTAGTTTGATTGAAGAGTTTCCGAAGGGCCAGTAAGGGTGGCTGTGCAGCATAGTAGATTGTGGCTGCTGTCATTTAGGATATCAGGGCCACAGTGTCGGTCAGTGTCAGATGTGGGTGAGTCAGATCTCGATGGAGGTACCCCAGACCCCTTTTTCTCTAGTCCAATAGTATTTTTCCGCATAAAATCTTGGGCCCGTTGTGGATTTATAAAAACATGTTCCTTTCCCTTATATGAGATTCGTAGTTGGTCTGGATATAACATTGCAAATGCCTGAAGTAGCTTCTGCTTGTCTTACAGAGCCTTTTCCAAGCTTCCTGTACCATTATAGTGAAGTCAGGATAGATTGACACAGCTTTACCATCAAAATTCAAGAACTGTTGTTGTTTGGCCAATCTAAGTGGTGTGAAGTGGTCTTTATAGCTTAGGATCCTGGTGATGATCGGACATACAGGGGCACGCGGCAAGGGCTAGTCGTGAGAGAAAACTATGGACCGTCTCAACTCTGAACACTTTGGAGAATGATTCTGCACCAAATAGTGTAAGGAGTAGTGTTAGACCTGACAGCCTTAGGGTGGTCACCCCTAACTTTTTGCCTGCCTCCCTCCACTTTTTGGACACTGTTTTTGCTGGCTTTTAGACTCTGCACACTTTACCACTGCTAACCAGTGCTAAAGTGCATATGCTTTCTTCCTTAAAACAAGGTAACCTTGAATCATACCTGATTGGACTATTTAATTTACTTAAAAGTCCCTAGTAATGTGCACTCTATGTGCCTAGGGCCTGTAGATTAAATGATACTAGTGGGCCTGCAGCACTGGTTGTGCCAACCACTTAAGTAGCCCCTTTTCCTTGTCTCAGGCCTGCCACTGCAAGGCCTGTGTGTGCAGTTTCACTGTCACCTCGACTTGGCATTTAAAAGTACTTGCCAAGCCTAAACCTCCCCTTTCTCCACATATAAGTCACCTCTAATGTGTGCCGTAGGTAACCCCTAGAGCAGGGTGCTGTGTGGGTGAAAGGCAGGACATGCATCTGTGTAGTTTAAATGTCCTGGTAGTTTAAAACTCCTAAATTCGTTTTTGCACTACTGTGAGGCCTGCTCCCTTCATAGGCTAACATTGGGGCTGCCCTCATACAGTATTGAAGTGGTAGCTGCTGATTTGAAAGGAGTAGGAAGGTCATATTTAGTATGGCCAGAATAGTAATATAAAATCCTGCTGACTGGTGAAGTTGGATTTAATATTACTATTCTAGAAATACCACTTTTAGAAAGTGAGCATTTCTTTGTACTTAAATCTTTCTGTGCCTTACAATCCACGTCTGGCTGGGCTTAGTTGACAGCTCCTTGTGTATTCACTCAGACACACCCCAAACACAGGGTACTCAGGCTCACTTGCATACATCTGCATTTTGAATGGGTCTTCCTGGGCTGGGAGGGTGGAGGGCCTGCTCTCACACAAAGGACTGCCACACCCCCTACTGGGACCCTGGCAGACAGGATTGAACTGAAAGGGGACCTGGTGCACTTCTTAGCCACTCTTTGAAGTCTCCCCCACTTCAAAGGCACATTTGGGTATAAAACAGGGCCTCTGCCCTACCTCATCAGACACTTGCTGGAGAAGAAACCTGAACAAGAAACTACATCCTGCCAAGAAGAACTGCCTGGCTGCTCAAAGGACTCACCTGTCTGCTTTCTACTAAGGACTGCTGCCTTGCTGTTGGCCTGCTGCCTTGCTGAACTCTTGTCTGGCTCTGAAAGTGCCAAATTATGAGCATGGCAGTGATACCTCCCCTAGACAGCCAATGTACTACACCAACTGCCAGGGTGTTAACACAACTGACCGCAGCGGTAGACATCAACAGCCAGGTGGAAGCCAAGGTACCGCCTACTATATTATGACATAGCAAAACAGATTTTCCGTGGTGGTACCAACACCATCAAAAGCCTGGTGGAAACATCGCACAGAAGACTAAAGACTCAGGGACACAGAGGATACCGCCCCCCCATGGAACCGGAACTTCAGGTCTTTCCGATGCTCTACTACACCATGGCCCACCTGGAACACCAACGCCGAAGAAGACAATGACAGTGAGTACAGCCACCTAGCGCACAAGGGAGGGAGGGAGGAAAAGGAAAGTGACACACACACGCAAAACACACACCATTCACACCACACCATACACAGAACCAGCTGCAGAGTAAAACGAATGTCACATCACCCACATTAAATTAAAACAAGGACCACAATGAGAATGAACAAACACTGTAATGTGATGCCAACCTCCACCATATTGTCTATTCGAAAGCAAACGCAGGCATCAATGTCCAGAATGGGCCAATGGTCAGTCCAAAGTACAAAAGGGCCACATGGTCACAGGGCACAGTCCAAAGCCCTTCTTGACTCTTGATGCAATTCTGAATCCACTGTGCAGGGGCATCATGTTGAAAATGGGCAGGCACCTCAGGGGGGAAAGAGAGGGGGTGGGGGCACCTCAGCTGAAGTGGGGAACATGCCCACTGGTTCTGGAGGTGGCTCCTTGCCCAACAGTTTCTGGAGGGTGGCCTGCATTCCATCTGCTGGAGGTGAGGACTTATGCTGGAGGTTAGGACCTCTGCTGGAGGTGAGGACTTCTGTGCATCTGCTGGAGGTGAGGTCTTCTTGCCCTCTGCTGGTGGAGGGAGCCTCTTGCCTTTCTTTGGTGGTAGAGTAGGAACTTTCCCTTTTTTTGGTGGTGGAGTGGGAACCTTCCTTTTCTTTGGTGGTGGGGGGTCCATGTCCCCCTCTTGTAACGGGTCCACTTGGCCTTTGACATGTCACTTGTGTCATTGCCTCCAGTACTAGGAGGTGCCTCCACTGTCCCCGTCTCCTGTTCCTTGGTTTTTACCACCCAAGTCTTTTCTTTCTGAGGTGGGGAGTGCTCTCAGTAGGAGTGGCAGCTGTCACACTCTGGGGCCCCTGTGTGCCAGCAGCTAATGATTTGATGGGAGCAGTGGCAGACTGTTTGACTGAGGTGCTGTGCTGGGTCATTGGGAACCTCCTCTTACAGGCAAGACGGGGTGGAGGCGGCGGGAAGATGTCAAGACGTGCAAGTAAAAGCTTCTTAGGGATGTTGGGGCGGGATGAGGGAGGAGAGATGGGAGTGGAGGTTTAGGGAGTGGTTGTTGGAGGTGTACGTCTGCTGGACTTGGGTGCCAGTGCATGGACAGTGTGCGTGTGTGAGGTGGATGGCTGTTGGGAGTCTGAGTGCATCCGTTTGTGTCTCTTAGGAGGGGGCAGACAGGGTGGGAGAGGACAAAGGGGACACATGGATGGATATTGTGGAAGTGTCTGCAAGTGAGATGTGTGTTCTGCTCAATGTGGTGATGGTGGTGGAGGCTTGACTGTGCTACTCTTGTGTGATGTTTTGTGTGCCTGTTTGTCTGTATGTGTGTATGGGATGGGTTGGGTTTGAGGAGACTGGGAAGTAGTAGTTGGAGGGGGGACGTTAGGAACAGGGACATTGGCTGCCACCAAAGAGAAGGCCAGAGCATGAAACGATCTCTGTAGGGCCACCAGCCAACTGTGGTTGCCCTCCAGGTAGGCATTGCATTGCTGCATCGGGGATGCCAGCTCCTTCAAGGCATTCACTATGGTTGATAGCCCTACAGAGATGGATCTCAGGAAGTCAATAGCTTCCTCACTGAGGGCAGCAGGACAGACTGGGGCAGGGCCTGAGGTGCCTAAGGCGAAGGAGACGCCCACCCTCCAGGGTGAGCAGGCACAGGTAACTCAGTGGGGGGCTACTGGGAGGGTGGTGCTGGTACGGGGGTGGAATCTGTACCTGTAGCTGGGGTGGTTCCAGAGGTGTCCACCACCACCAGGGAGCTTCAATCGGAGGAGGAATCAGAGTCAGTGTTGTCACCTCCTGTCTCCGCCGTGGTGCTTCCCTCGCCCTCTGTCCCACTGGTCCCCCCAGCATCGGTGGACTCTGCCTCCTGGGTCATGTCAGATGATGCTAATGCACACATGGACAGGGTGACAGAAGAAAATGGGGGGAAGAGAAAGGGAGCACTGGGTCAATTACAGCACCAACATCACAGATGCCACATTACCATCACACACAGGGATCAGTATTGAGCACTATGCATCACAGTGGCATTCCATTAGCTAGGTACCAAAGTAAGATAAGACCCAAACACCACCAAATGCAGCCCTCCTGGGACCCACTAAGCCCTGTCTGACATGGAATGCCACCTAGCTAGGTTACAAAAACTGGCTATACACCCATTTACCTTGAGCTGGTCCACGCAGCAATGTCTGAGCTGGCATTAAAGGTTACCGACTAACTGAAACCCACCACCAGGATCCCATGCCAGCCAGAAAAAATGGTTGTCAAATTAACTGTACTCACCCCCTGTTGGCTGCTGTGCTGCCCTCAAGCACCCATCCAGCTCTGGGTAGGCCACCGCCAGTATGCAGGCCATCAGGGGGGTCAGGTTCCGCAGGGCACACCGCCCTCTTTGGGAGGCCATCCCCAGCTGGGCCTCCGCAGTCTTCCAGGCCCAGCATCTCAGCTCCTCCCACTTTTTCCTGCAGTGGCTGCTCTTCCTGCTATAGACCTCCAGGGTCCGCACCTCCTTGGCGATGGCATGCCAAAATCCCTTCTTCGGATGGGCGCTGGTCTGCAGAGGTATTATAGAGAGGAGGGCACCATTAACCATACAATCCAGCCTGTCACACATATGGCCCACAAATACCATGTCCACCTCCATTTGCACACACATCTCCCGGAGCCGTCCATGTACACTATCACCAGACATACCCCTGAACCCCTGTCACACGGGCCATGGCAGGATCCAGACACAGGTCACAGCAGCACACGCAATGTAGGTGTTGTCCTGTGGAAAGTCAGGAATCAAGTGAGGATCTAGACGGAAAATGGCAGTCACGTCTGTGGCGGTGTACACCGTCACCACTGCCGGTGATCCCCATTGGACACTATACTCCATAGATCCCCATTTTAGCCAATGAGGAATAACACAGCAGTGCAAGACCGCCATCCGCCATGACGCCCAATGCCGATGGAGTTACATCACTTCCACCTGTCCATACTTACAGAACAGGCTGTCGCCATTTTGTAGTGGTAGACAACAATCAGAAATTGGAAACTGCGTCATTGCTGTAAATTGTACATATATTGCCATTCACATTTTCCGATTATGTACATGCTCAGTT
Organism: Pleurodeles waltl; assembly: GCF_031143425.1. Taxonomy (NCBI): domain Eukaryota; kingdom Metazoa; phylum Chordata; class Amphibia; order Caudata; family Salamandridae; genus Pleurodeles; species Pleurodeles waltl. Next base: position 906,578,298 of record NC_090449.1, on the reverse strand, counting down.
ACACTGAGGTGGTGGTTCCATTGTTCAGTTTGTGACACCGTTCTCAATCTTGTGTCCCATGGATACCTACCACTGAGGAGGAATAGGAGGATGAGACAAGACCCCTTGTGGACTTGGCTACACTGGACGACAGGCACATAATACTGACATATAGACAGGACAGGGCCACAATCACAGAGCTGTGTACTCAATTGGAGCCGGATCTGATATCAGCTATCCGTCATCCCACTGGGATCCCCCCTCTTGTGCAAATTCTATCAACGCTCCATTTCCTGGCAACTGGTTCTTTCCAAGTGTCAGTGAGCTTGGCAGCAGGAATGTCACAGCCAATGTTCCCAATAGTGCTGGCAAGGGTTTTGTCTGCCTTGCTTAAACACATGGGCAGCTACATAGCTTCCCCCCAAGTGGAAGATTTGGCCACTGTGAAGGCTGGATTCTAAGCAATGGGACATATTCCTAATATTATTGGGGCAATTGACGGAACACATATTGCATTTGTCCCCCCCCCGGCACAATGAACAGGTGTTCAGGAATTGGAAGAGTTTCCACTTACTCAATGTGCAAATGGTGTGCCTGACGGACCAGTACATCTCCCACGTCACTGCCAAGTGACCCGGGTCGGTGCATGATGCCTTCATCCTGAGGAATAGCAGCATCCAAATGTGATGGCACAACTACAGTGGCACATGGTGTGGCTAATAGGTGAGCCTGAGTACCCATCCAATGGATGTCAGTGTATACCTTCAGTAGTCATGCCCATACAACTGAGTAAGGCTAATATGTGTCTCTCAATTCTTGCATGTGACTCTGGCTACCCAAACCTGTTGTGGCTCCTGACCCCTGTGAGGAATGCCAGGCTGAGAATAGGTATAATGATGCACATGGGCGAACCAGGTGGATAATAGAACGTACCTTCGGCCTCCTCAAGGCCAGGTTTAGATGCCTCCACCTGACAGGTGGATCCCTCTGCTACTCCCCTGAGAAGGTCTGCCAGATAGTTGTAGTATGCTGCATGTTACACAACTTGACCCTCAGACGACATGTGCCTTATCTGCAGGAGGAGGAGATTGGAAATGCCCCTCTGGCAGCAGTTAAACTTGAGAACAGTGAGGATGAGGAGGCAGAGGATGAGAATGTGGACAATAGAATATCAGTAATATGGCAGTACTTCCAATGACACACAGGTAAGACAGTGGAACTGACCATTCCTCTAATTATTTATGTTTACAGTGTGGCTGAAGCAGGATGACAGTCACTTCCTTTGCATCTCATCTGACTGTCACTTATGCCTTCTCATTTTGCAGATGTTGGTGTTATTACAACTGTGCACTGATGTGATGACTACAGACAGCTAGATGTAATTATTTTTATGCTATCACAAAGTTCAGGTGAATTGCACAAGATGTAACTGTTAACAGAATTGTACAATGTTATCACAGAAAGCACTATCACTCAAGTTGTGTTCAATGGTGTTTATTGTAATGAAAGTTGTAGAAGGAATTGTGCAATGGAATGGGGTGATGGAACAAGTAGGTCAAGTGTATTGGTCCATTCTGTTTGTAGCACAGGTCCAGTATCCAAGGACCATAGGAAGGGGAGTGATGGCAGTTCAAAGTGGACAAGATGACAGAGTGGAACACAAGGGGGACATTCAGGAGGATCTCATTTCCTGTCAGTGGTCTTGGCCTTGGCCACTGTCTCTGGCATCTGCCTGGGTCACAGGGAACGTTCCCGGGGTGGTTCACCTTCTGCAGAGGGAGGGGCGCTGGTGGCATGTGGGTCCTGTGGCGGAGCCTCCTGTCCACTAGCTGCAGCAGACCTGGTGGGCTGTTCAGTTGACTGGCTAGTGGAATATAGAGCTGGTGTGTTGTGTATTCCCTCATGATGTTGGCCATATCAGCCATCACCCCTGCTAAGGAAACCATGGTGTTGAGGGCCTGCAAATCTTTCCTGATCTCCTGATGGTGTACCTCCTGCAGCCGGTAGTTCTCCTGCATGATGTTAAGAATCTGGCCCATCTTGTCCTGGGATTGTTGGTAAGCCCCTAGGACATTAGTGAGTGCCTCCTGGCTAGTCAGTTCCCTGGGCCTGTCCTTCCCCTGGACTGTGTCCCCTGAACAGTGTGCCCACCACCACTGACCCCAGGACCCTGATTGTCTTGGCTGTGAGGTGTGAACTGAAGTCCCTGTACAGGTGAGCACACTGCTAATTGACGTGTCCTGGGGACAGAGGTGTGGGGACACTGGGTGGGTGCTCTGGTGTTGAATTCTGAGAGGGGAGGCTGTGTAGTGGCCTGGGGTGGCCGACTTACCAGTGATCCCTGATGGGCCTGGAAGTTCATCCAGATCCAGAAGTCCAGAGTTACTGTCATCACTGGGGGCATCTTCTGTGGGGGGACTAGATAGTTGTGGCACCTCCTCGCCGCTGAGATTGTGGGGCACCTGTGGGGATGTAAGTGATGTATTATGCTTCAAGTATGTGACATATTCTGCATCCTTAGCTTCCCCTATATTGTTGTTATTGCCCTCCCACCTTTGTTTGTGTATGGTGATGTATTGTGGGATTGTTAGTTCTACATGCTGTGCATGCATTGGTGGTGGGTGTACATGCAGGGCTGGGAGGACTGTACATGCATTGGTATGGCATGCATGGCTTGGCATTGGGGTTAGTCAAATGTGTAGGTGCACTGTGTGGGATGCAGTGGAGTGACGGGAGTCAGGGTGAGGGGGTGGAATGGAATGTAGGTATGGGTGTGTGATATGTAGTAAATATTGACTCACCAGTGTCCAGTCCTCCGGAAACTTCAGTGAGCCCCTCAGGATGCAGTATTGCCAAGACGTGTTCCTTCCATGCGATCAGCTGTGGGGTAGGGAGTGGGGGTCCACCCGAGGACTCTGAATAAAGAGCTGGAGCCCTGCTGCCATGGAACTTCCCTTCCCCCATAGGTCATTCCACATCGTCGTGATGTTGTCCCTTGTTCTTGGATGCCGTCCCATGGCATTCACCCTGTCCACGATTCCTGGGCATAGCTCCATTTTCCTTGCAATGGAGATTTGCAGTTCCTGTACACCAAACAGCTGTGGCTCTACCCTGACTATTTCCTCCACCATGACCTGCAACTTCTCATCTGTAAAATGGGGGTGCCTTTGTGGGGATATGAGTGTTGTGTGGTGTGTGTTGTGCAGCTGGTTTTGAGTAGTGTGGTGGGGTGTGGGGTACGTGATGGATGGCTGGGTGTTAGTGGTGTGTGTAGTTGTTGCTATGATTCACGTGGCTAACTCTGGGCTATTTTTCATGTTTGTAAAGGTCTGTGGGTAATGTGAGTGTGTGTTTTTTAGTGCTGGGGTGGGTGGTTGCTGTATGTGTATATCAGTGTTAGGTGGGTGATTTTAGTTTTGGCCAATGTTGTGTTATATATTTGGGTGGCCATTCTGATTCGTGGGTCATAGGGCCAGATGTTGGAAGGCTTTTGCGCCTCGCCCTTACGCGATGCAGAATCACATTTTGCGAGTCGGTACTGACTCGCAAAATGTGATTCCAACCTGCAAATAGGAAGGGTTGTTCCCTTCCTATTTGTGACCGCATTGCGATGTAGAGTTGATTTGTGACCGCGAAAGCGGTCGCAAACCAACTCGCAGTTACCATCCACTTGAAGTGGATGGTAACTCATTCGCAAACGGGAAGGGGTCCCCATGGGACCACTTCCCCTTTGTGAATGCAAACAAAAATATTTTTTCAGAGCAGGCAGTGGTCCTGTGGACCACTGCCTACTCTGAAAAAAAACGAAACAAAAAGGTTTCGGTATTTTTTCTATTTCTAGCTCGTTTTCCTTTAAGGAAAACGGGCTTCAAAAAGAAAAAGAAAAAAACTGCTTTATTTAAAAGCAGTCACGGACATGGTGGTCTGCTGTCTCCAGCAGGCCACCATCCCCGTGAGTGCCTAGACTCGCTATGGGGTTGCAAACTGCGACCCACCTCATAAATATTTATGAGGTGGGTCTTTGCGACCCCATAGCGAGTCGCACAAGGTGTCTGAGACACCTTTCTGCATAACATTTTGCGAGGTGCAAATTGAGAGTCGCTAGTACTCGCAATTTGCACCTCGCAAAATGTTTTCTTCCTACATCTGGCCCATAATGTGGAGGGAGTTGTTTTGTTGGGGTGACAGTATGGGTTGTAGAACCAACACTTTACCACTTACATTTGAACGGGCAGATATGTGTTTGTGGCAGTATTCTGTCGATGTAGTGCATGTGTGTCATAATATGGCGAACGGATGTTCGTCTCCGCGACGATATGCTGGCGGCCGTCACCACGGCAGTGAGCGGCATTTACTGCTGATGTCATAATGAGGGCCTTAGTTTTTTTAATAGATTTTCACTAAAAAGATGTGTTCCAGAACCAGTTATCTAGTTACACCATCACAGTATGCTTACAGTGCCTCTCAAAAACATGTATTGCACCCGTGTTCATTTCTTTCCTTACCAGGCACAAGAAAAGTGTGTATTTATTCTCTTAGCTGTCTGTCCCACTTGATGATACAGAAGACTCTCTAATTCCATTTCAGATTGAGGCAACTAAAAGAGGACACCAATTGTGAAGCAAGGGTTTTCGTTTAACAAAAGGTATGGGAACTGTTTTGGTAAAATTCCAAAGCTTGAGAAGATTGTTTTCAATAGATCCGACTCCGTTCGAACTCTGAAAATATGTAAGTAAATCTTTCTTTTTTTTCTAAGCCTAGCTGATTATCTGGAATGACGTTTGATTTCAATATGTTCTCTATTTTTAAAGGACATATGTGCCATTGATGGCTTTCGGGTTCCAGTTCTTGGTTTTGTTGATGACTCCATACCGATAGTTCGGACCGCCAAAGGCGTATAAGCAAAAATGTCAGCAAAAAAACAAACATTGGAAGAGAACAGCTTGAAAACAAATGCCACAAAAATCAATGATATTCAGAAAAAAGAACAAAACTAATTTCTCACTAACCACCATTAGACTATAAGCTTACTACCTTTACTTGCTTGGAAGTTGGCACTACAAACAACCATAAATGGAGCACCTTAAACACATCTGAAATGGAAATGTTAACGACTACAATGTCACGATCTAAAGATTGATACAGTTCTACGGACAATGCTTTTGAACATATATTGACAAAGTTGTATAGGCGAAAGCACGGAGTCAGATTTCGAATGGAGCTGAAGTTTGGGGCTTGACGAAAGCAAAAAGGCAAATAGGTTGCCCTGAAAGAAATATATGGAGGACAGTTTTGGAGCTTCTTCTATGTTTCTCCACAATCAATATTGGCTTTATTAATTGCTAAATTCATGCACCTCCTCCTCACTTCTTGGATTCCATAGGAAGCTGAAGACGTGGATTTCCGATTAGTCCCACTCAGCTAAAGGGTGGGCTAGGCTCACATGTACTCATTGCCAGGCCATCCTGTACAAATCCACATAACATAACATTGCAGAAACTTATCAAAATCATTTAAAATATAATACTAACAATGCTTCCTTTAAAGCTACTGTGCTACAGAGATAATTCAGAATATAAATAATAAAGCACTTTAATTTCAAGTTGGTGATGATAAGCACTTAAGTAAGCATTTACCTAGAGTCAGTGGACAGTTATCCAATTTTCAAAAAGTCAAGTTTACAAATTTTCGGACGTGTGAGAGCTCGGGCACCATCGCTCTATTCAAACAAAATTTCAATACTTCTTTACACTTGCTTATATCGTTTTTTAAAACCTTAGGACCATGTTTATCAAATAGTTCAATTGCTGCTGCACCACACAACAGGATGTAAGCATGACACAACTCCTGAGTGCATTTTATCAAGCCACGCAAGGCCACCTTGCGTGGCCCTAAATGGCTGGATGAATCTGGAGTAACACTACGCAGGGGAAATCCTTGTGTTACTCTACCCCAGGGAGGCATTCCATGGGTAGTGTGTGGGTGATCCCATGCAACAACTATGTTACATATGTAACATAGGTGTACCACATATGTTACACCTATTTTGCAAAACATACTCCATTTCACAGGATGTTCATCTGCTGGTTCTGTAATCTGTTTACAAATTGCTCAGGTTTTAGCCCGAACTTTTTGTCTTGACAGTTTATGAATTTGTGAGCACTGCTAGTAAATGAATTTCCTTCTCCCTTCTCATAGCCATTTCTTTGGGTTTGTTTAATTAAATAAATTGTAATTGTTGTTCGTATCTTTTTTGTAGATTTGGTGGATTGTTTCGAGTTCTAGTTTCACAGATTTTAATTCTGGCATGAACAAGGGCTTTTTTTTTTTATCTTAAAACGTTGTATCTGTCTTAATAATGGTAGGGTCTCTGGGTCTAAGTCGGTGATTCTTAACCCGTAGTCCATGAACTCCTGGGACTCCAAGATGCCTCCACAGAGTCCACAACTGTATGTAAAATGAAATAATATTACCAGATTAATTAAGTACATGTACAGAAAAAAAACACATTTAAAAGTAAAAGAGTGCAAAAGAATTGGAAACTGGAAGCTAACAATTAAGTTGGCATTCATATCTTGATTTGTGTGAGCAGTGCATGAGCAGTAAATGGGATCTAGTGTGAAGGTTTGATGGCTTAATTGAAGCATCATAGTTATGCACCGATAAAAAGAGAGCATTCATTTGGAGCAAAAAAAGACAATGTGATATGCTGGAGTCTTCCATATCACTTTGTCTTTTAGAAATGAAACTACATTTTGAAAAGAGCCACACTTCCCATTAAAATTAAAACTAAATCTTTGCATTTTCCGTTTTTTGAATTAAAAAGATAATCTGTAATTAGTGTGTTTCTTTGAGGTATACTTGAGTATACATTTTGTGCATTGTTTTGAGGTTTGAGTCATAGAACATCCATAGACGGGTACCTTAGTCTTCCAGTAGTGGTTCAGTGGGGGTCCACAGAAGTCAAAAGATTAGAAACACTGATCTGGGGCCCTTATTCACAAAGGTGAACTTACAGTTTTGTGTAAATTTATGATTATTTGCTATTCACAAACAGATTTAAGAGTAGTATCTTTATGAGTGTGGCATCTCTGCACATAAACAAATAGGACTGTGAAATACCAGTGACTTCCTAATTAAGATTGCTCCACTCCTTAAACCTGAGGTATGCTGTGCATAGGATGCAACACTATATTTCCCTCTACCTAAACTATTGTTTTGTGTGTCCATCAGATACGTTATTTGGAGAAAGTTCATATCAACCTTACATCTATTGACTGCCCTGGTCACCAGGCCTCTCTTTACCTTATTGCCTAGGTCAGTGTTTCCCAATCAGTGGTCCGTGGACCCCTGGAGGTCTGCGATGCCTCCTCAAGGGGTCCGCGACTGCTCAGAAAATTAAATATTATTAACAGATTAGGTCCTCAGCTTTAAGTAATAACTCAATAGAGGGGACCCCAGTTTTTAATAATGATTTAGTGGTTGGCCCCCGGGTTCCAGTAATGATAGAGTTGGGGCACACAGAAGTCAAAAGGTAGGGAACCACTGGCCTAGGTCATTAACATGTCCTGAGAGTAGATTTAAGTTTTGTGTCTGTGCCATAACAATCTGGAATAATTATGTTGGGCTTTCTTTAACATACCAGGGTGTGTACAACCTCTGCCATATGTCCAATGTGGCATCCATATGTGTGTGTCAGTCTTAACAAACCCCACAAACTCCCCCCACCCTACCTTACCAAGCCGTGATCTAGAACTTGAGAAAACCCCAAATCATGGTACATGTGTGCCCTTGACCAAGTAAACATGAAAAGGAAAACTTTATGCAGTACTCATGCGAGAGAGACCTGCGGACACAGTAGTAATAACAAAGAAACACAGGGTGACCCATTGGCCCCTCTCAGTCCTCTGCAGTCCTGGAGCAAATTCTCAAAGTATATTGGGTGCGGAGTATAGGCCTTGGCCCAACTGTGCTCAACACCCGGGCATGCAGAGCCCCTGTTAGTACTTACAGTCTACAGAAATGAGAGATTGTCAATTGGAGAGAATATGGTCGGATGTCATCGGGGTGACCACCAGGAGGTTCTACTTCTATTTCCATGTGGGGACCCACTGAATCCTTCAAGCTCACCCCTCCCTCCTGTGCTATTGCTCTCCATTTGTTGTTGTCAAGGATGTTACTACAGTTCTTAATTGCTTCCACCGTCTTCTCCTGTTCTGTCTTCATCTGTGCTTTTGTCGGGGAAGATCTGCGACTTGCACCTTTCCTTTTCCTGGATTTCTGCTGTTGCCGTTCAGTTTCTTCCTCTGGTGTAGCCTCCGGTCTGGAAGACAGCCCCAGTTGTTTGAGCCATTGACATAGCTCCTGTGCGAAAAATAAGAAATGTGCCTCATCTTTGTGTACCACTCTCATTCAGACTGGAAAGATAAGGGCATATTTGAGACCCAGTTGGTGTAATACTTTCTTGATTGGCATGAAGGACCCCCTTTTTTTGGACCAAGGTCGTATAGTCTGGGTAAATATTGACTTACCATCCTTCGATAAGCCATGGGCCATGCTTACTAGAGATTTAAAGGATATTTTCCAGGTCTCTCTAGTTCATTAACCGAGCTACTATTAGTTGGTGGGGCTGTTCTGGGGATGGGCTCCTCACTGGTATCCTGTGTACTCTCTTTACTGAGAAGAAATGTGAAGGACGACCTTGCAGTATTACCTTTTCTAGCCAACGAACAGCTCAATGTTCTGGCCCACAGCCTTTTCTGGGATTACTTCCAGTCTCACATTGTGCCTTCTGGATCTTCCCTCTGGGTCTTCCAGGCGACCAGTAAGAATAGTCACTCCCTAGTCCAACTTCGTACACTGTCTCGTGAGTTCCTGCACTGCTGAGTGTGTAGTTTCTTGCTTGGTTTCCGTTCTCGAACCCTCGCCACTAGTTTTTGGGTGGTCTGCTCACAAGGTGCCCACCTTGTTCACCACTGCCACTATTTGCACCTCCAGCATCAGATTAGTGTATTTGATAGCTGCCAATATCACTGCAGTATGTGTTTCTAGTGGGGTCATCCCTGGGGTCCTGGGATGGGTTCTCTCACCCACCCCCCTCCAGGGGTATTTTGGGCTTTTTTATTTTTTGTCATTTTGGGTTTCCCATGGCTATCTGATCAATATGGTGATGAGCGATGTTAAGGTCTGTGCCACACCTTGCTCTTGCCTCCAGCCAGTCTTTCCTCATGCATACTCCCAAGACGCCCATAGTACTCTCACTCCCTAACACAAGGCACAGTAGGCAATGTAGATCAATGTCTCAGGGTGGTGCCTAGCTACCGAGCTCAGAGATCCACCTTGGTCTCCCCACTATTCTTGTGTCCTCACCAGGCACTTATTTCGTGGTAAAAGGTTTGGATGTCTATATTGTCCTGTCACATCACGTAAGGCACCACAGCTTGAAGTGTGTGAATCTGTTCCAGCCCGAGGTCTCACTGTGCCTTTTATTTGTGGCCTCACCACTGATCTAATGCTCCTTTAATGTGTCCAATTTTCCCTGTGTCTGTCTCTGTCAGGACTATACAAGAACGAGCCCGCAGTTGGGGGTGCAACAAGCAGGCAGGGCCCTGCACACCACTGTGCAATTGAATGCAGTTTGAGGAAGCTGAGCGCTCACCCTGCTGCTCTCTGTGATGCCGCGCTGGATGTGCACCTCTGGGTACCATCTTGCTTGTCGCTTCCCAGCCACAGCCATTCTCCCTCAAATCTTGGTGTAGCGACCCCCAGGATCCCAGATGACCCCACAGCAGCTCCCCTCTTGTCAGGGGTGTACACCTCCCCCTGGCTCCCCCTGGCTCCAGCTGCCGCACAGTTCAGGGCTCAGGATAAGTGGCTCCTGGGCTCTTCAGGCAGCAGGAGCTCAGATGAGCACCTCTACCTCGATTGCCCGCTAGGCCTCACCCTCCCTTGACACCCATTTTTTCACTCTACATATTTCATCATATGAATTGGTCTATACTCAGCACAGAATTAAAAACCATTGTATGGGGAAGTAAAGTTATTGGCTATGGGCACCCTGGGTTCTTGGAGAACCTATAAACCCTATATATCCCTGCAACCAGAGGGATCTAGTGGACGTAATGGTATTTTACTTTTGTAAAGTTGCCATTGTAACAAAAACTTACAGATATAAACTTTGTCACAAATGGTAATTTTTCCTTACTTCTTTTCAGTATTTATTTATTCTAACAGTTAGCTTTTCTGGGTCACCCTTGGGTTTCACACTGATTTCCACGACAACATGAAGTATGTTGAGAGCACAAGAAAAAGGAAAAATTGGCTACCTCTTTGAAAAATGCCAAAACTGTGGTAAACATGAGGTGTTTTTATTCAGCTCTGCATGTTCCTGAAAGCTGGGAAGACAGTGACTTCCACACTGCAAGCTGTTGCTGATGCAATTTTTAGGAACAAAAAACAGACATTTTAATCCAGAACACCTTTTTCCTATTTTTCCCCAAAAACTGAATATTTAGCTATATTTTCTCCATCCCGTCCAGGGGACTTCACAAACTTTGGGCACTTTTAGAAACCAGGATGTTGGAAAAAACTCACAAATTTGGCGTGGCTAGGATATGTGGAAAAAAAAGTTATGGAACCCTTAGCACAAATTACCTCAAATGGCCAAAAATGGGCTCAGCACTAGGAGGGAAAGGGTTCAGCGGTAAAGGGGTTAGCTATGGATTGGATTACAAATATCTATGCTTCAAGAGAAGTGGAAAACTTTTGGAAGCAGTCTAACAGTTCCTTGGTATGTTTCTGCTGTTTCCATCCTTTAAATTAGATTACTCAAACCAGCGATCATTTGTGCCTTTTCATGCTAGCTAAAAATCTGGCAGTTCTAACTGACTCATAAAGTTCAGCCTGGTTTTGTTGAAAATCATAATATGATGCCAATGGCAAACGGTCACTTTTGCATCAGTGGAGATTGGCAAAGGTGCAGCAAACAGAGCATAGACTGTTTAAAAATTGTAGCCAAGGGTAGACAAATGCCCCTTGGAAGAAAATATATGTGTTTGCTTTTCACTGAATCTAGAAGATCCAAAAACCTCAGGAAAGAAGAATAAACTTTGATTCTACATAAGGCATAATAAGCCTCAATCCTGCAATGTTAGTAGTAATGAGCCTCAGTTCTTCAATGTTCTTTGTGTGAGGAGATGTGATGGCGCAACGTCTGGCAACTGTTTCCTGACTATCCAGAAAGTTTAAGTATAAGTCACCTGTGACTGCTATTTCAATGGTTGTGTTGCTGGAATTCCAACTATTCAAATGTTCAGTAGAATTTGCAGCATTGAATTGCTGATCGCCTCTATGTAAATAAAGACATACTTTAAGTAAAAGGAAAGAAAGCTAGTTTTCAATTGGAAATGTGATCCAGTTTTATGTCTATTATTGATTTGCATGTCTATTCAAGAATTGCTATGTTATGGTTAATGGCATCAGAAACATACATGGAGTGAAAACCTGATGCTCTAATAAGCTTCACTGCCAAGTGTCATGAGCACAAGCTGCTGCATCAACACATGGGCTGCTCTGTAAGATGAGAATTATTCCTCAGTGCCTGGTCTATTTATGTACACATGTACACTTACTATAATACATTAATGTATGTATGCTGTTATACTAGCGATAAACATGCACTATGCTTAGTCATGCTGCTGTAGTAATATGACTCATGCTTAGGAGTCAGAGGAAATGCTTGACATTGTTTTTGATAAACATGCACTTATGATTAGTCATGCTGTGTTAATAATATGACTCATGCTTATGACTCAGAGGAATTGCTTGATGATGATTATGTGGCAGCTGTTCCCTCTTACCCTGTATTGTGGTAAACAAACACATGGGAATACAGCTATAAATACTGCCAGCATAACATCAGTCAGTGCTTGGCTTGGACTGCAGAAGAGATTTGTTCTCCTGCCAGGCTTCTCCTGCAGCCATTGCGCCGCACCCAGGTATATCAAGGATATCATGCCTGACCTCGCCTGGAGCCTCCGATTCTGGCCTAGCTAAGGCAGGACCTTCTCCTGCCCATCAGCCTTGGACTTAGACTTCATGCTACCATTCCTTCACTATCGCGTTTTCCCCAGCATTCTGATTACTTGATTTCTGAGGCTGCAGTTTTCGTTTGGTGGTGACTTCGCATACAAAAGGCAGTCTTTTTGGATGTTTAACATGTAAAATGCAAAGCACAGGGTTGATACTCTTCTGTGCCTGTGTTTGTTAATTACTAGTCACCCATAAGGTATCATAGAAGGCATACAGTTACAATTGGTCATCCCTGAGCCCTGGCAGGAAGTTTAGTAAAACCAAACAAGACTCCGTAGCAGAGACGCAAGTCACTCTCTCTCTTTTTTATTTTGCCCCATTCCCCCTTCCCTCCTGGGGCAGTACCTGACACAAGGTCTCATCCTTGATCAGACGCTGCGTCAGAAGTGAGTGGGAGTCCAGCATCTCCTCTGCTGCACGTGAGTAGCCCAACAAGAAGCAAAGCCACCTCACTACTTTCCACCCAGATGTTATGGACCTTCATTGGGGGTTAGATGCCGAAGATTTAGCCTAGGCATTACTAGACATTCTCTGTGAAGAGACACCTCATATTGTACCTTTAGTCAGAGCCTTTGGGGAGATGCAAAGCGAGGTACATGCCTTGCGGCAAGACAATCAGGTTCTAAAAAATAAATTGATTTGCTACCGCCTGCATTATTTTCCCAGGTTAGATTCAGGGGCTATTCCTAAAGAAGAACAACCCATTATACATCCCACCTATTTGGCAGTATAGGTCCTAGCATTGTTCCTTTGTCAAGAGACGGGGGACCAGTCCCTGTTAATGTTGCAGTAAATATGCCTAATCCGGTGCCGGTTGCACCACCAAATCTGTTAAGTTTAATGCCTTTTGGAGCAAATGTCAATTGCAATTTTTGCGTAAACCTGCTGCCTTCACGTTTGATACAGCTCAAATGCCTTTATCATTTCATATTTAGGAGGTAATGCCACAAATTGGGCAATACCTCTCATTTAGAATAATGATCTACTGCTTCATGACTATTCAAGATTTCGAGACACTATGCGTCGTCTGTTTGCCAAACATACCTACGTTCAGGCCGATGAGAACGAGATGTTGAATTTACAACAGCGGAAGGATTTACTTTCTTACAGCCTTTGGAAGGTTAGTTCCTGAAACCCAATGGCCTGAGGAAAAGCGTACATCACTGTTTTATAGAGGGGGTAAGGGATGAGTTGGCTCCTAACGTAGATCCCCCTACTGACCTTTCTGAATTTATTGATTTATTCGTCAGGCCTGACCATAGACTATCCGAACGCAGAGGTGAGTGACCTAGGAGTGAGCCCAAACTGTTGGTGGTCCATTCAGAATGAAAAGAGCCTGAAGTGCAAGTCCATGACTCAGTAGAACCCATGCAAATTTCAGGAACAAGAGGTCCTCTGTCTAGTGAAGAAAAAGAACAATGGAGGAAGTTGTACTGTAAAACCCTAAGGGGCTCAAGATTAGACAGCAATTGCCACTGAAAATAAGCAGGAAAAGTAGCATACTCTAATAATTCAGAGGCTAATTGGTCGGGTGGGTCTCTGACTGACTTCACACTCCTTGGCTCATACCAGGGACAGAATTCCACGTCATTTAACCATCCCAGTTACCATGGTCATTTTTCCTCAACAGAGGAACATGTTGCCCATACTCCTGGGTGATTAGGTGGGGCTGGCCACTAAACATCTACAGCTTCAAGGGTCATGCAAATTGCAATTATGATATTTGGGGCCTTACAAAATTGTGAAAGTACTTAATCCATTATCAGTCAAATTGTGACTACCTGAAAATATGCTGTGTCATCCAGTGTTTCATGTCTCCCTACTCCAGCCCTATCATGCCCATATCTGACCCTTGCCAGCATCTTCTCACCTCAAAATTGATGGTCATCTAGAATTCAAACTGCAAAAAATCCTTGACTCAAAAAGAATGAACGGTTATTTATTCTTCTTCATTGATTGGGAGGTGTTGGAAAGTGGATTATTGGTAAGTGTGAGAAGGTAGCCTCTTTCTAGCCTTGTTACCCCCACTTTTGGCCTGTTTGTGAGTGTATGTCAGGGTGTTTGTCACTGTTTTCACTGTCTCACTGGGATCCTGATAGCCAGGCCTCAGTGCTCATAGTGAAAACACTATGTTTTCAGTATGTTTGTTATGTGTCACTGGGATCCTGCTGGTCAGGACCCCAGTGCTCATAAGTTTGTGGCCTATATGTATGTGTCACTGGGACCCTGTCACACAGGGCCCCAGTGCTCATAGGTGTGCATGTATATGTTCCCTGTGTGGTGCCTAACTGTCTCACTGAGGCTCTGCTAACCAGAACCTCAGTGGTTATGCTCTCTCATTACTTCCAAATTGTCACTGACAGGCTAGTGACCATTTTTACCAATTTACATTGGCTTACTGGAACACCCTTATAATTCCCTAGTATATGGTACTGAGGTACCCAGGGTATTGGGGTTCCAGGAGATCCCTATGGGCTGCAGCATTTCTTTTGCCACCCATAGGGAGCTCTGACAATTCTTACACAGGCCTGCCACTGCAGCCTGAGTGAAATAACGTCCCCGTTATTTCACAGCCATTTTACACTGCACTTAAGTAACTTATAAGTCACCTATATGTCTAACCTTTACCTGGTAAAGGTTAGGTGCAAAGTTACTTAGTGTGAGGGCACCCTGGCACTAGCCAAGGTGCCCCTACATTGTTCAGAGCCAATTCCCTGAACTTTGTGAGTGCGGGGACACCATTACACGCGTGTACTACATATAGGTCACTACCTATATGTAGCTTCACAATGGTAACTCCGAATATGGCCATGTAACATGTCTATGATCATGGAATTGCCCCCTCTATGCCATCCTAGCATAGTTGGCACAATCCCATGATCCCAGTGGTCTGTAGCACAGACCCTGGTACTGCCAAACTGCCCTTCCTGGGGTTTCACTGCAGCTGCTGCTGCTGCCAACCCCTCAGACAGGCATCTGCCCTCCTGGGGTCCAGCCAGGCCTGGCCCAGGATGGCAGAACAAAGAACTTCCTCTGAGAGAGGGTGTGACACCCTCTCCCTTTGGAAAATGGTGTGAAGGCAGGGGAGGAGTAGCTTCCCCCAGCCTCTGGAAATGCTTTGTTGGGCACAGAGGTGCCCAATTCTGCATAAGCCAGTCTACACCGGTTCAGGGACCCCTTAGCCCCTGCTCTGGCGCGAAACTGGACAAAGGAAAGGGGAGTGACCACTCCCCTGACCTGCACCTCCCCTGGGAGGTGTCCAGAGCTCCTCCAGTGTGCTCCAGACCTCTGCCATCTTGGAAACAGAGGTGCTGCTGGCACACTGGACTGCTCTGAGTGGCCAGTGCCACCAGGTGACGTCAGAGACTCCTTGTGATAGGCTCCTTCAGGTGTTAGTAGCCTCTCCTCTCTCCTAGGTAGCCAAACCCTCTTTTCTGGCTATTTAGGGTCTCTGTCTCTGGGGAAACTTTAGATAACGAATGCAAGAGCTCATCCGAGTTCCTCTGCATCTCCCTCTTCACCTTCTGATAAGGAAACGACCGCTGACCGCGCTGGAAGCCTGCAAACCTGCAACATAGTAGCAAAGACGACTACTGCAACTCTGTAACGCTGATCCTGCCGCCTTCTCGACTGTTTTCCTGCTTGTGCATGCTGTGGGGGTAGCCTGCCTCCTCTCTGCACCAGAAGCTCCGAAGAAATCTCCAGTGGGTCGACGGAATCTTCCCCCTGCAACCGCAGGCACCAAAAAGCTGCATCACCGGTCCCTTGGGTCTCCTCTCAGCACGACGAGCGAGGTCCCTCGAATCCAGCGACTCTGTCCAAGTGACCCCCACAGTCCAGTGACTCTTCAGCCCAAGTTTGGTGGAGGTAAGTCCTTGCATCACCTCGCTGGGCTGCATTGCTGGGAACCGCGACTGTGCAGCTACTCCGGCCCCTGTGCACTTCCGGCGGAAATCCTTTGTGCACAGCCAAGCCTGGGTCCACGGCACTCTAACCTGCATTGCACGACTTTCTAAGTTGGTCTCCGGCGACGTGGGACTCCTTTGTGCAACTTCGATGAGCACCGTTTCATGCATCCTCGTAGTGCCTGTTTCTGGCACTTCTCCGGATGCTACCTGCTTTAGTGAGGGCTCTTTGTCTTGCTCGATGTCCCCTCTCTCTTCAGGTCCAATTTGCGACCTCCTGGTCCCTCCTGGGCCCCAGCAGCGTCCAAAAACGCCAAACGCACGATGTGCGCCTAGCAAGGCTTGTTGGCGTCCTTCCGGCGGGAAAACACTTCTGCACGACTCTCCAAGGCGAGAGGGATCCGTCCACCAAAGGAGAAGTCTCTAGCCCTTTTCGTTCCTGCAGAAACCTCAGCTTCTTCTGTCCAGTCGAAGCTTCTTTGCACCCGCAGCTGGCATTTCCTGGGCATCTGCCCATCTCCGACTTGCTTGTGACTTTTGGACTTGGTCCCCTTGTTCCACAGGTACCCTAGATTGGAAATCCACAGTTGTTGCATTGCTGGTTTGTGTCTTTCCTGCATTATTCCTCTAACACGACTCTTTTGTCCTTAGGGGAACTTTAGTGCACTTTGCACTCACTTTTCAGGGTCTTGGGGAGGGTTATTTTTCTAACTCTCACTATTTTCTAATAGTCCCAGCGACCCTCTACAAGGTCACATAGGTTTGGGGTCCATTCGTGGTTCGCATTCCACTTTTGGAGTATATGGTTTGTGTTGCCCCTATCCCTAGGTTTCCCCATTGCATCCTATTGTAACTATACATTGTTTGCACTGTTTTCTAAGACTATACTGCATATTTTTGCTATTGTGTATATATATCTTGTGTATATTTCCTATCCTCTCACTGAGGGTACACTCTAAGATACTTTGGCATATTGTCATAAAAATAAAGTACCTTTATTTTTAGTATAACTGTGTATTGTGTTTTCTTATGATATTGTGCATATGACACTAAGTGGTACTGTAGTAGCTTCACACGTCTCCTAGTTCAGCCTAAACTGCTCTGCTAAGCTACCATTATCTATCAGCCTAAGCTGCTAGACACCCTATACACTAATAAGGGATAACTGGGCCTGGTGCAAGGTGCAAGTACCCCTTGGTACTCACTACAAGCCAGTCCAGCCTCCTACAGTAAGGGCAGGTAAGTACCTACACTTATTAATAGGCGACTAACCCCCACGAGGTCCAGTTAGGTTTTCATAAGTTAACCCCAGCTCAACCCTTGGATAGCTTCTCAGTGAGCAACAAGGCCTAACTTAGAAGATGCAAGTGTGTAAAACATTCAAATATCACAAAACAGTCATTAAATAAAACACAGGAAACAGCTTATATATCTTTTAGAAATGGGGTCTCATGTTGGCAGAGGTATACACCCTTTTCCAAGTAGGGACCACAATCCTAGTCAGGGTAAGTGTTGGAAAATGGGTTATTGGTAAGGGCAGGTAGGTACCTACCCTTAGCAATAGGCCACTAACCTCCACTTAGGTCCAGTTAGGTCTCAGTAAATTAAACCCAGATCAACCCTTGGTAGCTTGACAACGAGCGACAAGGCTTTACTTAGGAGACAGAGTGTAAAGCATTCAAATATCAGAAAACAGTAATTAAATAAAACACAGGAAACAGTTTAAAAATCCAAAACCAATTTATAATAATAGATTATATTTGTATCTTTAAAATGACACAAAAATGAATAACATCAGATATGGGGAACTGGAGATCTGAATTTTTAAAGAATTATTGTTTTCTAGAGCCTAGAACCAAAAGGCGCCAATCTGGTCATCTGGTCACACCTTGACTGGGGCAAAGTCAAAGATTAAGGCCGACCGCGATGGAGCCCGGCTCGGCTACAGCCCGCGGGAGGTATCGGTCAAAAGTTTACCTTCGCACTTAGTCGTTTTTCTGAAGATATTCTTCAGCGGGACAAACCTGCCATTCCAACATGACCTCCTGGAACTCTTCTCCGGATACGTGTCGCAGGAGCCCTCAGTGGAGATTTTTACCTTCGGACTTAGTCGCTTTTTTGAGATGAAATCCTTCGACCGGGGTAAACCTGGATCTTGATCCGACGTCCTTGGAGCCCTCCTCGGATACGCTGGCTGGGAGGTCCTGGTCAACTTTCTATGTTCGGACTTAGGGGGTTATTACAACTTTAGAGGAGGTGTTAATCCGTCCCAAAAGTGCCGGATATACCACCGCCGTATTACGAGTTCCATAGGATATAATTGACTCGTAATACGGCTGGTGGTAAATCCATCACTTTACCGTCACTTTTGGGACGGATTAACACCTCCTCCAAAGTTGTAATAACCCCCTTAGTCTCTTTTTTGGAGATTTTCTTCACCGGGATGAACCTGCAAATCAGGCTGGGTCGCGGTTGAGGCAAGCCGGCTTGAGTCGTCGTGGCGGGTCGGTCCCTCTATGGAGCTTTTTTCCAAAAGTTCTCCAAACTTCTGGATCTTCTCCTAGATGTTCCTTTAAGGTTCTTTTGGGGTCCACAGCTCACCCCAAGGTTCCAGAAGCTCTGAGATGATCCTTGGGTGTGTGGACTACAACTCGCAGAATGCACCTGGCACAAACTCCTTTTTGGCCACTGGACAGTGGTCAGCTGGTTGATTTCTTCAGGAGTTGGTGCAGGGGACTCTGGTTAGCAATTTCTCACCTTTAGCAAACAGGGAGTCACTCCTTGAACCAGTTGAAGCCAGGCAAAGTCCTTCTTGTGGTGAAGCCCAAGTGTGCAGCTGGTGCAGCCCTTCAGAGTGTAGGGTCCAGGTGCAGGCCAGGGGTCCAGCAGGGCAGTCCTTCTTCTTCTGTGGTTCTTCCTTGTTGGAATCTGATGGGGATCTAAGGTGTGGGTGCAGGTCTGTCAGTTTTATCCTTGCTCCTGGGTGAAAAACAGGGTGGTCCTGGATCTCCAATCAGGTGCAGGGTCCTTCCCCCTGTGATTACTACTTCCTGGGAAGTGTGGCAAAAAGGCAACATTCCCCAAAAATTCATCATGGCTGAAAATTATTTTTGGAGGTTACATCTGGCTGAGCCCACCCACTGGTGTGGCTAAAAATCATAAACACACCCCTCTCCTGCCCTCTCCTAATCTAATCAAGGGGCCACCCTTTTGTTGTCTGGGGTTGCAGGATGCGGGGGTGTTTCTGGGTTGCTCCAAATGTCCTTCTCTGCCTTTGAAGACCAGTTTGGCAGCCCTCCCCCTTCCTGCCTCACCATCTGCTGAGAGGGGATCTCCTTCCACAGGCACATCTCTTTGTGTGAAGCCAGGCCACTTCACACCTCATCAAGGCAGCCTGGCCAGGCTGCCTGAGGCTGGCCAATCGGAGCACAGCAGCAAAAACAATGCAGGGCTGAAGTTGGCAACTTTTCAGGTAAAGTTTAAAACTCTTTACATGAACAAGTTATATTAAATCCAACAAATGGTAGTTGTGGGATTTATTATAACAATTAAGATGATACCAAACACTTTGTATCTGTCACTTAAGGGGACTTTTAAAATTAAAATAAAGTCTCCCCATTCTAGCCTATGAAGGCCATTCACTACACTGAGGGAAAAACGAATGTGGCTGTTTTTACCTCAGCAGGGCTTATAAAACTATTATTATAAGGTCCCTGCTTATAGTTACATGGCACCCAGCCCTAGGGGCACATAGGGCACACCTTAGGGGTGACTTATATGTAAAAATAAGGTAGTTTAAGACTTTGGAACTAATTTTTACTTCCAAAGTCGAATTTGCATATAAATTTAATTTAAAAGCAGCCAGCAAGGCAGGCCTGCCTTTAAAATGACACTGGGCACCTCAGCAGTGCACCTAGGGGTGCACTACCTATGCTGTGGTCCCTAAACCTACATGCCCTACCATATACTAGAGACTTATAGGTAGGTTACCTTAGCCAATTATAATTAGCCTAATTTGCATATCCACTTTACACAGAGCACTGGCCCTTGGACTGGTAGGCAGTACCCAGGGTACAGCCAAGAGTCAGTGACCACCAGTACCTGTCCAAAAAGTGTGGGGGTGACCAGCGCAAAAAGGAGGACGTTCCTACAGTAGGTCACACACAATCCAAATTATCCTCTACCCAACCTCTGGTAGCTTGGCACTGAGCAGTCAGGCTTAACTTAGAAGGCAATGTGTAAAGTATTTGTGCAATAAATCATGCAATAACACAGTGAAAGCACCACAGAAATACACCACACAGGTTTAGAAAAATATAAGATATTTATCTGAGTAAACTGAGGTTCAAAACAATCAAGATTTGTACAAGTTGAAATATCACTTTTGTAATGATAAGAAGAGTCTTAGGTCTTTAAAAATCAAAAATTCCCTCTTGTGTGCGCAAAGTACCTGGCATGTGTCAAAATTACATGAACGGAGAGCGCAGAGGAGGAGATGCATGGAAAACAAATGGTGTGCATTGGATTTCCAGGCGCACACAGACGATGCGTTGATTCTTTTTGCCACGTGGCAAGGACTTTGCGTCAAATTCCAGCTTGCAGGCTTGAATCTTCTTTGCGATAAGGGGTCTTTTGACTCCCCAGGGACAATGGGTGAAAATCCTGGGCATTCTGGATGAAGTCACAAATGCTGTGTCTATCCGGTGGCAACTGCGTCAGAGTTTCTGTTGCACGCCAGGTGCTGCATCAATTCCTTATGCAGGAAGTCAGGCTCCGTCGTTCAGGCTCAGCGATGGGTCAATCCGGTGGGCTGTGTGTCAAAGTTCCGGTTGCAGCTCTGGGGCTACATCGATCTCCACTCGGAAGCCGGGCTGCTTCGTTCCGGGTCAGCAATGATGTGATTATTTTACTGTTAGGCAGGCTGTGCATCAATTCCGGCAGGCTATGCGTTGATTTTCACCACACAAGGAGTTTCCTTGAAGATTAGAAGTCTCTTTGGCTCTCAGACTTCAGGAAACAGGAGGCAAGCTCAATCCAAGCTCTTGTAGAGCACTTCTTAGCAGAGCCAGAGGCCAGCAAGGCTGCAGGGCAACGGCAAGGCAGCAGTCCGTCACAGCAAAGCAGTCCAGGTGAGTCCTTTAGGCAGCCAGGCAGCTTCTCTTGGCAGGTTCCAGGATCTGCTTCAGAGTGTGTGTCCCAGGAAGTGTCTGAGTTGGTAGAATCAGGGACCCAGTTTATATATCCAAAAGTGCCTTTGAAGTGGGAGAGACTTCAAAGAGTGGGTTTGAAGTGCACAGGGTCCCTTATCAGTACAACCCTTTCTGCCAGGGTCCCAGTAGGGGGTTTGGCAGTCCATTGTATGAGGGCAGGCCACTGTCCTTTGAAATGAAAGTGTCAGGCCCTCCACCCTTCCAGCCCAGGAAGACCCATTCAGTATGCAGATGTGTGCAGGTGTGACTGAGCATCCTTTGTTTGTGGTTATCTGGATGAAATGCATGAGGGAGATGTTAACCAGCCCAGCTCAGATGTGGATTGGAGACAGGCTGTAAGGCACAGAAGGATTTAAGTGCAGAGAAATACCTACTTTCTAAAAGTAGCATTTCTAAAAAAAGTAATATAAATTCCAACTTCACCAATAAGCAGGGTTTTGCATTACCATTCTGGCCATACTAAATATGACCTGTTTACCTCTTTCGGATCAGAATCTACCACTCAAACAGTATATGAAGGTAGCCCTAATGTTAGACTATGAAAGGAGCAGGCCTCACAGCAGTGGAAACAAATTTAGGAGTTTTCCACTACCAGGACGTACAAAACACACAGATATATGTCCTGCCTTTTACCTACACAGCACCCTGCCCTCTGGGATACCTAGGGCCTACCTTAGGGGTGACTTCTATGTGCAGAAAGGGGAGTTTAAGGCATAGCAAGTACTTTTAAATGCCAAGTCAAAGTGGCAGTGAAACTGCACACACAGGCCTTGCAATGGCAGGCCTGAGACATGGTTAAGGGGCTACTTATGTGGGTGGCACAATCAGTTCTGCAGGCCCACTAGTAGCATTTAATTTACAGGTCCTGGGCAAATGCAGCGCACTTTACTAAGGACTTACAAGTAAATTAACCCTTTGGGTGCCATGGATGTAATGGTTACGTCCGTGGCTGCGGCGCTCAGGTGCCACAGATGTAACCATTACTTCCTAATACTGGCCCTCGGGGGAAGCGCTAGCGTTCCATCGGGGACCGAGCCCCACCCCCCATGGCAGGACTGGAGGGGCAATCACTTTCCCTTCCACCCCCACTACCCCCAGTGATGTCTGATGACGTTAGCATGCAATCGCGTGCTGACATCATCAGAGGTCACCTCCCATCTCGCTGGAAGCATGCTTCCAGCGCGGTGCGGTAGAGAAATGCTCAGCATTTCTTTTTCACCCGGGAGGAGGGGGCAGGCAGAGGCATGAAAGGACAGGGAAGGCCTTTCCATTCCTTGAATTTTTCTGCGAGCATTTCTGCTGCCAACTAGATACCAGAGAATGTTTTCTTTTTTTTTATACGGGAAGCGGCCCCTTGGACAAAATATTTGAAGGCCTATTATAATTAGGCCCTCTGCACCCAGGGGGGCAGAAACCCCTAGACACCAGGGATATTTTTTTTTTGTTTACTTTATTTTTTTATATGTGGGGATCGACCCCTTAGGAAAGGGTTGCTCCCCTGGGGGGCATATTGTATTTAGGCCATTTCTGCCCCCTCAGGGGGCAGATCAGCCTATTTTCATTAGGCCGATCTGCCCCCAAGAGAGGCAGAAACCACTAGGCACCGGGGATTTTGTTTTTGCACCAATTTCACACAGGGCAAGGGTCGCTCCGCTGGGGGGGCGGCAAATTTATTTTAGGCCATTCTTGCTCCCCTTGGGGGGCAGATCAGCCTATTTCTATTAGGCCGCTCTGCCCTGGGGGGGCAGAAAGCACTTAGGCACCAGGGATTGGTGTATGTGTGTGTTTTGTTTAGGGGCAACCTTTTGGGCAATGGTCGCTCCCCATGGGGCACATTACTGTTGGCCATATCTGCCCTCCTTGGTGGTAGATCGGCCTATTTTTGGAAGGCCCATCTTCCCCCAAGGGGTGCAGAAAGCCCACCAGAGAACAGGGAAGATTTGTTTTTCAAAATAGGAGGGTGGGGTATGGCCATACCCCTACTCCAAATAAGTGGGGCCAAAGTTGTTCTGCCCACTAGTGGGCTGATGGGGCAATTACCCCTGATCCACACCCCAGGGGGGCAGAAAGTGTACTAGATGCCAGGGAATTAAAAAATTCAATAGTGTGGTGGTGGCTACCAACCAGGATGGGCATGGTTATGCCCCCACCCCAACTGAAGGGGGTAACAGTCTTTCAGCTCTCACCCTGCACACTAAAACATCTTCTCCCACGGCAAACAAGAGGAAATTTGATTATTTTGGATTTTGGTTTTACATTTGGGCCATGAGAGCTTGGCTTAATCTCAAAATCATCCCACTTGGAATGGTGAGGGTTGCACTTTTTGGACTTTGGGATGTTGCCATGTAGAAAAATCCACAAGACCTAGACACATCTAAAAACTAACCATCTGGGTGAGTCCAGGGTGGTGTGCTTCACATGCACCCCGCGCCATTTTCGTACCCACAATGCCCTGCAAACCTCCAACTTTGCAGGAAGTCACACATTTTTCCCACTTTTTTGTGATGGAACCTTCTGGAATCTGCAGGAATCCACAAAATTCCTACCACCCAGCATTGTCTGATCTATACCGATAAAAAATTTGCCCCACTTGTCAGCCTAAAAATGTTTTTTTCTGAACTGCCCTTTTGGACCCGCTTTGGTTCCCCCTCAATTTCAACATGTTTTTGGCTCTTCCCTGTCACAGGCACTTGGCCCACCTACACAAGTGAGGTATCATTTTCACCGTGAGACTGAGGGGAATGATGGGTGGTAGGTAATTTGGCCCGGTGCGGTGATCCCACACAGAAATGTGGGAAAAATTTGATATCTTTTAGCTAAATTTGAGGTTTGCTGAGGATTCTGTGTAAGAAAACATTGGGGGATCCTCGCATGTCACACCTCCCTGGATTCCCTTGGGTGTCTAGTTTTTAGAAATGATTGGGTTTGGTAGGTCTCCCTATATGGTTGCTGAGCCCATGACCAAAAACGCAGGTTCCCCCCGCAAAACCAGGTTGTTTAGTATTTGATAATTTTCATGTGTCCACATAATGTTTTGGGGCATTTCCTGTCACCGGCATTAGGCCTACCCACACAAGCTAGATACCATTTTTATCGATAGACTTGGGGGAATGCTGGGTGGATATACATTTGTGGCTCCTCTCAGATTCTAGAACTTTCTGTCACCAAAATGAGAGGAAAAAGTGTTTTTGGCCAAATTTTGAGGTTTGCAAAGGATTCTGGGTAACAGAACCTGGTGAGACCCCCACAGTTCACCACATCTTGGATTTCCCTAGGTGTCTAGTTTTTTAAAATGCACAGGTTTGCTAGATTTCCCTAGGTGCCGGCTGAGCTAGAGGCCAAAATCCACAGCTAGGCACTTTGCAAAAAACAGCTATTTTTTCTTCATGAAAGTGTGATGTGTCTACGTTGTGTTTTAGGGCATTTCCTGTCGCCGGCACTAGGCCTACCCACACAAGTGAGGTACCATTTTTATCGGGAGACTTGGGGGAACACAGAATAGCAAAACAAGTGTTATTGCCCCTTGTCTTTCTCTACATTTTTTCCTTCCAAATGTAAGACAGTGTGCAAAAAAGACATCTATTTGAGAAATGCCTGTTATTCACATGCTAGTATGGGCACCCCGGAAATTCAGAGATGTGCAAATAACCACTGCTTCTCAACACCTTATCTTGTGCCCATTTTGGAAATACAAAGGTTTTCGTCATACCTATTTTTCAGTTTTTATATTTCAGCAAATAAATTGCTGTATACCCGATATAGAATGAAAACCCATTGCAAGGTGCAGCTCATTTATTGGCTCTGGGTACCTAGGGTTCTTGATGAACCTACAAGCCCTATATATCCCCGCAACCAGAAAAGTCCAGCTGATGTAACGGTATATTGCTTTAAAAAATCGACATCGCAGGAAAAAGTTACAGAGTAAAACGTGGAGAAAAATTGCTGTTTTCTTCACCTCAATTTCAATATTCTTTTATTTCAGCTGTTATTTTCTGTAGGAAACACTTGTAGGATCTGCACAAATGACCCCTTGCTGAATTCATAATTGTGTCTGCTTTTCAGAAATGGTTAGCAGTCTGGGATCTAGAATTGGTTTCTCAGCCATTTCGGTCACTAACTGGAAGGAGGCTGAAAGCACAAAAAATAGTAAAAATGGGGTATGTCCCAGTAAAATGTCAAAATTGTGTTGAAAAATGGGGTTTTATAATTCACGTCTGCCTATTCCTGAAAGCTGGGAAGATGGTGATCCTACCACCACAAACCCTTTGTTGATGCCGTTTTCAGAGAAAAAAACACAAGCCTTCTTCTGCAGCCCTTTTTTCCCATTGTTTTAAAAAAAAACTAAATTTTCACTGTATTTTGGTTAATTTCTTGGTCTCCTTCAGGGGAACCCACAAAGTCTGGATAGCTCTAGAATCCCTAGGATGTTGGAAAAAAAGGATGCAAATTTGGTGTGGGTAGCTTATGTGAACCAAAAATTATGAGGGCCTAAGCGCGATCTGCCCCAAATAGCCAAAAAAAGGCTCGGCACAGGAGGGGGAAAGGACTGCCAGCGAAGGGGTTAATAAATATTGCATATAATTTCTTGTCCCCTACTGTTCCATCCAGGTGCACTTCTCTCCTACCAAGTGTTGCTTTAAGTTTTCTAGTGTTGGTTTTTATATCTTTGTTTTTCCTCTTTAGTTTTTTGCTCTTCCTTTCTAGTTAGTTTGTTGTTGACGTCTCCCATTTACAGGTCCATTTCTCAAGGTGTTGACTATTTAATTGAACCTTTTCCTTGTTGCCCTGAATTAAGTGTGTTAGTATTGTATAGTGTTGATGTTACTTTATCACCAAGAGATTTTAGTGAGAAGCTGTCACAAATTGCGAAATCTGCAGCGTTTTACTACAAGTGAAGTGCAGGAGTAAGGTGCAAGCACAAGAGGATTATTGTTGTTCAGAAAGTCTGCCATTTTCTGCAGTAGTTTGAAGATATTGTGTTCCAGGAGAAGATATAGGTGGCCAAGGTCTGCAATAGATTCACCTGCAACCCTTGTGTATGTTAGGGCCAGCTGTAAGCTTTTATTGAAGTTAAAAGAGAGAAGTTAAACGTGCTAGGAATCGTGTTGGTTAGTGCGACTGGAGGGGCTGAGCACAGCATTTGGCTTGAGATATATAAGAGTACTGCTTCCTCCAATTTTCATGCATCAGAGTTGTTAAGGCAACGCTCACAGTGCTATTTTAACAGAGTTCCCAGGTACTGAGGTAAGGTTTGATCACTTTGACTCAGTGGTGAAACATAGTTTAATGACTGTAATTTAATCTGGGTTTCCTCGCTGTGATTAACTTGTGCTTCCATATTTTTAGTGTGTGCTAAGACCTTTCTAGCTGTCCATTTTCTGCTGTATTGTTGGGAGAAAGAGGTGTGGAAGAAATGTATCAGCTTTTCTGAGTCTCCCGATTACCTTTATCTGCAGTGCTCAAGTATTCTGCAATAGACCGAGTTTTAGATCTCAAAGGCTTTAGATGCATGTTCAGTGTGTGAGGTTTATTAGGTGAGCTTCTTAGGGAGCTCTCTTTGGTTTCAAATGCCAAGTCATGTATGTTTTTGATTGATTGATGCAGGCAAGGGATGTGTGCACAGCGTTTTCATCTGAGCTCTGCGCTTGTTTTTTCTGAAGAGACATCAAAAAGAAGGAATAAAAGTGTTTCCACTGGTGATTTAGAAAACAAAACCCACTGAATGGATGTTATTTGGCGCAGTTACCTTGGGTTGCATTATAAGTCTTGTTTAAGAAAGGAAGAGAGGATAAAAGAGAAACCCTTGATAGTTGACTCTGGACACCAGGCACCTGCCTATGCTGCAGCCTTGATGAGAAAGGGCAGCAAGTATTATTGATTGTAATAATGTGTTCTAGCTTATACTTGATAATTCTGATTTTTTTTATGTTAATGAGTGCTAAGTGCTGAAGGTGTCTCCTCGCCACTACACGGCTCCTCTAAGAAAGTAAAAAATATAAGAACTGGAGGACATGAATCCACCATGAAGAAGTGACATTTAGCCCGTCTAAAATACAAGCTAAAAAGTTGAAGGTCACAAGCCTGAAATCTGGTAGACAAAGCCTTGGAACGAACACTTCAATGTTGACCGCAAGTCAGAATATTTCTCCAAATATGGGAAATGGAAACAAAACTACAAAATTTATGTTTGACATCAGACACCCGTAACTTGGCTGATAAATAGGGTGCATGAACTCTTAAATAAACAATTTCGCAATATACAATTGTCCTGAAAGCAAATAGTTTGTGAGTTCTCAAATAATCTGGTCTTTTTGACATCTCCACTCAGATCCAACCATATGTGGTAAAGCTGTCAAATCTCAGAGAAAAGACACTTCGCACTACTCAGACCTTTAGCTCTCCAGGTCGGACTGCAAGGAAATTGGCCTGGGCACCAAAATGAAAGTGGTCCTCCTTTGCGAATTAGAAAGCTAAAAAAGAGGCCCATATTTGCAATCTGGGACTGTTTTGAATTTGAAAAGACCTGCTGTTTAAGTCTTTTGTAAGGTATGGAAGACTGCATGGATTTGCGTTTGGTGCAGGCAATGTTTTTTGTTTGTTTTAATATTGTGGGAACCTTCAGTAAAAATCAGCCAACAAACCATAAAAAAAAACAAAAGCAACCAAAAAATCAGCTTACAAACTGACCTATCAGCCCAACCCGTTAGGCACTGCCATATTTCCCTGTAAGTCAGTCCCACCCCGAAGCTCTCCCACTAAACACATTGGTAAAAAGAAGGGAGCTAACTGAGTCGGAATAATGTCAAATTGCAACTCTTTGTGCTAATCTGTCAAACGCTCGATCAAATTATATCGAACACAATCATATGCATCTTAAAATAAGTGCTTCTCGAGAAAGATAGGAACATAAAGTAACTAAACTCATGGATTGTTGGCTTCTCCGTAGCTGGAACCTCAGAGAGAAATGAAAACCTAAGGAACTGGTAAACACCTTACACATCATTTTAAGTGCAGAGCTAGGAGATAACTTCCTTTGGAATTGGAAACTAAAACTGAGGCGGCAGGTGGTGCAAATTTAAGACATTGTTATTTGATGTTGCCAACAGTCTATGTAATTGTTGCCATGTTGGTGTAAATAACTTTTTTTTGCTTCATTGTGAACTGCATGTGCGAAAGGCAGCATTTAAATAATTTTTACATTTCAAATGTATTTTTTCTCATGCAGAAAGGTACATGCTATTTGTTAAATAGCATTGGCCGTGTCAATAGATCTGGCTTTAAATGACGTTTTTATGGTAACATAAGGCATTACAAATAAATAATAGTGGAATAGATATGTATTTGTGTGGAAGTAAATAACTGAAGAACAATATTCATGGAGATTAAAAGGTCATGTGACAGTTGCTCTGTCAAGCCAGACAAAATTCCAGGCAGGTAAATGACTGCCCTTCTCCATTCTGTGCTGCTGCCAGAAAAAAATAACATAAATTATCTACGTAGCTAAGACACTTTAATAACATTCCTATGTCATGTGTGCTCTTCATAGTTTAGGCAGCTGGATAGGTGAACAAAATGGTCACAGCTGTGGAGGGCAAGCACTATTTTGTGAAATCACACAACTTCTGCCCAATCAAAACTTGCACTTCTGGCTGTCAACATGTTGACAGAGCCAAAGCCCCTCTCTAATAAAGCTCACATAATTGTCTGTCCACAGCTGCGCTGTTAAGCCAGATCATAAAAAGACTCCTCTTGTACCCAACAAGTAAATAACTTGTACCAAAAGTTAAAGCCCTTTAATTTCGATGTATTTCATAATTGGATTTGTAATAAATTGTTACGACAGGGAACATTTGATAAAAGCTCAAAATCATTTTCCTTATAAGTGAATGTGATTTCCATGGTAATATAGCATTGCTTCAATTTAAGTCATTT
This sequence comes from Pleurodeles waltl, assembly GCF_031143425.1. Classification (NCBI taxonomy): domain Eukaryota; kingdom Metazoa; phylum Chordata; class Amphibia; order Caudata; family Salamandridae; genus Pleurodeles; species Pleurodeles waltl. The sequence continues at coordinate 906,549,182 of NC_090449.1, read as the reverse complement.
TATCTGCACGGAATGAGATTATCATTTAATCTTAAAGCAACGTCTGTATCTAATTGTATATTACAAAAAACACGTATTTTATATCATAAAATGAACTGTCCAGGGTCAGACCTTTGCACAAATGTAATATTTTTTCATTTCAGTTGATTGATCTACTTGCTTTTCTCTGTTGCCTGCCATTTACCAATTTCTAACTTAAAACTTTCAACTCCAACTATTTCAAGTTTGATAGTGCCATCAATATTCACTGCTGAACTGGCAACAGTTCATTTTCTCTAATTTGAATTTCAAAGTAAGTCGCGTAAATTATATCACTTAAAAAACCTAAGTTTACGAAGCTAGATACAGTGTAAGAAAACACACTCTGGATAAGGATTTGCTTTCTCAATATAATTAGCAATAGACATATTTTTTCCATATGCCATACTAATAAAAGAAAGCTCTCTTTGTAATATAGATACCATGCATCCAAAGAAATACATCATGCAGAAAAGTGTGAACCAAAGTCAGAAAAATGTACCTTTGGCTCATGGTTTGTGACTTTGGTGAGCTCAGCCCTAAACAATGCAGGATACGATGGAAAACACCATTTCAGTCATTTATATCCGAGTCGGGGTGACCAGATTTTTAAAGTAAAAAAACGGGACATTTCACAAACATAGAAGGACTACAATTGTACTTCAATCAAGCGCATAACATGACAGCGCTCGTCAACATTCAGATATAGAAGTGGCACTAAGAACTTAAATAAAATGACATTTTTAAAGCCAGTATCATGCCTGCTAGTTAAATTGCTTTCTGATTTTAGCTGCTACCTATACCTGCGTTGGAAAACAAAAAAATGCTCCTCCCACTGTTTTCAGTCGAACCCTTCTAAAAGCCGGAATATGAGCTAAATATCTCGAAATCTGTCAGGACAGCTGGCGAAAAAACAGGACTGTTCTGGCAGAACCCAGACGCCTGGTCACCATAATATGAATGGAAGTCCTTAATGTTTTTTTAAATAACTTTTATGGCCATTTAACATTTTTTCGCATTTTAAGCAAATTACAGTGGTCATGCAGACTTTAATGAAAATATCATCATATAAACTATCAATTATTTTTCTGGCTAATGCATTATTGTTTTTTGTAAGTAAAAAGTTAGAGAGAGAAAGCTATAGTAAGTTAACCAATGTTTATTCTTATTTGTCTAGTATGTGATATCACCAGTCATGCCATTCTGATTGGCAGTTTTACTTATTGCCTAATCATAAAATTAGTATAAAAATCCTTTGATTCTGGGGATGCGTTAGATAACTTTCGTTTCCTACCAGGGGCATTTTCCAGTTTTTTTCAGAGAGAGACTTTCCCTTTTCCACTAGAGATGATGTTTGTTTTCCTTGTGAATCCGACAGTTATACTTTGAGAGACGTTTTCTGTTCTACCAGGGACACTATCCATTTACATCAAATATTTTTGATTTTACTCAAATGATGCTGTCCATTACACTTAGGATTTTTGATGATCATTGGGACTTGAATGATTTCTCATTTCTAATTATGTACTCTGTATCCTAGCCTTTGTTGCATATAGTTTGCATTTCTTTGTAATGCTAAATTGAGATTTTGTAATAAATCCTTTAAAATTCTAATGATCTAGAACTCAGTTATTATGTGCTTCCAGATGTGTATTTGCAACTCTGCTAAATTAACATTGGGTTTGATGTTAAGGGGTGTATTCTTTGAGGCTTGATCAGTACTTTCAGAGTAGAATCTATGACGGTAATATTATGTGGTGTCTAGGATGTGGGGGCTCGGGTTCTTCTCCCACATCAGTATAACTCAAAGTCAGGTGGCCCCAGGCCATTACAATCCACTAGGAAGCAGAGTTTGCAGAAGGTGGCCCTGCTTCACCCTGAGTGCAAAAGGAGAACCCCAAGTAGGTTGTTGAGAGTTCAGAAGAAATAAGAGGGAGATTTGTGAAATAATTTAGTAGGCATGGAAGGATGACCATCTTCAAAATAGCAATACATCACTTTGAATGTGAGGGGGGTTAGTGCCCATTTTAAATTACCATCTCAGTGGTCATGGTAGATTCTGATCCCCAAATATCAAAAGGTGGTAAACTCCCAATGGAAAGGGCTCCCTCCAAGTCAAATTGCTCAACTGGAGTCCCCCATAACCAGTGGATAGAGGCATGACTTATGCTAATCCACTCTAAGGCCTGAATCAGTGGTGAAGTCTGGCAAGATCTGGAGTAACTCTCCTCTACTCCCCTGTAATTCCTAAGATAGTTGAGAATCTCGTTGACATACAGGGGAACCGAAAAGGCTCCATAAACCAGTAGGATGCTACAGGCCCACTACTTCCCCTCAGTTGCATTACCAGTGGCTCCATGGCCAGGGCAAAAAGTAAAGGGGATAAGGGGCAGCCCTGGCACTTCCCCTCAAAGATTTCCAAGGAGGATGATATATGTTTGTCCACTCACACATGGGCTGTAGATGTCATATAGAGGGCTTGTACCAAATGGATGGTTGAGGCCCCAAAGCCAAAACGCAAAGAGGTAATCTCAGCAGACAGTATTAAAGGCCTTCTCCAGGTCGAGGCTAATACAGAGGCTTGCAGCCAGTCAAGTAGTCTGTAGAGTCTCTGAAGGTTGAGCGACATGTTCCTACATGGGGTAATCCCGTTTTGATCTGGGTATAATAGTTGAAGGTGTACTGGTAAGATCTGAAAGGTCATGATCATGCCCAAAATCTTGCTGTCTGAGTTTAAAATTGCAAGACATCTATACAATGATGGATTGTCAGAGGGCCTCCCTGGCTTCAACAGGAGGGCCAAAATGGCATTGTTGAAGGACCAAGGAAGACGTCCTTAATCAGGAGGCATTTCATAGAGTGTGACCAACGTTAGAGCCAGAACACCTGCAAATGCCTGGTAAAAGTCCACTAGGAGTTCATTGGTTACCTTAATTTTATGAATTGCAAGGTCATGAATGGCCACTTTGACCAATTTAGGGATAATCAGGGCATCAATTTCTTTCCTGTCCTGTGGGGTAATCTGCAGCTGGTGGAATTCATAGAGAAAGGTCTCTATCTGAGATGTTGACTGTTGAATTATTTCACTGTCGAGGTCAGCGTAGAAATCTCAGAATTTAAGGCCAATTTTTCCTTGTGTGTATAGTGTGGTGAACACTTTAATGCTACTATTGGGGTTTGCAATGATTTGGAAGTGGTCAGCCAAGCCAACAGTCTCCCAGCACTGTCCTCTTTCTCATGTTCTTGAGAGAGATACTTCACGTAAATAAGGCACCTCAATCTCTCTATTAGATTAGCCTCAATGGTATGGGTTGTGAAGAGTGCTGTTGTAAGCTGGGATTCTCTATTAATTGCAGCTCCACCTGAACTGTGGTCTCTTCAGCTTTTGTAAGATCCTCCTCAATCATGTGCTGCACATTAGTGCTCTCACAGATACAGTAGCCCCGGATCACACATTAAGGGCATACAACTCAATGGAGCAGGAAGAGATGGAGTTTTTGTTGGCCTCATAATAATCATGAATACAGGATGCCAAGGGGTCCCTTAGAGGGGGTCCTCAAGAGCAGCTCCTTGAAGGTGACAAATAGGAACTGGGGGAGTAGTCTGTCCCAGGAATGAATGGTTATCAGGGAGCTATGATCTGAAAAGGACCATCCCAGATAATTAAAAGCAGAGAAATTGGAGCAGAGTTGGGCCAAGCATAGGAATCTGCACACGCATATAGGCCATGAGATGGGGATTAGAGAGAGTATAGCCACAAATTTGTATAGCGTTGTAACCAGGCATCCACCAGTATCCAATGGTGTGACCAGGAAGCAAGCTCTTTGGAATTGCCAGTTGTGGACATTTAGTGGAGTGCTAGAAATTGGCTGTCTAGTTGGCAGAGGCATGCACCCTGTCGAAATAGGGACCACAATCCTAGTCAGGGTAAGTCACAACACAACCTAAATTATCCTGTGCTCACGCTCCTCCAGTAGCTTGGCACAGAGCAGGCAGGCTTAAATTAGAAGGCACTATGTAACGTATTTGTGCAATAACTCATACAGTAACACAGTAAAAACACCACAAAAACTACTCCACACCAGTTTAGAAAAATAGATAATGTTCAACTGCATAAAGAAAGACCAAAACAACAGAAATCCATAATGCACAAGTCAAGCTATCACTTTTTAGAGGTTTAAGTAAGTCTTAGTCCAGAGGAATAAATGGATGGTTCTCTTTGGCATAAAGTACCTGAGATGCGTAAAAAATACTGATTCAGAGGGCCGCAGAGGAGGTGATGCATCAGAAAGTAAAGTGATGTGTTGATTTTTCCAGTGTGGGAGAGGTGAAGCATCCATTCTTTCCTCGCAGGTAAGGAGATGCGCAAATTTCCAGGGACAAAGCCTTGGGTCTTTAATGTGGTATTGTGATAATTTGACATCCAGGGATGATGCATGGAACATCCAAACGTCCTGTGATGATGACACAGATGAAGTGTCTGAATTTAGGGGGTCATAGACCCAGTATATATACCCAAATGTGACTGTGAAGTATGGGAAACTTCAAATAGTGGTTTTGAAGTGCACCAGTTCCCCTTTCAGCCCAGTCCTGTCTGCCAGGGGATCTGTGGGGGGTTACCAGTCATTTTATGTGAGGTCAGGACAATAGCCTTTGAAGTGCAAGTGAGAGCCCATCCACCCTTCCTGCCCAGGAAGACCGATAAGTATGCAGATAAATGCAGATACAGCTGAGTATCCTGTGTTCATGGCTGCCTGGGTGGAATGCATAAGGGGAGCTGTCAATCAGCACAGACCAGACATGGATTGGAGATAGGCTGTAAGACACAGAGAGCAATAAGTGCAGAGAAATACCTACTTTCTAAAAGTGGCATTTCTAAAATAGTAATGTTAAATCCAACTTTACCAATAAGCAGGGTTTCTCACTACCCTTCCAACTATAACACACATGACAATGCCACTCATTTCAGATCGGAAATTACCACTTTAAGGTATATAAGGGAAATTCCAGTACTGGCCTGGGAGGAGCAGGCTTCACAATAGTGAACAATTACATTGGGGTTTTTTCACTACTAGGACATGTAAAACTTAGAAGTACATGTCCTGTCTGTTACGTACATAGCACTCTGCCCTATGGGCTACCTAGGCCCTTTTTTAGGGGTGACATATTTGTAATAAAACGGGTGTTTAAGGCTTAGCAAGTCGTTTTAAATGCCAAGGCGAAGTGGCACTGAAACTGTACATATAGGCCTTGCAATGGCAGGCCTGGGACATGATTAAGGGGCTATTTATGTGGTTGGCACAATCTGTGCTGCAGACTCACTGGTAACATTTAATTTATAGGCCCTGGTCACATATAGTGCACTGTACCAGGGACATACAGGTAAATTAAATATGCCAATTGGGTAAGAGCCAATGTTACCATTTTTAGGAGAGAGAGCACAAACACTTTAGTACTGGTTAGCAGTGGTAAAGTGTGCAGAGTCCTAAAACCAGCAAAAATAAGATCAGAAAAATGGCGAGAGGAGGGCATACATTTGGGAAAGACTACCCTAAGGCTGTCAGGTTTAACAAGGAGGATGTATCTTGTCTGGGGAGGAATCTAGGACAGCATTAAAGTCCCATCCAGCACACCAGGGAGGTGGGACCATAGCAATAGTAGGCCCTTGAGTCAATAAAAGAGGGCTGGTTGGTCTGTGTTGGGCACATATATTCTACCCAACCCCAGGGGAGCCAATCAGGAGTACTCTCAACCAGTATGAACCTCCCTTTAGAGTCTGTAACTGTAGATATCATAAAAAAGGGGACTCAAGCCCAGATCTAGAGGAGAGACACTCAAGCAATGGCTAAATAATTGGTTGAAACATTTGCCACCTTCGGCACCTCTGGAGAAGGGGGTCTTGAGCTTGTGTTTTGGGGGTATCCTGGAGGAAAGAAATCTGTGCCCTCTTGTGAATATTGTTTATTTGCTGTGGGCATCACCTTGATCATCCAGGAAATAAAGGAGGAGAAGCTTGACTTTAAAGTGTGCACTGTATATTGTTTAGTATGAATTAGCAGCCCTTTTTCAGGTCAAGATGATGTTTGGGAGCTAAACCTCCCTTAGAATGTGGGCCTTCCCAGAATTATGATGTTGTTCTATGAGATTAGGGATGGACCAAGTGGGGTAGTAAGGTGGGAGGGAAAGGAAAAGAACTGGAACTGGGTAGGAAACAAATGACTAACCACTCAAACTTTCTTGTGAACTACACTAACAGGATTGTAAGGCTGGTGGTAATCCAGTTTTTTTGTGAGACTGGATCAGGATTGGCTGCCCAATCGGGAAGTGGAAAGGATCAACCCGGGGGGACCAACCCGGGGGGATGGGGAGAGTAACATGTTGTGTCAAAGGAGCTCAACTTGGGGAGCGAAGAGCAGGTGCCCCAGGTAGATCTACAGGGTGCCTGGGGTGGGGGGCTCCACCCCAATCCCCTGAACCTCACCAGACACGGCTTCAGGAAGACAAGGTGGAAGCACCCAAGGCAGTGATCTAAATCATGAGCAGTCCTGAGGTGTGTGGTTACGGTGGTTTGTTGGCCATCTTGTGCTTGCCCTGCAAGGGTGCAATTAGTGGGGAGAGTCTTGCTGATTTCTCCATGGACTATGTTCTTCTGCTGCATCTAGGTCCATTGTTTGTTCCCTGGGTTGCCTGATTGACTATGAGGAGACACCCCATCCCTCAATCCAGTCCCAAGCCACCTCTGTCTCTGTTAAGAAAAATGTTATTTGACCTGCTCTTATCTTCAATTTTGCGGGGGAAAAAAGTTAGTATTTAATGTCGAGGTCCCTCAATTTCACCTTTACCCATGGGAAGGAGGTGCACTGGTGTTGAATCACAAGTGTATGGTCTGGAAACAGAAGTATATGGAGATTTTTAAATTCTGTACCACCTGCTGCCCATGCTGTTTGTAGGGTGACATCTCTATCTTTATAATGGAGAAGACAGGCTATGAATGGACATGGTGGGGCTCCCAGCGGGAGACGTTTGGCTGAAATGTGATGTGCCCTCTTTACTTAGAAAAATGGGGAAAGGTCGTGAGCAGGAGTGGAGAATTAATTCCATTCTTTCAGGATAATTGCCTTTCACCCCCTCTGCGAGGCCAATGAGACAAAGGTTATTTTTCCCTTGCCCTCAACATCATTTACTCTGCTCTTCAAGACTTGTACTGAGTCAGTGAAACCACCAGTTGGTTATGGAAATCATGTGAAGTCAGGACTAGCACTTGAATAGTTTTCTCTGTCTGAGTGGTGTACTCCGCCAGTTTTCTCTGATTGGCATAGAAGAGAATGACCTCCATGGCTATGGCATTCACATTGGCCTCAAATGCTACTCACAATGAATTGACTGACTCCAAAATCACATCCAGCTTACCAGCACCCATAGGTGATAACTAGCCCTCTTGTGTTTGGTGAGATGACACCATGGTTGAACTCTCTTAATGAGTGGGTTTGGTCTGCCTATATTGTAGCCAGAGCAAGAAGGCTGGAGACAAGAGATCTTTTAATGTGCCAGGGGTAGTTAGTGGAGTGGGCTCTGCAGCAGTGATCAAGGCCACACACTGATTCAGCCTGCCTGTTGTCACAAGCCACCTGGTGCCAATCTCCTCAGGAATCACTGGGTACAGAAGGCTTGGTTGCAGAGTGTAGTGGAGTCTAAATTTTTAGGGCCACCAGGTGAGGACCAAATGAAGTTCCCTCCCCCGGCAGAAGATGGTAACTGTAAACAGTCAATCAAATATCCGCACTCCCAGGTAGTAGGCCTCGAAAGTCAACAGAGGGGTAACAGGACAGCATCAGGGCCACTGCACTACCTGGGCCCCTGAGGAGGAACAGAGAGTTGGCGTATTTCAAGGTGAAGTGTGGATCCATTTGCATGCTCAAAGAGAGGGCCCCATTAGTAAAAGGACCCCAGGATTCAGCACGCACAGTCTATGATAGGCTGAACATGTGATGAGTGCTGGACATTTAAGACATTGGAGCTGGTTGTAGCTTCCTCTGATACACTGTCTTCAAGCAGGAAGATGTCTTCAGGTGTCCTAGATGGCCTCGTCTCATAGCTCAAAAGGGGCACTGATCCACCAAGAGCATGGAAGAGGATTGCTATGTCTCTCAATTACCTGGACTGGTTCTCTGACTAGTCAAAGGCCTTTTCACACCCAGCCTGACTGCCTTGAGGCCTGCCTCATTCTTGCACTCCTTCTTCTCTCTCGCTCTCTGCTCCTTCCTCTTGCCCTTGTTTTATAGCCATTTTTGTCATGTCTTTTGGGCATGTTGTTTTAGCAACTAGGCCTGCCGCTTGGGCCTTTTAGCACAGTTACATTTTATTCTGCTTAATTTTTATTATTTTATCTGAGGCCACATTTGTGATGCTGTTTTATTTTTTATCTAGTTGTTCTTAGGAAAGCATTGCATTTCTAGCAAGACATTCTTTTCAATTTGTGCTTTCCTCAAAGCAGCAGCGAGATAGGCTTGCCGGCAAAGTGGTACACTGTTTTTCCAATATTCACAGAAACATACATATCCTTATGTGGGGACATTTTCTAAGAACATTAACTGTTATATTATAAATACACTTCTCTGTCCCTTAAACACTAGAGAGAGATTCCAGCCAGATGACCACGACTGCAGGCTGATTGATTTTGCTACAGCTACTTGTTGAGACTACTGGTTCCCTGACCTACATGGGGATGGTATCTCTCTAGACAACAGGCTTCCTTGCTCAGGTATGTAAGATGATGTGTTCCCTGAGGGGAAACCTGAAGGGTGTATTATGGCTTATCATGCTGTGTTCTAACATAGCTTCGGTATATTATGCAGAGTGACAGTATGGTGGGACTTTTCTTGTGTTTCACTCTCCTTGTCGCTATTTTGCTTCTAGAGTGTTTTATCATTCAAATTATTGCAATTAATGCCATTTTATCTAAGAAAAGTTGTTTTAATAAATCTTATTGAAACATTCTCTGCCTCTGTTTGTCTTTGCATGTGTGAGACTAAGGTAACTGAGAGAAAAGGATGACATCTGATATACCACGAATTCCCTGAGAAGTCAATATTGTTATGCGCCCCATTTCCACATTCATCCCTGCTCTTGGGCAGAGGTGAGGCACTGCTAGTTAGCCGGAAAACTGGATTAGGCTGACAGTTGTCACATGGACTCAGTTCTCCACAATTCAGATGATGCTGCCACCCAAATCCAGCAGCCTCATTAGGGTCATGAGAGTACACATGACACCCTTGTCTCCATCTTTTTTTCTCTCTTTGTGCCCAATTGCCACATTCCACTCTCTCTCTCTTTGTGCCCATTTTCCACTCTCCACTCTCTCTCTTTGTGCCTTTTTGGGCCCTTTTTCCACTTTCCATTCTTTCTCTTTGTGTCAGTTTTCCATTCTCCACTCTCTCTTTGTGTTGTTTTTTGCCCATTTTAAGACTCTATCTCTCTCTTAGTTCCTGTTTCCTACTCTGCACTCTCTCTCCTTGTGCCTTTTTGTGCCCATTTTTCCACTTTCCACTCTCTCTTTGTGCCTGTTTTCTCTTGTTCTTATGCCCAATTTACCCTCTCTCTTTACTCTGGCACTTTGCTGCCACCAGCTGCGTTCTAACCTCCCCTGTTCCATGCCTGCATCTCTGTCGCATACTTTCTCCTTCCTCCTACGCCCCACCCTTTCTCAGCCCCACCCTCTCTCTCCCACATCTCCCCTTCCAGGACCTACTTCATTACAGCCTCTGTACGACTTTGCCACTAGTGTGCTGAAGGTAAGCTCATCTGCACCCAACCATGCCTGGACTGCACCCACCACCAAGGATCATGGACTGCATGAATGCCTCCGCTACACAGCCTCCATAGTACATGCACTCAACACCAAATTCCAGCATATCCGCGGCTTCCCCATCTCAGCTTCCTCCATGGATGCACTCATTGCCATTTCACCTGGACCAACATACACTCTCCACACCTCGCCTCCATCTGTCATGCATGCTCCTGAACACCAGATCTCTCAGCCAATACACCATCAAGATCTGGGACATCAATAAGATGCACTCTTTGAATACCTTCTTCCTGACAAATACCTTGCAGAACCCCACTTTGACACCCACCACTGCCACAGCCATTCCACCAGGCAACAAGATCTCCCACTAAGACAGACGGAACAAATCAGGAGGAGTACTAACTGTTATGCACCAGGACTCCATCACCAGCACCACCTCCACTGACAAGGACACAACATTTAATGAACATATGCACTTCTGACTTTAGACCAGTAGACACACCTCCATCAAAGCCATACCAACCACAGGACTAAGGGCCAGATGTAGCAAGCCGTTTGCATGTTGCAAACTGCGAAAAACGCAGTTTGCGCCATGCAAACGGCCTCCCGCGATGCTCATTCCCAAATTGCGAGTCGGTAGGGAATGCGACTTGCAAATAGGAAGGGGTGTTCCCTTCCTATTTGCGACTCGCATCGCAATTCAGAATTGCTTTGTGACCGCGAATGCGGTCGCGAAGCATCTCGCAGTTACCGCCAGTGTCATACTGGTGGTAACTTATTCGCAAAAGGGAAGTGGTCCCCATGGGACCCCTTCCCCTTTCTGAATGTCGACAAAAATATTTTTTCAGAGCAGGCAGTGGTCCTATGGACTACTGCCTACTCTGAAAAAAAGAAACCAAATGGTTTTGGTATTTTTTTCATTTTGCGAAATGTTTTCCTTTAAGAAAAAGAGGCTGCAAAATGGAAAAAAAAACTGCTATATTTAAAAAGCAGTCACAGACATGGAGATCTGCTGACTTCAGCAGGCCACCATCCCTGTGAGTGCAGGGACTCGCTATGGGGTCGCAAAAAGCGACCCACCTCATTAATATTAATGAGGTGGGTCTTTGCGACCCCATAGCGAGTCGCAGAAGGTGTCTAAGACACCATTCGGCATATGCTTTTGCGAGTCACACCGACTCGCAATTTCAGACTCGCAAAAGCATATCTTGCTACATCTGGCCCTAAGTGCCACTTTCAGCAACCTCCCCACAGGCCTCATCACCCCTGTCGCTATTAGCTTGAACAAATTAATTTTACTCAGCAACCTCAACTTCCATCTCGATAACTAAAAAGATCCCAACTCCACTGCCCTACTCGAGAACCTTGAGATCATAGGACTCACACAGATAGTCCATGGCCCCCCCCACAATGCAGGGCACACCCACGACCCCATTATCAGAGCAAGCAACAAGATCAAGCTTAGCTATCTCACTCTGCTCACCTGGACAGACCACTACATCGCCCACTTCTTCATTGGCACACCCCAACTACCACACCTGCCAATATTACCTACATCATCAGATGTAGCTGGAACAAGAGAAAGGACACAGACTGAATTAAAACCGTCACCACCTACCAACCAGACCTCATTGGCAACCTGCAGGTCAACATCAAAGCCTTAAACAACTGGATCACTGCCAGTGCAGACAACCTAACCCCCCTGAAAAACATCAAACACCTAAGAACAAACACATGAACTAGCTGGTATGCAGAAGACCTTAGAGACTCCAAACAACTCTGCAAACAGCTGGAAAGGAAATGGAGAACCAGTTGGCAAACCACTGCAAGAAACACTTACAAGTCCACACTCAGGAATTACCACAGCCCACTCAACAAGTTAAGAAAGGCAGCCCTAGACCTCACACTGGAAAACAGCTCCAACAACTGCAAAGAGCTTTTCAACATTGTCAAACACTTTTCCAACCCCAGAGCATTTACCAACTCTATCACCCCTTCGCATGACCTCTGTGACAACCTCTTCAACTTCTCCTACAACAAAATCATCAACATCTACAGCAAATTAGACCCCCAACGCAAGATGCAAGAACACATCAACCACCACCAACTCGACCACCAGATCACAAACTGGAAACCCCTTACCTGTGAAGACACCACCAACATCATGAGCACAATCCACTCTAGGGCCCTCACTGACTCTTGCCCCCACTATATCTTCAGTCAAGGAGGAACTCTGATCAGCACCCACCTCACCAAATATCCTCAACACTGCCATCCTAAGTGGAATCTTCCTGGACAACTGGAAGCATGCAGAGATCACAGCTCTCCTGAATAAAAACCAAGGCAGACCCAAAATAGCTCGGCAACTACAGACCCATCTCATGCCTGCCCTTCCTATTTAAAGTTGTGGAGAAAGCTTTTAACAAACAACTTTCCAACCATCTATGACAATACCACCTACTAAACATCTAATGGTCCATATTCTGCAATAACCACAGCACATAAAAACCCATCATTGCAGCAACCTCTGACATCTGGACCATTGTGGACAAAGGAGAAACTGCTGCACTTATACTACTTGACCTCTCAGCAGACTTCAACACTGTGCCCCACAGCACCCTTATTACAAGAGTCTACAACTCTGGAATACATGGTGATGCCATGAGTCAGCTGGCCTTATTTTTCTCCAATAGGACCAGAGAGTCAACCTCCCTCACTACACCTCCAAACCCAAAAATCTCATCTGCAGAGTTCCGCAGGGATCATTGCTGAGCCCTCTTTAACGTCAACATGGAGCCACTTGCCTATGTCATAAGATCTTACAGAATCAACATTGTATCCTGCAGACAACAACCACATTACCAGGACCTACTTCAACACCACCATGTTTAATGTTGCAAACTGGATGAAACAGAGTTGCCTAAAGCTGAACACAGATAAAAGTCCTGATCTTTGGGAACAAGAGCTCCTCCTGGTTCTCCTCTTGATGGCCATCAGACCTGGGACATATGCCCACCCCCACCGACCACACTTAAAACCTCAGCATCATCCTGAACAATAACCTCACAATGGGCAAGCAATTGATCCATCACCTCATCCTGGTTTTCCATCCTACGTATGCTCTGCAAAATATTCCACCAGCTACCCACTGACACCAGACGCATGGTCACCCAGGCCCTCATCACCAGCAGACTAGACTACTAGAATGCACTCTATGCTGGTATCGCAAATCAACTCATACAAAGACTCCAGATCACCGAATATGCCACTGCCAAACTCATCCTCAACACCCCCCACAATGCACACATCACGACAGACCTCAAAGAGTTACACTGGCAATCAATCCAGAAGCATTGTCAATGCAAGTTGTTCACCAATGCACACAAAGCCCTCCACAACACAGGACCTGCCTACCTCAACCACTGCCTCAACTTCCACCAACCCACCAGGCAACTGTGCTTAACCTCACTCCACCTCATGCAAATACCCCACATCCGCAGTAGCAAGTCAGGAGAATGCTAATTTTCCCATATCGCCGCCAAATACTTCGCCAACCTTCCACTCCACATCAGGACCTCCCCATCCCTTCTCAAGTTCCACAAGAAACTGAAGACCTGCTATTCAACTAGGAGCCTGATTGGCCTACTCCTCTATTCCAGTGCGTGGATAACCCTCGGGTGATGAGCATGCTTTACATGTTCTCATAACATAACATACCTTTGGTTGGGCCAGCCAGCTGAAGCGACCTTCATATGTGGGGGTCGTCCCAATGGGGGTTACCCTGTGGTTTGAGCTCTCAGCATAATCTACATGGTAAGTATGTCTTAAGAGTACTGGGCCACATTTGTAGGCCCTCCCAGGGGGACCCAGGGGTTGACTTTTCAATCAACTAGCACCACGTGTTTTTTAAGTGTCTAGGTCATCCGGGAACACACAAGAATCCATCACTGCCCAGAAGGGCTGCTATGGTTCCCCACCGTTGATCTTGGGGTGGTCTCAGTACAGGTTGGGCTGTTGCCAGTGGGCAATGATATTATTTGGTCAGCTGCTTCCATGGTGCCTTTCCCCAAGCAAAAGTAAGCTGTGCCCCAGGGCCAATCACCAGGTCTTGCACTTATAAATTATCCTCTGAGGCCCTCAGAGGCCTATGCACACCCAGCAGCTGAAGGTAGAATAGCGGACCCAGCACTTGTCAAAGTTGAGATTCAACTCAGCCCCAGCTCTCTCTGCTTGGCTGACCTGACCGGCCACTTCTCTGATGTCCAAATCAGGGCCAGGGGAAAAGTGCAACAGTGTTTCAGGCCTCCTTATAGGCCGCCTCATAGTCTAGAAGCCCCAGTATTGGCAGAGAAACTCCCAGAGTGGGCCAGGCACAGCTGATCATCTAGACCCGATTGGGCTGTGCAGCAGACCCATGGGAGATGGGTTCCGATGCAACGATAACAGGTCTGAGGCCCCCATAGTTGTGTTCCCAGTCTCATTGCCGACACACCATTTTCGTGCCTCTAATAGTTCAGATTGTCCTTGGATGGAGTTGGGAAGATGGTGTATATTGTCAGGTTAACAGCCTACCAGCCTAATCAGTCTCAAAAGGCATCCACTATGATGGCCCTGCAGACATACCCCATCCCTTTCCATTGAAAATACTTCATGCAAAAGCAAACAGGATTAGCACTGCTGTGTGGTGATGTTGTTAGAGTGGAGCAGAGGAGTAGCAATTCCATGAGACCTACTGTTGCTCAGGTTCAGAGCCAAGATGAGCTGAGAACTTGTAGAGGTAGATTTCTTCATTATAAAGTGGACAGAGGGTATGGTTTTCTAGAAATCCACTGCGACCATACACATAAAGAGGGTCCACTATTAGCCCTTAAATTGGCAGGAATGTGTGACTTACACAAGCAAGCTCTAATGGAAATTGTTATAGTTCCAAGAAGGGCACTAACGGATGATTGGTTTCAAAATGACTTTTACAAATTAATGTTGGATGCTCTAGCCCCAAAACTAGCCACATTCCAAACCTATATGGGATTGGGGATCTAAATCACAATAATTTTTATGAGTCTATTTTTTCACTTCCCTCAAGCCTCAAATGATAATAAATTCTGTAGCTTTGAAAGAGTCACTACCCTGCTCAATTCAGCATTCAAGATTATGATGGGTACATTAGCCCTCAAGGCATATAGGAAAATACAAACATTTGTATCTCCCACGAAGTTCAGTTTAATTACAGGCTTGGTGTAGGCCTCAAACACTCGAGCCCAGACTCACAAAGACTTAGCGTGAGGGTGGCCTTACAATTTTTGCAACCATAACTGACTCTAAACCTTTTTGGGGATTAACAAACTAACGCAAATTGTTATTTGTTTGTATAGAAAAGTAACACAAAGCAGCCCAAAACTTTGTGTCAATGGGGAATTACATGTGTGGTCCATGGGCATACTTATATTAGTAGACAGGGTTTAGCACCAAAAATTAACATCACTGAAAAGCAAAAGCAAGAGTTAAAAGGAGAAATAGTTTCATTGCTCCTTGGTTTTCCATCTTTGCAGGTGTGCTGCACTGTACAGTACACATAAATTGTAGGGACAGCTTCACTTTTCTAGATATAGGGGGTCATTTTGACCTTGGCGGACGGCGTAGGCCGTCCGCCAAGGTACCGCCGCTGAATGACCGCACCGCGGTCAAAAGACCGCGGCGGCCATTCAGACATTTCCTCTGGGCTGGCGGGCGCTCTCCAAAAGAGCGCCCGCCGGCCCAGAGGAAATGCCCCTGCAACGAGGACGCCGGCTCAGAATTGATCCGGCGTAGTTGCAGGGGTGCGACGGGTGCAGTTGCACCCATCGCGTATTTCAGTGTCTGCTTAGCAGACACTGAAATACTTTGCGGGGCCCTCTTACGGGGGCCCCTGCAGTGCCCATGCCATGGGCATGGGCACTGCAGGGGCCCCCAGGGGCCCCGCGGCACCCCCTACCGCCATCCTGTTCCTGGCGAGAGACCCGCCAGGAACAGGATGGCGGTAGGGGGTGTCAGAATCCCCATGGCTGCGGAGCGCGCTCCGCAGCCATGGAGGATTCTGAAGGGCAGTGGTAAACCGGCGGGAGACCGCCGGTTTACCCTTTCTGACCGCGGCTGAACCGCCGCGGTCAGAATGCCCTCGGGAGCACCGCCAGCCTGTTGGCGGTGCTCCCGTGGTCGGTGGCCCTGGCGGCCACCGGCCGCCAGGGTCAGAATGACCCCCATAGTATTTTGTACTGGAAGGATACCCTTCCTGTACAAAATGTATGGTAGACTCAGGCACGCACCCTAGCACTACGGCGTTAAGGTGTGTGCCTGGCCCACAGCAGCTGAAATCAGCACTGGCACTTGGGAGAGGGGAGGAGCGAACCATACCTCTGTGAATATTTCACTCTCCTGTTGTCTTCTTCTCATGAAGTGCAGCATTTTAGCCTGCAGTACTGCGTTCCATGACACCTTTCAGATTCTTGGCCTGGATATTCACTGACGCCTTCTACTACAGGGGTTGCACAAAAGCAGCTTTGGTTGTGGCATCCACTTATTCAGAAATAGTGTTTGACCTGGTAAACTGGGACTGTTTGTTAGTGATCTTGTAACAGCTGAATTTCCAAAATTGGTCCATCAGGTTGTCAGAACTGTTTATAGAAAAGAATATACTAATTGAATCATTAATAGAAAGCAGGCTAGTGGATTTAGGCCCTCTATATGACATTGGCGGTAAATCCCATTTACCGCCACACTGACAGCTGGCAAGATACCGCTGCAGTGGCAGATATCTGTTCACCATATTATTACACACACACACACATCAATCCGTCAGAATATTGCCACATATACAAATCCGTCAGATCAAAGGTCAGTGCTAAATGGTGGTCCCTAAACCCATACCGTTACGCCAACAAAACAACACCCATCACATTATAACCCACAAATCACCACTGCAGACATTCAACGGCGGTAAACCATTGGAGGTACATAACGGACACCCACAAAACAAAACAACACAACATTGGCCTATACTAATTACACATGCCTGACACCCACATACACACCACACCCACACTGAGAAGAAGAGCACAGAGACATCTAGACACACACACCACTTACACCCATACACCCCTTACACACCCCACCACATTACCCAACACATATCACACAACACCCATGGCACTACAAAGGCACCCCCGTTTCACTGAGGAGGAGTTAAGGGTCATGGTAGAGGAAATTGTCAGGGTAGAGCCACAGCTCTTTGGAGCACAGGTACAGCAGATATCTACAGCAAGGAAGTTGGAGATATGGTGGAGAATCGTGGACAGGGTCAACGCTGTGGGACAGCAGCCAAGAACAAGGGACGACATCAGGGAGAGGTGGAATGACCTACGGGGGAAGATACGTTCCATGGCAGCAAGATACCAGCTCGCGATACAGAGGACTGGCGGTGGACACCCCCCATCCCCCCACAGCTCACAGCATGGAAGGAGCAAGTACTGGCAATACTGCATCCTGAGGGACTCGCTGGAGTAGCTGGAGGACTGGACACTGGTAAGTCAATATTTACTACCTATCACCCATCATCAATCGCACCAATAATATTGGGAATATGTCCCATTTCATAGAATCCATCCTTCACAGTGGCCAAATCTTCCACCTGGGGGAAAGCAATGTAACTGCACATGTGTTTTACCAGGGCAGACAAGACTCTTGCCAGCATGATTGAGAACATTGGCTGTGACAATCCTGCTGCAAAGCCCACTGTCACTTGGAAAGAACAAGTTGCCAGGAAATGGAGCACTGATAGAACTTGCACAAGTGGGGGCATCCCAGTGGGATGACGGACAGCTGATAGCTGATAAATGATATCAGGTCAGGTCAGGCTCCAACTAGGCACACAGCTCTGTGACTGTGGCACTGTCCAGTCTATAGGTGAGTTCAATGTGCCTGTCCTCCAGTGCAGCTGAGTCCACCAGGGGTCTGTACACAGGGGTATGTCTTCATCTCCTATTCATCCGCAGCAGTAGGTATCTAAGGGACACAAGAGTGAGTAGACTGTCACAATTGGAAAACTAAACCACAACAGCAGTCCACTCAGTGCAATCATGTATTGGGAAAGTGTAAATTTCAAAGTATGTGCCTATTTATCCTGTGATGCAACAATTAATTATAGGCCTGTTCACCCCCCGAAATGGCAACCACCTGTTCTGTGTGGAGGAACAGGTGGAAGTGAGGCAATTCCGCCGCCGACATTGGGTGTTGTGGCGATAAGCGGTCGTGATCCGCCATGCAATTCCTCCTTGGCTAATATTGTACCCTATGGAGCGCAGTGGTCAATAGGCATGTACGCCGGCGGTGACGGTGTGCACCGCCGCGGATGTGATTTCCATTTTCTAAATCATTCCTCACTTATTTCCTGACCTTCAACAGGAGAAGACCTACACTGCATGTGCTGCTGTGACCTGTGTCTGGAACCTACCATGGCCGGTGTGACTGGGGAAAGGGCTCCAGCCTTCACTTCGGAGGATTTGGAGCGACTGGTGGTTGGGGTCCTACCACAGTACAGACTGTTGTATGGGCCTCCAGACCAACAGGTGAGTCCACTGTGCGCACGATGCCTGTGGCATGGGTGAATGGAGATGTGTGTGAAGGCATTGTGTAAGGGGGTGATTATCTGTTGGTGGTGTACATGTCGTGCGCTGGACAATGTGTGTGCCAATGCTGATGGAAACAGGTATGGTGGGTCATGTGTGTGACAGGCTGGACTGTTAGTTTAATGGTGTTCTCCTGTCTTTATTGCTTCTGCAGGTCAGCGCCTATCAAAAGAAGGGAATATGGCATGCCATTGCCAAGGAGGTGCAGACTCTGGGGGTGTATGGCAGGCAGAGCACCCACTGTCGGAAACGGCAGGAGGACCTGAGACGCTGGGCATGGAAGACCGCGGAGGCCCACCTGGGGATGACCTCCCAACGAGGAAGGGGTGACCATCGGACCCTGATCACCCTGATGGCCCGCATACTGGTGGTGGCCTACCCTGAGCTGGATAGGCACTTGAGGGAATCACAGCAGCCACAAGGGGGTGAGTTTAGTGGGTATCATTACAAATTTGGGCTGGTAGGGTGGTATCCGGGTGGTGGTTGTGTGTTAATGGGTGCCCCTAAGGCCAGGCCAGACATTGCAGCGTGGGTCCTCTGAAGGTTAATGGTTGCATGGCAAATACTAGATTGTTAGTAGTCACTTTTAGGCAGTGCTGTGCGGGTCCTAGGTGTTCTGCAGCTGGGGGAGTGTGCTCCTCATCAGGCCTTGGTGACTAGCCATATCGGTGGTTGTGCAATGCATATTACGTAGGCCTGTTTCCTTTGTGTCAGGGTGCTCTGCACGCCAATGGTGGCGTTGGTGCAGTCATTGATCTGGGTGCATCCTTCGACTCTCTCCCCCCTTTCTTGTTGTGTCATCCTGTCCTTGTGTGCATTAGCATCATCTGGCGGAGGAGCAGGGGCACCGGCGACAGAGGGAGCTGCAACCCACATGACCCTGGAGGCAGAGTCCACCTACGCCGAGGGAACCAAAGGATGGAGGGTGAGGGGAGCACCACGGCGGAGACTGGAGGGGACAGCACAGACTCTGATACCTCCTCCAATGGGAGCTCCCTTGTGGTGGCAGACACCTCTGTGACCACCCCAGCTGCAGGTACAGCCTCCACCCCGTACCAGCACCTTCCTCCCAGTAGCCCCTCAGCGAGTTGCCAGTGCCCGCTCACCCAGGAGTGTGGGCATCTCCTTCGCCCCGGGCACCTCAGGCCCTTCCCTAGTTAGACTTGCTGCCCTAAATGAGGAGGCTATTGACCTCCTGAGATCAGCAATGTATTCCTGGTGGGCATTCATGGTGATTGGAGGCCCAACAGAGATCGATTCAGGTTCTGGCCTCCTCTCTGATAGCAGCCATTGTCCCTGTTTCTACTGTCCCCCCTCCAACTACCACTTTCCAGTCCCACTCCCCTCAACCCCAACCCATCCCAGGCACACATACATATGAGCATGCACACAAGGCAACACCCAAGAGTGGCACAGGCAAACACATGCACCTCACTTCATCCCACAGGCACTCACACAGACACCATATACTTGCAGACATGACAACATCCACTGCTTCCACCATCTCCCACTCCTCCTTCTCCTCCACCTCCCTCCCAGTCATGTCCACACTCATGCCTGCATGCACTACATCTACATCCACTATCAGCATCACCACACCAAACAGAACGCACACCTCACATGCAGACACCTCCACAGCAATCATGCATGCGTCCCCTGTGTCCTCTCCTACTGTGTCTGCCCCCACCAAGGGACACAAACGCAAGCACTCTGACACCCAACACCCATCCACCTCACATCAGCATACAGCCCATACACCTGCACCCAAATCCAGCAGACATACACCTCTAACAACCACTGCCTCATCCTCCACTCCCATTACTCCTCCCTCCTCCTGCCCCATCGTCCCTGAAAAGCTTTTCCTTTCACAAATTGACCTCTTCCCTACCCCCATCCTGCATGTATGGGCAGGGTCCCAAGGACACAGCCCAGCTCCTCAGCCAAACAGTCCATAGGGACAGTGGTAGCACCACCTACTTGTGGTGGTAAGGATACCAGGCCTACAACACAGAAGGGGAAGGAGCCAGCAACACCAGGGAAGAAAGGGAAGAGTCCTGCACCACCACGGAAGAGTGTGGAGAGTCCTGCACCAAATGTGAAGAACGGGAAGGGGCCTGCACCAGCTGTGAAGAAGGGTAAAGAGCCAGCACCAGCTGTGAAGAAGGGGAAGAAGCCTGCACCAGCTGTGAAGAAGGCAAAGGAGCCTGCACCACCAGGCAGAGAGGGGAAGAACCCATCCACCCCTGCCAGGAAGCGTAAGGGATCCAAGACCCATGGGCAGGAGGAGAGGGGGCACTCTACGCCAGCAGAAGCTTTCAGACTAACACCGCCACCACCACCAGCTGTCACGGGGCCCCCACCGTCAGCTGTGGAAATGCAGCCTTCATCGAGTTCAGGGGCTGCACCACGGTGCAGATATCGGACAGTGTAGGGGCTGGCGAGGAGGCTCCTCCAACCACCACCACAATGCAGATATCGGACAGTGCAGGGGCTGCCCAGGAGGCTCCTCCAAACACCACCACAGTGCAGCTGTCACTGCCGGCGGACGCCATGTAGGCCACCCTCCAGGGGCTGCTGTGCGGGCTGTCCTCTCCAGAAACAGTGGGAAAGTCACCCACTCCAGGGACTGTGGCCTTGCCTCCCCAGGACAAAGCAATGGGCATGTTGCCCCCTCCAGAACCAGTGGGAAAGTCACCCAGTCCAGAAACTGTGGCCGTGTGTAGGAAAGTCCTCCTTTTTGCCCTGGTCAGCCCCACACTTTTTGGACAGGTACTGGTGGTTACTGACTCTTGGCGGTACTGCTTACCAGTCCCAGGGCCAGTGCTCTGTGTAAAATGGATATGCAAATTAGGCTAATTATAATTGGCTAAGTTAACCTACCTATAAGTTCCTAGTATATGGTAGGGCATGTAGGTTTAGGGACCACAGTTTAGGTAGTGCACCCATAGATGCACTGCTGAGGTGCCCAGTGTCATTTTAAAGGCAGGCCTGCCTTGCTGGCTGCTTTTAAATTACATTTATATGCAAATTCGACTTTGGAATTAAAAGTAGTTCCAAAGTCTTAAACTAAATAAGTCACCCCTAAAGTGTGCCCTATGTGCCTGGGTGCCATGTAACTATAAGCAGGGACTTTATAAAAATAGTTTTATAAGCCCTGCTGAGGTAAAAACAACCAAATTCGTTTTTCCGTCATTGTAGTAAATGGCCTTCATAGGCTAGAATGGACAGCCTTTATTTTAATTTGTAAAGTCTCCTTAAATGATGCATACCAATCAAACTAATTGTTGTAATAAATCCCACAACTTCCAGTTGTGGGATTTAATATAACTTTCTCAGGTAAAGAGTTTTAAACTTTACCTGAAAAGTTGCCAATTTCAGTCCTGCATTGTTTTTGCTGCTGTGCTCTGATTGGCCAGCATCTAGCAGCGTGGCCAGGCTACCTTGATGAGGTGTGAAGTGGCCTGGCTTCACACAAAGGAATGTGCCTGTGGGAGGGAATCTCCCCTCAGCAGATGGTGAGGCAGGAAGGGGGAAGGCTTTCAACTGGTCTTCAAAGGCAGAGAAGGACATTTGGAGCAACCAGCAACACCCCCACATCCTGCAACCCCAGACAACTAGGTGCCCCCTTGATTAGATTAGGAGAGGGCAGGAGAGGGGTGTGTTTATGATTTTTAGCCACACAGTGGGTGGGCTCAGCCAGATGTAACCTCCAAAAATCATTTTCAGCCATGATGGATTTTTGGAGAATGTTGCCTCCTGGGATTGATTTTTGCCACACTTCCCAGGACGTGGTCATCACAGGGGGAAGGACCCTGCACCTGATTGGAGAACCAGGACCCCCCTGCTTTTCACCCAGGAGCAAGGATAAAAATGGCAGACCTGCACCCACACCCCAGTTCCCTACCACATTCAACAACGAAGAAGAACTACAGAAGAAGAAGGACTGTCCTGCAGGACCCCTGGCCTGCACCTGGAACCTGCGCTCAGAAGGACTGTGCCAGCTGCACACTTGGGCTTCACCACAAGAAGGACTTTGCCTGGCTTCAACTGGTTCAAGGAGGGACTACCTGTTTGCTACAGGTGAAAAATTGCTAACCAGAGTCCCCTGCACCAACACCATAAGAAAGCGACCAGCTGACCACTGTCCAGTGGCCAAAAAGGAGTTTGCACCAGGTGCATTCTGGGAGTTGTAGTCCGCACCACCAAGGACCATCTCAGAACTTCTGGACCCTTGGGGTGAGCTGTGGACCCCAAAAGAACCTCAAAAGGACATCTGGGAGAAGCCCCAGAATTTTTGAGAAGTTTGGAGAACTTTTGAAAAAAAGCTCCATAGAGGGACCGACCCGCCGTGGCAACTCTAGCCGGCTTGCCTCAACCGCGACCCGGCCTGATTTGCTGGTTCGTCCCGGTAACGAAAATCTCTGAAAATGAGACTAAGGGGGTCATTTTGATGTGGTGGCGGTTTTCCGCTGGGCCTATTATGACCGTTGGCAGCTCTCTGTCCTTTTTCAGATGGAGAGCCGCCAACAGCCATACTGGCAGGAGGCGGGGAAGTGGAGGTTGCTCCACCTCCACCGCCACGCCAACAGAACACCGCCCAGCGAATCACATCCTGTGATTCACCGTGGCGGTGTTCTGTTGGTGGTGTGGTGTCGTCGGAGCTGCCCCCATGGCTCCCGTCCCCTCCCGGAGGATCGTCGGACCAGGTAAGTCGATCGTCCATGAGGGGAGGGGGGTGTTGGGTGTTGTGTGCGTGCATGGGGGTGGAATTCCCTGGCACTGATAGTGCTTACGGCCATGGATGTCATGGCGGTTCAAACCACAGGAAATCCACGGCGGTAAGCCGGGTCAAAATACCGGCGGCGGCATAATGACGGCCACCGGGCTGGAGACCCAGGTCTCCAGTCCGGCGGTCATCTCTGCCCTGGCGGGCGGAATGGAGAACCGGCGGATGACCATGGCGGTAACCGCCATGGTCATAATTCCATGAAGGGAGATCGCCAGCCTGTTGGCGGTCTTACCGCCGGTTCTCCGCCTTCCGCCAGGGTCATAATGACCCCCTAAGTCCGAAGGTAAAAAGTTGACCGGGACCTTCCAGCCAGCGTATCCGAGGAGGGCTCCAGGGACGTCGGATCAAGATCCAGGTTTACCCCGGTCAAAGGATTTTCACCTCGAAAAAACGACTAAGTCCGAAGGTAAAAATCTCCACCGAGGATTCCCGCATCGCTTATCTGGAGAAGGGCTCCAGGAGGTCAGATTGGAATGGCAGGTTCGTCCCGCTGAAGAAAATCTTTGAAAAAGAGACTAAGGGGGTCATTCTTCCCACCATGAAGCCGGCTCGTAATCGAGCCGGCGGAGTGGGAAGGTGCGACGGGTGCTACTGCACCCGTCGCGTATTTCACTGTCTGCTATGCAGACAGTGAAATACAAGCGGGGCCCTCTTACGGGGGCCCCTGCAGTGCCCATGCCATTGGCATGGGCACTGCAGGGGCCCCAGGGGCCCCGCGACACCCCCTACCGCCATCCTGTTCCTGGCGGGCGAACCGCCAGGAACAGGATGGCGGTAGGGGGTGTCAGAATCCCCAAGGCGGCGCAGCATGCTGCGCCGCCTTGGAGGATTCTGACGGGCAGCGGAAAACCGGCAGGAGACCGCCGGTTTTCCTGCACTGACCGCGGCCAAAGCGCCGCGGTCAGAATGCCCTGCGGGGCACCGCCGGTCTGTCGGCGGTGCTCCCGCCGACCCTGGCCCCGGCGGTCTGAGACCGCCGGGGTCAGAATGACCCCCTAAGTGTGAAGGTAAACTTTTAACCGAGGCCTCCCGCGGCCTGTAGCCGAGCCGGGCTCCATCGGCCTTAAACTTTGACTTTGCCCCGGTCGAGGTGAAACCAGATGACCCATTTGGTGCTTTTTGTTTCTAGGCGCTAAAAAAATAATAATTCTTTAAAAATTCATATCTCCGGTTCCCTTTATCCGATTTTATTCATTTTGGTGTAATTTTAAAGATAAAAATATAATCTATTTTTATAAATTGGTTTTGGATTTTTAACTGTTTCCTGTGTTTTATTTAATTACTGTTTTGTGATATTTGAATGCTTTACACTCTGTCTCCTAAGTTAAGCCTTGACACTCGTTGCCAAGCTACCAAGGGTTGAGCTGGGTTTAATTTACTGAGACCTAACTGGACCTTAGTGGAGGTTAGTGGCCTGTTGCTAAGTGTAGGTACCTACCTGCCCTTACTAATAACCCATATTCCAACACCTAGCACCCCCCAGGACAAAGCAATGGGCATGTTGTCCCCTCCAGAACTAGTGGGAAAATCATCCACTCCAGAGACAGGGGCCTTGCACTCCCCAGGACAAAGCAATTGGGCATGTTGCCCCACCCAGAACCAGTGGGAAAGTCACCACTCCAGAGACTGTGGCCTTGCACTCCCCAGCACAGAGAAATGGGCATGTTGTCCCCTCCAGAATCAGTGGACAAGACACCCACCTGAGAGACTGTGACCTTGCACTCCCCAGGACGAAGCAATGGGCATGTTGCCCCATCCAGAACCAGTGGGGATGTTCCCGTATTCAACTGAGGTGCCCCCCATTCCCCTGAGGTGCCTTCCCACTTGCAAAATGATGCCCCTTCAGTGTTTTTTCTGACTGTGTCAGGAAACAGGTTGGGCCTTGGACTGTGCCCTGTGGCCTTGTGTGCCCTCCTGACTTTTGACTGGGCATTGGCCCTTATAGACATTTGTATATATTTGGTTCATGTGGTGGATTTTGATATGCTAATACATTGTCGTTACTCCAGCATTATCGTCCGTGCTTTACTATGCTGTGTGTTGTGTGTGATCGGTTTACGTGTGCATGGTGTGTGTGTGTCTGGTGTGTGTTGTGCGTGTGTGTCACTCTTATATTCCTCCCACCCTCCCTTGTGTGCTAGGTGGCTGTACTCACCGTCGTCGCCTTTGTCGGTTCCAGGTGGAGCATGACGGTGAGTATCATCGGGAAGACTTGCAGTTCAGGTTCCATGGTGGCATGGTTCCTCCTTGTGTCTCCAATGGTGATTCCTTTCACTTCTGAGCTCTGTTTCCACTAGGCTTTTGTTGCCGTTGGTACCACCCCGGAAAAGGTGGCGGTTTGCAGTGTCTTAATATGGTGGGCGGTACATTGTCTCCTGTCTGGCTGTTGACAGCTACCGCAGTGGTGACTGTTGTTTCCGCTGTGGAGGTTGATGTGGTACATTGGCTGTCTTACTCCATGGTCATAATTTGGAGGTACTTACTGCCAGCCTGTTGGCAGTATTCTGCCACTTTATCACTCACCTCCAGGGTCATAATGAGGGCCTCAATGTTCTGCATAGAACTTGGAGGGTTGTTTGTAAATTTTATGAAATTCTTACCAGGGAGGGTTAAAAGTAATTTCCCAAGACTATTTGGAATTTTGACTGAATTTTTCAGTCCTCAGGGTTTAGGATTAAACAGAAAAAATAAGCTGATATGCATGCAATTGTGCTGCCGGGTGTTGCAGGACAAATCCTGTACTTTGCATTTTCAATAGTTAGGAATTTGGGTTTATGCAGTCTTTGATCACATTCCCTTTCTAAACTATAAGCATCTTCTTTTAAAGATTGGAACAGCTTTCATAGTTGGAAATAATTTTCTCCCTTGATAGAGAGCGTCTTTGAACAGCAGTGGCCATTTCCTTATTTCGTAAACTATAGCCTCATGTAAGGGTCTTATGTTGGCAAATCAGAGGGTTTAAGAACACTAAAGTAGTTTTTGAAATGTATTAAGCTCATTTAGTGATTCAGAAATGTATTTCCTAGTCATTAAAGGGGTTTAATAAGTGAATATGAATCAAGATTTGGAAGGTGCATGTTAAAGGTGTCTCTTTCCAAAACAGATTTCTTATGGTATTTATTAATGTTTTGAGACTAAAATTCATGCAGGTCTGGGAAATCTGGGAAGATTTGTTCATCCTCAGTTGAAAGTGCCGGCAGTGACATTCATTTTGAAGTATGAGAAAATATTAGTGTAGAAAAGTGAGGGCTACCTGTAGCCTTGAATTTGTGAAAGAGTGGCAGTATGTGGAACCCCACAAAAAAACTTGAAAAGCATTGATGAGCTGCTTCCTACTCAACATCCTCCTTCACCAGTGATGGGAGATTGCAACTATATATTTTGGGGATTCCATAAACTACCAATTTGGTTTGAAAATGGTTGAGGATTTAATATTCATTTGTTTTTTGAGCAGGCTCCCTGATTGTCTGCAATTGGAAACCCAATAAATCTTGAACACCTGCTAATTCACATCACATAATTATATGTTAAAAACATACAATACAAACACTTCCTACACAGTTAATCAATTTGAAAGCATTTTTTAAGATCTGGGATACCTGTAACAATCTGTTAGGGACAGATAGACAACATTTTGAATATTTTTTTAACACTGTGATTGGATGACATATTTAATTCTTATAAACAGGTGTGTATGTACAAGAATTTATTGAGATTTTCTTGTGGTAAAAATTGCTGATCCTTATGAGGGTTGATTAAATTTTACTCTAGTACTTTGAATCCTCCATTTTTTCTAAAGTAAAACTACTTTTGTAAAAATGTAAAATGATTTATTATAAAAACCACCAGTCACTTAACATCACAATAGACAAAATATATATTTGATTAGTTTGAGGCAGAAGGCAGGGTTGGTCTCACCAGTACCTACTAAATGCTTAGTTTGATATTGTATTCATTCTTGTCTATTCCCAGAATTAGGGCTAAATATCATGATGCAGAATATCATTGAAAAAAAGATAGATTTTCTAAGATAAGTAATATTGGTACTAAATATATCTATGCTAATACTGTGCACAGAAATATTGTTGTAAAGAATATTGTTCATTAATTATCTTTATGTAATTTAGTATATTTTAATTGCATATGTTAAACATTGTATCATTATTGTTAATGTTTTCTAAAGTACTTTGTACATTTTCAGTTGTTTTTAAATTTGATTGTAGTAGGTTGTGGGATTTGTAGTGGTACAAGATGGGTAGTAAATTAATTATAATTAAGTAATAATAGATTTTATTATTAATTACTTAATTGAGAATTAATTATGTTAATTATTTAAATGATCAGTTTTTTTTAGTTATATTTAGATGTGGGTTGTGGGTTTTTTAGGGTAAGGGGTGGGCAGTTAATTAATTATAATAAACGAATAATTAATTTTAATTAATATTAATTATGCAATTGATCATTGATTAGGTAACTTGTGTAATTAATTTATTCTTTAGTTATATTTTACGTGTGGGCTTTGGGTTTTGCACGGGTAAATGATACGAAGTTAATTCATTATAATTAATTAATCATTAATTTTCAATTAGTATAAATTATTCATTTTAAATTTCATTATGTAAATTGTGTAATTAAGATTTTTTTATTTATATTTCAGGCATGGAATGTTAGAGTTGTAGGGATAAAGGGTCGAAAGTTAATTAAGAAATAATGTATTGATAATTAATTCATTTATTATTGATTACTAATTTATAATTATGTTAACGCTGAAATAATCACATTGGTTAAGTTATATTTTGTGTTGTTTAGTTTTGTGGACGAATAGGGTGAAACATCATTTAAGCAATCATAAATTAATAGCTATTTGTTCATTTATGAATCATTGTTTTTATTACTTAATGTTAATTTTGTTATGCTTGTTTTATTTCCATTGCAATATATTAATATTATTTGTTTAAATTATTAACAATTATATAAAAATGTAATAATTATGTAATTTGTTTTGTTTTTGTTAAAATATAGACGTATAATTTTTATATTTAGAATTTTATATTTTTAAGTATTCAAGTGAGTTGTTAAAATATGTTATTTGTTTGAAGTAAATTATTCCCTCTCTACTGTTGCACTGAATGGGGTGGGAAAAGTACATTTTACCCCCGTGAGTCCAACGCTTCCCATACTATTGCACACACTGGAATGAGAATAGCCAATTTTACCCCTAGGGTGTCCAATGCTTTCCCTACTGTTGCACACACTAGAGTGAATACTAAACTTGAGCCATCCTTAGTCCAACGCTTTCCCTACGGTTGCTTACACTGGAGTGGGAATAATAAATTTCACCCTTCCGGTGTTGAGTGGTTTCCTTTCTGTTGCTCTGACTGAAGAGGAAATAGTAAATTTTACCCATTCTGCATCCAACGCTTTACCTACAGTTGTAGATGTAGGAGTATGAATAGTATATTTATTATTTCTACAATTTAATAGTTTTGTTACTATCATTTAAATATTTATTACTATGTGTTTGTGTATTCAGTGCTATATTTTCAATATATATAAAGGTATGTAACTTTTCATATATTAAACCGTATTTATGTCTAGTGTTAATATTTTATGTATAATTAAATTGGAAATATTGAAAAAATTGCAGTTTGTTACATTTTTACTTTTTATGTGTATGTAAATATATAAATATATGTGTACTTGTCTTAATAGTATATTTTAAAAAATTACAACAATTATAAAAGTATAAATGATTATGTTTTACAATAGTTTTACGTTATATATATATATGTATATAAATATACTCACACATTTGTATACGTGTGTGTTTGTTTAAGTATATATATATATATATATATATATATATATAATCATTTTTTTAAATATTTATTTAAACATATTTAATTTATTTTATATTAATGTTATAAGTTAAAATGTTTAAGATTTAGGGCTTGTTTTAGATTTTAGCGTAGTGGTAACTCCGTTGCAACGGTGATGGATATCCTGCCCGCCGAAATCTAGATACCATTGTTTGGTGGACTGAATATCCATCACCTTTGTAACAGAGTAAGTCCTCCTCTGACATCTAAATCAGGCCCTTACTATTTTAAATATATATATATATATATATTTATAGTTATTTATATGTTAAAAAAATATGTTTGTATACATTTTTCAATACTAGTTTAAAACTATATTTTACTTACCTTTATATGTATAGCATAACAACATTTTTGTGATAGATATTTTTGACACAATATTTTTGCTTCTCAATATTTTTGGTTTCGATATTATGCCAGTAAACCCTATACCCACTTGAATGTTTTCCTTGATCTATTCTTTTTGCATTATCTCTGTGTTTCTATACCAATGATAAAGCAATGATTAAGTTTCACTTTTGACTCAAGAACATCATTTTTCAAGGTTTAATGTCTAACTTCTAATTGAAGTTTTATGGCATTGCTGAAAAATTATATCTAAGCAAAACATGACATGGCAGCTGTAAGAAATTGGCTTATTAGTCAAGTACTATTCACAATCTTTGTCACAGTGAAGCACAAAGGGCCAGATGTAGCAGGCCGTTTGAATCTGGCAAACTGCGAAAAATGCAGTTTGCTCCATGCAAACTGCCTCCCGCGATGCTCATTCCCAAATTGCGAGTCGGTACCGACTCGCAATTTGGGAATGCGACTCGCAAATAGGAAGGGGTGTTCCCTTCCTATTTGCGACTCACATCGCAATTCAGACTTGCTTTGTGACCGCGAATGCCACACGAGTGTCACACGAATGTCACACGCGTGGTAACTCATTCGCAAAAGAGAAGGAGTCCCCATGGGACCCCTTCCCCTTTGTGAATGTTGAAAAAACTTTTTTTTCAGAGCAGGCGGTGGTCCTATGGACCACTACCTACTCTGAAAAAACGAAACCAAATGGTTTCGGTATTTTTTTCATTTTGCAACTCGTTTTCCTTCAAGGAAAACGGACTGCAAAATGAAAAAAAAAGCTGCTTTATTTAAAAAGCAGTCACAGACATGGAGGTCTGCTGACTTCAGCAGGCCACCATCTCTGTGAGTGCAGGGACTCGCTATGGGGTCACAAAAAGCGACCCACCTCATTAATATTAATGAGGTGGGTCTTTGCGACCCCATAGCGAGTCGCAGAAGGTGTCTGAGACACCATTCTACATATGCTTTTGCGAGTCTGAAAGTGAGAGTCGCACCGATTCGCAATTTCAGACTCGCAAAAGCATATCTTGCTACATCTGGCCCACAGTCTCTAAATAACCTGTGCTTGACCTTATGGAAGTGTCGCACAAAGGAAGTCAGGCTTCACTTAGAGGCAATGTGTAAAGTATTGATGCAGGGCTCAAAAAGTAATAAAGTGCAAACACAACCCAAGAACAACCGCTAACCAATTTAGAAAAGAACGGATATTTAAATAAATAAAATGATTTTAAAAATCCACTTGGTAGAAGTGGTGCTATATGTTTTTTTAAAGTTTAAGGTAATACTAGCGGCAAAAGGTGCAAAGGGCCAACTGCAAGTATTAGGTGGACCTGGACCGGGACAAAGTCACAAGTTCAGGCCAACCATGACAGAACATGAGTAGGATACAAGAGCAAACTCGGCCTGCTGTAATTTGTGTCTGCTGTCTTTGGTGCGGGGTGTGCAGTGCTGCAGTGAGATGCTCTTTCTAGTACTGTGTCAGATCTGTTGAAGCTGCCATTCAGGAACCACACACTGCTGATATACAAACCTCTGTGTTAGATCAGGTGAACGTGTCAATCTGGTGCTACCTATAACTGTCGTATGACACTCTGAATTGGATCCAGGGAAGCCACCGATCAGGAGCTACACAGTTCTGCGATGCATGGCCCTGCATTGCTCTGTGCCGCTCTGAGTTAAAACTGGGGAAAACATTTGTTAGGCAGGAAGAAATACACTCTGACTCCAGCTAAGGGCCAGGAACTTGTGGATAGCAGTTAGGGGTAAGGACGCACTCCCACAGAGTCCAACAGAGGGGACTAAAGCAAGTCTAGTTGGTACTGGTCAGCTGGAAAGTAGCAAAACTCTCTGAGAGCTTGTTGTGTTCCGGTAGCTGAAATTGAATGTCAGCCAACTGACATTGGGAGCCACTTCTGGGTTCCTGGGTTCCAGCCAAGCAGTTCCAGTCTTCCTTCTTCAGAAAGGAAGGCAGTCCTTCTTCGAAAACTTCTCAGGTCCAGCAGTGTTTTAATATGAGGTTCAGAGAGTGCCACTCATAAACCCACTGCCAGTCTATGGAGGGGCACCCCTTTGTCTAACACTAAGGGCTTCATTAGTAATTTGGTGGATGGTGTGCATGGTCCGTCGACCTTCTGACAGGGAGGTTGCCGCCACAATGGCTAACTCCCCACCGGCCCATTAAGAATTTCTCGCTTGGTTGGCCAGTGGAAACCTAAGGTTCCACCCACCGGCCTAGCAGGAAACAGGCTACAGCATTGTCTCTGCCTCGTAATCATGCCGGCGGCAATGCTGGAGCCAGCAGGGTGCACCAGCATGCCAGGTGCATGGGCAGTGCAGGGTCCCCCCTATGAATCACTGCACCTGTTCTCCAGCAGCCTTTTCAAAAGATGGTGGAGAATGAGATTGTAGTCTGCTGTGCAGCGCTGCATGTAGCACTGCTCTGGTGGATTAGAGTCTCCATCACCGCCAGACCACCAGGATCCAAGATCCTGGTGGAGCTGGTGGTCTGATCGTCAGGGTTGTTATGTGACAGTCAGACTTCCACTGTGAGTGTGGCGGTCATAAGACCGCCACACTCGTAATGAGGCCCTAAAACTGGTCCTAGACTATTCTCTCTTTTCCCCTTTGTTTGACTCTAGTCTATATAGTGAAACAAAGCACATGAAGTCCCAGGTGTGAACTGTATCTGCAAGTGACAGGGTAGGCATTGACTAAAGTCAGGACGTGGTTGGGTACAGACCTCAAGCTACTCTCTGAAGCTCAGGAAGGAGTTGAGTACAACTTCCTGTTCAGAAGAGGACAACTGTTACCCACACCAAGTTCCTTTGGCCACTATCTGCGAGAAATACACATTACACCATGGGAGAGCCCTTCACAGTCATGTGACCCTGGACTCTATCTGAGAGACACATTTAACTTAAACAGGAAAACACCAGTGCTCTAAAAGTGATATTTTCAAAATAGTATTTAAAATCTGTCTTTAACATTAAAGAGGATTTTAAACTTCAATTCAAATGAGTAAAAGAAGTATTTCTCTAGCTGGTCCCAAACTGAATATGCCACTTATCAAAATTAATTAGGTAAACTGGTTTAAGTCTACGGGAGCCCAACCTTGCCACAGTGAAAATTACTTTGGATATTTTTCACAGCCAGGACAGGTACAAAATAGACATGTCCTATATTTTAAATACCCTGTGCATTGCCCTCTGAGGTGTTCATTTAGAATTTGGTGGTCTTTACCGAAAACCGCTGGGTAAGTGGGCGCTGAAAGACCACCAGTGATGGTGGTCAGAAGACTGCCATATTACGAGTCACCGACACAACACCGCCAAAAACATACAAAAACCAGACACCGTTGGCCTAATCGACATTGTGAAAAAGGAGTTTCCACCACCAGCACCATCACGCTGACAGCATCCCGCCCCCCCAAATTACAAATCACAAATCAGCACCGCAGTCTCAGCACGGCGGCAATCCATTGGCGATCCGAACTGCCGCAAACAAAAACTCACCTCCACTAGAACACTGCACCACATTGGACAATAACAATACCCCACACATGATACACATACACACACCACACACAACTGACCACAGCACTACAAAGACACACTCACACATACCCAGAATCTGTTGCTCCCCAAACGTCTGACATAGCAAGGCAAGAGCACATTGACAAAAGGCACAGCACCTAGATATCACAGGCACCATCACACTGAACACACATACACAACATCAAGAGCAACACAACATGCACATCACCACTGCACACAAACACCACAAACCACATGCATATCCTAGCACCCAACCTCACACCAAGAAACAGCACACCCAGCATCCACGCACATCACATACCACACCACCCACAACACAACCACCATGGCACCACAAAAAAACCACGATTCACAGACAAGGAGCTGAGGCTCATGGTCGACAAATTGTCAAAGTGGAGCGATAACTGTTTGGAGCACAGGTCCATCAAACATCCATCGCCTGGAAAACCGACTTATGGCTGAGGATCGTCGTCTGGGTGAGCGCAGTGGGAAAACATTCACACACAAGAAATCACATTAGGAAGAGGTGGAATGACCTACAGAGGAGGGTATGGGCCATGGCATCACAACACCAAATCGCTGTCATGAAGACTGGTGGTGGGCCCCCACCACCTCCCCCAGAAGTATCATTGCGGGAGGAGACGGTCTTGGCCATCCTACACCCAGTGGAACTGATGGGAATACCAGGTGGACTGAACTCTGGTAAGTCAACAAAACTCCCGGGCCACCATGTACCCATGCACAGCATGTACACCCACCACTCTGTCACCCAATGCCCTCCCTTACATGCCACAACTCCCTACTAACACCATTCCATCATAAGCCCACCTTCTGCAGGAATTCCCCAAACTGCAGCAAGTACTACTACTACCACAATGCAACACTCCCTACCCTTGCATGACTGCTAAATCCACTTCACATCTGTGCAACTGCATGCAAGACCATGTCATCCCTCTGCACCAACAAGGAATTGGAATACACATCAGTTCATGGCAATGCCAGTAGGTAAGACCAATACCAACTATTGAGCAAAATAGTACCATAATATTAGACCTGACAGCCCTAGGGTGGTCATCCCACAACTTTTTGCCTGCCTCCCTCCACTCTTCTGACACTGTTTTTGCTGGTTTTAGGACTCCGCACACTTCACCACTGCTAACAACTGCTAAAGTACATATGTCTCCCCCTACAAACATGGAAACATTGGTTCATACCAAATTGGCATATTTGATTTACTTGTAAGTCCCTAGTAAAGTGCACTACATGTGCCTAGGGCCTTTACATTGAATGCTACCAGTGGGTCTGCAGCACTATTTGTGCCACCCACATAAGTAGCCCCTCAACTATGTCTCAGGCCTGCCATTGCAAGGCCTGTGTGTGCAGTTTCCCTGCAACTTCAACTTGGCATTTAAAAGTACTTGACACGCCCTAAACTCCCCTTTTACTACGTATAAGTCACCCCTAAGGTAGGCCCTAGATATCTCATAGGTCAGGGTGCTATGTAGTTAAAAGGCAGGACATGTACATGTGTGGTTTATATGTCCTGGTAGTGGAAAACTCCTAAATTGGTTTTCCACTACTGTGGGACCGGCTCCTTTCAGAGGATAGCATTAGGGCTACCCTCATATACTATTGAGAATGGTAATAGAAGATCCTGCTTATTGGTGAGGTTGGATTTTATATTACTATTTTAGAAATGCCACTTTTAGAATGTAAGCATTTCTCTGCACTTAAAATCCATCTGTGCCTTACAGCCTGTCTCCAATCCATTTCTGGGCTGGGCTGGTTGACAGCTCCTTTGTGTATTTCCCCCAGACAACTACAAACACAGGATGCTCAGTCACACCTGCACTCATCTGCATACTGAATGGGTCTTCCTGGGCTGGGAGGGTGGAGGGCCTGACACTTTCATTTCAAAGGCTAAGGCACAAGATAATTTGGATTGTGTGTGACTTACCCTGACTAGGAATGTAGTCCCTATTTGGACAAAGGTGAATATCTCTGCAATGAGATATCCCATTTCTAACACATAGCAACTTTCAAGTGATGCAAACACAAGCAGTAGTCAAGAAACTGTCAATGCCATTACTGCTCTGCAAATCCAGACAATGATGGCAAACAACCATGTGTACCACTAGTACAATACCATCATGTAACACAATATCTCTCATTACACAGGTCTCCCAAGTACTGTGACACAGCAGAGGATGCCAGAGACAGAAATCCCAGCCCTGGAAGCAGGTCCAATAGAGGTGGTATCCCCTGGATGTCTGGATAGGGATGACATACCTGGCCCATCAGGCATGACCGGTCAGTCCACTACCACCAGCCTAACCCTGCCCACAACTGAATCCCCCTTCCCTGTGGCATCCATTCCATAGAAGAGGCTGCCTTCCCAAACCTGTGTCCCAAGAACAGATCAAACAACAGTGTGCCCCACAGTACAGGGCCATAAGTCAACATTTCAAACCCAAGACAATGACGGTCCTGGTGTCAGTGGGAGGGGGCACACTGCACCAGAGGCACAGGCACAGGGGGCAAGGGCCAGTGGGAGGGCAATTATGGGCCAAGGGATGAGGCAGCAACAGGACACGACTGGCCAGGAGGCCGTCTACAGAGTTTTGGGAGCCTACCAGCAATCCCAGGACAAGATGGGCCGGATTCTCACCAAATTACAGAATAACCAAAGGCTGCAGAGTGAATGTCACCAGGAGGCCATAAAGCAGTGGCAGGCATACAATGCCACCATGGTCTCCATGTTAGGGGTGTTCAAAGAACTCAACACCACATGCGTATGTCCTCCACCCAACAACAGGCTCGATCCAGTAGTCACACAACATCTCTGCCCTCTACATTAGTTCCTGCTACAGGAATGGGGGCCCAGCAAGAGGACCTACAGGCCACCAGCACCCCTGCCCCTGCGGCTGAGGTGCCCCCCGTAAAAGAGGTCGACAATCCAGACATCCAGCAGGACCTGAGGCCAGGACCAAACCTCCCACCAGGAAGTGATCCCTCTCCTGAACTGTCACCCTTCTGTGCCACTGATACACACTGTTGGTTGTTCAATGCCAAGTTCCCATCATCCCAAGGCTAATGGATACAGGACCTGTGGAACATACTGCTAGACCTGCCACTCTGATGATCACAAAAAACATGCCCCCACTCCTCAGAACTGTGATGTGAAACACTCAATAAACCCCAATGAACACAAGTAATGGTGTATGTTCTTCATTTTTTAAAGTGGCACTTCTGTTAACACTCAGGAATCAAATACACAGATCTGGACTACAAGAATGTCAAAGTGACTGATGTAGTAGGGATGTCCAGCAGATGTGTAAGTACATCCTTTTTGTAGTAACATCCAATGGCAAGGGTGCCAACAGGCATTTCAGTAAGCAGCTTGCAAACAGACATATGACCTGAAGAGGGATCAAAACATGTGATAAGGCATAATGTTGTAAGCCATGTAGGCCAGATCCATACATCAACAGCAGTATATCACAAACACAGGATGAATGCCGCAGCGGGTATGATACCACATAAATAAAGGCCAGGATTGTCATTCACACAGATCTGGAGTAATGTTAAGATTCCTCATTGGTGACATTCTCTACAGAACACCTTTTTGCATAGTCAGAAACAGGTAGTTGCCAGTCAGCAGCTGACAATACCGCGTGATAAGCCTACAGAACAAGACAAGTCTCCAATACATATACAGATACCCTACCATGGTTGGAAACCAAGATGGAAGGCAGTAGTCTCCACATACACCTTGATGAAAATCTAAATACAAACTTGCGTCTCCAATACATGGTCCAAGTACATATAACATACAAATCACACATACCTGAAACTTAATGAAAGTAGCAGCAAATCAGGTCAGTCCTGTTGTCATCTGCCTCCTCCTCCTTTGCCTCCTCTTTAGTATGAGGGTCACCAGCCTCAGCCACAGCTCCTGCATCAATGCCCCCCTCCTCCAACAGTGAGATGTGGCTTCTGAGGTCCAGGTAATGTAGCTTGCAGCATGCAACAATGATCTTGCAGACTTTTCCTGGTCAGTACTGTAGGGCACCACCGGACACATTGAGGCAACAAAATCTAGCTTTCAAGAGGCCGAAAGTCATCCCTATAACCTGCCTCGTCCGGCCATGTGCCTCATTGTACCTGTTCTCCCCATCTGTAATTGGATTGCTAACAGGTGTCAGGAGCCAGGGCAGGTTGGGGTATCCAGAGTCACCCGTGTGGAAATGGATACATGACTATAGGAAA
The DNA here is from genome assembly GCF_031143425.1 of Pleurodeles waltl. Classification (NCBI taxonomy): domain Eukaryota; kingdom Metazoa; phylum Chordata; class Amphibia; order Caudata; family Salamandridae; genus Pleurodeles; species Pleurodeles waltl. Next base: position 906,511,863 of record NC_090449.1, on the reverse strand, counting down.
AAGTAATAGGCATAGTGCAGACTGTGTAGGGAGGGAGATCAAACAGATGACATTGACAGCAGTACACATACCTGTTAGCCAGGCCCTTTTTCGCTCTAGCTGTAACATCCATGCAGGGACACTGCTGTTCCTCAGGACGTAGGAATCATTTACCAAACCAGGGTATTTCGCTGTCACATGTGATGTGTACTTGTCTGCAAGACACACCATTTGTACATTGAGCGAATATGTACTCTTCTACTTTCTGTACACCTGTTAATTGGCCCTCAGGGGTACCAAGGTGAGGTGAGTCCCATCAATGGCCCCTATTACATGTGGGACATTTGAAATGTTGTAAAAGGCTGCCTTAACAATGTTAAAATCTGCATGTTGTAAGAACTTTAGGTAACTGTTCATATGCTTGAGTAGGGCATCCAGCACATCCTGTAACACCTTACTGAACTTGGGCTTTGACATCCCTGCAGCCAGTCCCACAGTCACCTGAAACAAGCCATTGGCCAAAAAATGCAGGACTGCCAACACCTGGACTGTTGGAGGGATGGCATGGGGATTTCTCAAAGCTGGCAAGAGGTCTGGCTCCAACTGGGTGACCAGTTCCCTGATGGACACACGGTTCATTAAATAGGTCATACTGAAGGGACACTCTTCCATGGTTTCAAGATCTACTAGGGGCCGGTAAACTAGTGGATTCCTCACCACTCCAATTTGCCAGTATCTAGGCAGGGAGACAGCAATCTGGACACATCTCACAATGTAGTGCCCCATGTATGTGACATGTGTAGTGACATATGACATTCAGGAAGTATTGCTCAGGTAAGTTGGCTGTCATGTTGTAGAAAGACACGTTACTTCACACACCATTGCTACCCAGACATCATGGCAATGCCTCATATTGCCATACCTGTGACAAGGGACCTGTACAGGACTTGTAGTGATGGTACAAACAATGACTTTCCATATGTTTCACTATACGGATTGTCAATACAGACATATATAGGAACAACTGTGGGAATGTCACCTGACATCCACTACATATGTGAGTGTTTACAAGATGAAACCTACAATTAAGCATATTGGATGATATACAGGTAATGACACAATGGGAACCCAGGACAGTCATGTAACTAAGTAAAATGGCAGCCTCCTGTCGTGTATGCAGAGGACAGATGGAATTGACCTCCTTCTGCCAGCAGCAGTCTTTATGTAGGAAGGAGGTCGGAACCATCTTGCAACTCCTCGTTCGTTAACATTGCTGTCTATGAGAAACTGGGGCCAATGACAATCACAGCCGGCGCTGACGGTCATGACCACTGTGGTTGTGACTGCCATTGTGTATGGCCTAGCTCACTCCTGGCACTTGGGCAAGGAAGACCTCAACTTTGTGTGCTGCTGTGTCCTGTATCTCAGAGCCATGATGTCACGCACTGCAGGGGATAGGGCCCCAGCTTTCACTGCTGAGGAGCTGGACAAATTGGGGTAAGGGGTCCTACCCCTGTATGGGCAGTTGTATGGGGCTCAGAGCAACAGATCAGTACAACGTTTGTTGTCTTGCATTTTGGGTGGTGTTTGACGGTGAATGTGTGTGCACCTTGACATGTGATGTCTGAATTGGGGTATTGCATGCACATGATGTATGTGGTGTTTGAAGTATTGACAATGTGCATGGGCTGTGAATGTTGTTTGTCACCAAAGGTTGCAGCTGTATAGGTATCATCTACATCATGTTCTCCATTTTCTCATTCTTTCCCATGCAGGTCAGTGCCCACCAGAAGAAATGCTTATGGAGAGCCATCGCCAAACAAAGTGTGGACCCTTGGGGGCCATAGCCGGCAGAACACTCACTGCAGGAAGCGGTGAGAGGACCTGAGACACTGGGCCTGGAATACCGCAAGGGCCCAGCTGAGGATGGCCTCCCAATGTGGAAGGGGTGCCCGTTGGACCCTCACCCCCCTAATGGCCCACATACTGGTGGTGGCCTACCCAGAGCTGAATGGGCACTTGAGGGCAGCTCAGCAGCCACAAGGGGGTAAGTGCAGACTGTTAGATGACTGCTGCATGGTTCTCTACTGTGTCCCTCAGTGGACTTAAGATTGACAAGGTCAGGTGGAATTTGGGGAGTGTACAGTCCTGGTTGTCTTTCCAATCATTTTGCGTTGTAGTACGTTAGCTATGTAAATCCATGAAGGAACTGAAGTGGTGGTACTGTATCACATTTTCTACTGTACATGTAAGTTACTCCAATGTTGAGCCATTTTACTGCCTTCATACTCCATTCCTGAGTCTACTGTACTAGTCCAAAGTGATCTTGTTGATACTGTATTTGGGTAATGACAAGTATGTGTAGTTTACATTGAAATTGGTACCATTGCAAAATCACTGGACATCTGTACAGAATGTATTCAACACATAACTATCATTTCGTTTGTGTATACAGTACCTCTGAAGTCAGATTTGTTTAATCTTATAATGGCTGGCATGTAGTTGTGTATGTTCATGGATTCAATTGATAGATGAGTGAGTTAGACAGATGACCAGCATGTAGGATGTTCAAACATGTGTCTATGCTGCAGAGGTGAGGTAATAGGTGATAAGTTTGGTTATGGTTTCCAGGAATCTATTGATCATAACTGTAATATGGGCTCTTGTTGGCACGACAGGGGCAAATGGGTGTATTGTTTGTATGTGTATTAGATGAGCAGGTATTTACCCTTTCAGCACTTTCTTTCACTCCCACCCTCCTTCTCTGTCCACCTCTGTCTATGTGCGTTAGCATCATCTGGTGAAGAAGGAAGGGCACCAGCGAGAGGGGATGCTGCAGCCCTTGAGACCCAGGAGGCTGGCACCAGAACAGCCAAGGGGACCATTGGGACAGACAGCGAGGGAAGCACCAATGGGGAGACTGGAGCCACTACGTCATCTATTTAAGATTCCTCTTTCGATGGCGGCTCCCTGGGAGTGGCAGACCCATCTGGAACCACCCCAGCACCATCCTTGTCCACCACCTTCATTTTACCAGCACCACCCTCCCTGTATCTCCTCACCCAGTTGGTTGTGCCCGCTCATCCTGAAGGGTGGGCGTCTCCTTCGCCACAGGCACCTCTGCCCCTACTCCTGTCAGCCCTCCAGCCCTCAATGTGGAGGCTATTGACCTCCTAAAGTCCATCTCTGTGGGGCAGACAACTATCATGAATGCCATCCAGAAGCTGGCATCCCCGATGCAGCAGTTAAATACCTACCTGGAAGACATTCATGGTGTCTTGTATGGCCTACAGAGATTGTTTCAGGCTCTGACCTCCTCCTTGATGGCAGCCACTGTTGCTTCTTCTCCCGTCCCACTCCAGCTACCTGTTCCCAATCCACAACCCTTCTCCCTTTACCCATCCAGAGCACAACTACAGACCAGCATACACCCACTACAACAGACAAGGTGTGAAAAGACAAACACAAGCACCACAAACAAACCTACAGGCATACACACAACACACATCTGCATACAAAACAACAGACATTTCCCACACTGCTTCGCCCACCCCCTTCTCCCATACAGTCGCATCGCCACTCACACCTGCTGTTACTGCATCATCACACCCTGATCCTGCCAGTATTCCTGTCACGCCCTCAGTTACCACAACAGCAGACTCACAGACACCCACCCCACACACCACATACGCACTCACTACGACCACCTTCTCTACCACCTGCACCACATCCACCTCACTTGCACACACCATCCCATCATTCATTCACACATCTTCCATTCCCTCTCCCTTCATCTCTTCCCTCCCTCCTCCCAAGAGTCACACACACACCCACTCACCCACCCAACATACACCCACCACACACATGCACACATTGCACACACCAGCATCCACATACAGCACACTAACTTTTCACATGAACACTCCCTCTACCTCCACTCCCATCCCTTTTTCACGTGCCTGCACCTGTGTACCTAAAAAAAATTCCTTGCTGTCCTTGACCTGTTCCCGACTCCTGTCCCACCCAGTGTTGCCCCCCAAACATCATGTCCTCCTTCCCCTACCAAGCCCTTCAACCTCCCATTCCTCCATTGGCTCCTCTGGTGTTGCCCCTGCTCCTCCACCCAGTAAGAAGTCCACCCCTCCCAGAGTCAAAGTCCCCACTCCCAAGCCCAAACAGAAACACCCCCTACCAAACTCAAGCCACCCCCGCACCCCCCCCCCCATGACCTGGAGGCCTATTTGCTGTCAGAAGTCAAGTTGGGGCAGTGACATGTGGGCTATGTGCTTTTTGCACTTCTGTAAGTTGAACTTGCCATTTGGCACTTTTTGTATATAGTTCTTTTTTAGTATTATGTTTTCCAATACATCTGCCCACATTGCTGTGGTTGGCAAGATGAGATGCTTGCCCTGGTTTCCTTCTACATGGTGATGTGGCATCTGTGTGCAATGGTGTGTGATGTTTGTGTATGGGTTGTATCAGTGTTTTTGCATGCACTGGGTAGATGGGTTGTGCGATGTGCAAGTTGTGATGTGTCTGAATGCTGGCTTGTGGGATTGTGTGCGGTGGTGTGTGCATCCGTGTGTATAGTGCTGCATCTGTGAATTCCTTTGTATGTTGGCTGTACGTGACATGTCACCTGTGACATTTTTTGGATGTCTGTTCGCTGATATTGATTGTGTGTTATTGCTACATACATCTTTTTTTTTGTGTGGGTGTGTGGTATTTCTCAACATGCCTACCTATGACTGCGTTTAAGTGTTTGTGGTTTAGTTGTTGCTGTGTGATTATCGGGTGTTCTGTATGGATGTGTATGACTGTGTTGCTGGTGTTTGTGTGTGTGCTGTGTTGTGTTTTTGACACGTATCTGCTTGATGTTGTGCATGTATTAGGTACTTGGCTTTTTTCATATTTTGTGTGTGCGTGTGTGTAGATGTGTGTGCTGGTATGGTATGTTTATTTGTGTGGGTGTGTGTGTGTGCGCTTCCCTCTCTGTGCCTGGTGTGTGTGGGTGTGTATCACTGCCCTTTCCTCCAGTGTGTGCTAGGTGTACTTATGGTTGTTGTCTTTGTCACTCGTCCTGAAGGCGTAAGGCGGGATACAAAGCTGGGAGGACTTGCAGTTTGTTTGCCATGGTGGCCACAGACGTGTCTGTGTACCTGGAGGTGAGTGTCTCCTTTTATACTTTCTGTTTCTTCCAAGCGTTTCATGGTGCCTGGTCTGCCCCGGAAATCCTGGCTGTCTGGTGACTCATAATATGGTGGGCGTTACATTGGTTCCCGACAGCCTGAAGATGGCTACTGCCTCTGGCGGCAGCTTAACTGCAGTGGCAGTACTGGTGGTAAGTGGGTTGTATTGCATTGGGTTCACCGCCGTAGTCATAATATGGCGGTCTGCACCTCCAGCCTGGCGGCACTCTCATCACCACCGCTGACGTGGTGGTCCGGTTTCTGTTAAGCTCGAAATGAGGGCCTGAGTCTTTTGGCCTACCTTAAGGGTGATTTATAAGTATTAAAAAGTAAAGTAAAAAGTCCTTGCCTGACAAAAGGTTTCTTTTGCCTGATCAAACTGACAGTTTTAAACTACACACACCAGCTGTAATGGCAGGCTGGAGACATATTGTAAAGTGCTACTTTAATGGGCGACACAATGGGTGATGCAGTCCACTAATCCCATTTAATTTACAGAGCCTGGGTACATGTTGTACCATTTATAAGGGGTGTTTATGTAAATTAAATGAACCAATCAGTGTATACCAATGTTACATGGTTGGAAGGTAGAGTACAAGCATTTTACTACTAGTTAGCAGGAGTACAGAGTGCAGAGTCCAAAATCCAACAAAACGGGTTTAGCAAAAATAGAGTAGAGAAGGCAAAAATCTGGGAGAATGGCACTCAAATGATTTATATTTCTGACAGAAGCTCTGTTTCAAGGTGGTAAAGAGGAAACTCTTAAGTGTATAGTTCCAGAATATTGTGGAACAAGGGCCTGATTACGTCCTTGGCAGAGGGGATTACTCCATCACAAACGTGATGAACATCCTGTCTGCCATTTTACAAGTTCAATAGGATGGAGTAATCTCCTCTGCCAACATTGTAATCAGGCCCTTAGTATTCTTTTAAAAAATGTGTGTCCTAAATGATGTTTATTTGAATTAACATTATGAATAATATAAAATCGACACCCAAATAGTTTTATAAAGAACATTTAGTACACAATATTTATGTCAGACAATACTTTTGTCAATGATATTCTGACATATCATTCTCTTTATGCCAACTTCTTTCATCATCAATAAAAAAGAAGATTATACATTTGGATATGGGTAAATGTTGGAAAACACTTATAACGCACAAAAGAAGTTACTCTCTAGCTATGTTACCTATAAGTTGCGTGCATGTGGGTGCAGCTTGCGGGGCGTGGCCTGATTGGCAAGATGGCGGACGCGTGAATCTCTCGCTCCGCTCTAGCCCAATAAATAATCCTGCCATAACTGCCCGGCCGGGGTCTGGGACCTGTCACTGTTATCAGAAAAGGGACGGGGACCCAGCAGGGAGACTCGTGGTGCAGCTTGCGACTCCCCGGGGCGCTCTGCAATTAAATCCGAAGCCCGGAGGAGCAGACCGCGGCTGATGCGGTGCGCGCCTGGAGGAAGCGCCCGCCCAGGCAGGGACTGGCAGGATGTGAGGGGCACAGAGAAATCAATCGTTGAACAGGAGGCCTGCGGGGGGGCGCGAGACAAGCAAAATACTGCACCCCCTGGAAAACGCAGAGGGCTGACAGAGAAGCGCGGTGCCCTCCCGTCGATGAATGTAGAGGATGGCGACAGGCCTAACGAAAACTTCCCATGACATGCAGAGGGCCAAATTGCCGTGTTAGATGTGGCCGGCTTGAGGTGAGGAGTGGAGGGGTGGCGGTTATCCTCCCACGAGTCAGTGGTGCACGCCAGGTAAACGGGAGGTTCCGTGGACGCGGGATGACCCCGATCGGAGGGCCCCTCTGCCCACAGGGGACTTAAATTTAAGGAACTGGCCCCACAACAGACTATTGGAATTATTGCAAGGTGAGGTGGGGGTCGGCGCCCCCCCTTCTAGTCCCAGGCAACAAAATGTACATGCGACCCCCTCCCCCACACTCCACACCAGAGTGGGCTGAGCGGAGGACCGGGGAGGGGCCTCTTTAATGACGGTCCACACAGAGAGACTGAACCCCTATGGACTAGTCTAATCCTGAAGAAATGACACGTACATCTGGAAAAAGACACAGGAGCGATAACTGGGCGCTGTCGAGGGGAGCCACTTGCCGTGCCGGATGACCAACAAAAACCAGAACAGGGTCAAGGCTCAGGGCCGCTGCCGCACTAGTGATATGGCCCAACTGGACTTGACGGACCCCATCCCGCACTCCCTCCAAGTCACGTTGGACAAGATCCTGGGAGCCATAGATGAGTCCAAGACAACGTTACAGCGGGAAATCGGGCTGGTGTCATCGGAACTGAGCCTGCTGAGAGCTGATCACCAGAAATTAGCTGATAGGGTCTCAGGTACTGAGACCACACTTACGGATCTCACACCGGCGCAACAGGAAATCAAAGCCACCGTCCTCCAACTGACAGACCGTGTCCAACGATTGGAACGCGGCGCTGAAGATGCTGAAGGCCGAAATCGAAGGAACAATGTGCAGTTATTAGCATCCCAGAAGGCGTTGAGGAAAACGACATGCTGACCTACCTGGAGAAGTGGTCCAAATCAGAGGTGCTCCGGAACAACTTACTCCATTTTTCGCACTGAAGAAGGCACACTGGGTGCCGTCAAGACCATCTACCCCGGGCAGACCCCCGCGGGTAGTGGTGGCTAAGCTGCTGCATTATAGGGACAGAGACGTGTTACTCCAACGAGCCTGGGAAGCTGGTCCCTTCCGTGTGGAGAACGGAACAGTAACTCTATTCCCGGATTTCACGCAGAGGTCCAGAGCAGGCAGGCCTCTTACGTAGCGGTGAAACGAGCACTCCGGGAGGAGGGTACTCCCTCCTATTCCCAGCCAGATTGAGATTGATCATTGATGGGCATACCATCTTCCTCCAAACACATGAGGAAGCGTGGGAATGGCTAGCGTCACACAAAGTGGGTGGGAACCCACACGCCAAGATGAGACGGATGCCGAGGCATGGACGTAGGAGAACAAGAAGGCAACGTAGTAGGTCCCGAACTGGCATCGGACCAACCCCAGCGCAGAATGAATCGGACAGAAAGGAGGCCCTGGCAGCAGTGGCATCACTACGGAATGCAGGCCTGCCCGAAGATGTCAGTGAGAGAGATTCTGACCAACACACCAATTCCTCAGATGCGGACTCCTGTCATACTGAGGAAGCCCCAAGAGTGATTCCACAAACAGCTGATGACCTGGGTTGACTCTGACTGAGTGGTCCTGATCCCACGGCGGGGGCCCGCATCTGGAAATGGGGCCTTGTCATCTATGGATCCCCCAATTTCTCGGCCACAGCAGCACGAATGGCTAGAACACAATGCGACCTAATGTAACTGTTATGTTTGTTTTACACAAATTGGGCAACCACTGGTTGGAGTGTTGCCCTGTGGATGGGGGGTTGGGGATTGAAGTTCCACGTTTTTGTTAGGCACACGAGAATGGGTGATACTGATCTAAGTTTGGCTCTGGTACTGGGGGACTGGATGGTGGAACAGAGAAGTAGCTGCAGCTGGGTGGAGTCGCTGTCACTTACGATATTGTCCTCACACAATGGCAGTCTATAAACTGTTAACTTGGAATATCCAAGGGATGGGGACGATGATCAAGTGACATAAGGTCCTGACAACTGAAAAAAAGGGGAGTACATATAGCACTGCTTCAGGAAACACACATCTCCTCCAGGGAAGTAGACAGGCTCAGGCGTAGATGGAGAGGACAGATATACGCCACCACATACTCAGCATTTGCACGGGGCGCGCTGATATGGGTGAGAGTGGGGGTCCCCTTCGAGGCCATTTCAATAAATATGGACCAGGACAGTAGATTAATAATTGTAGAAGACAGATTGCATGGTAGACTTGTTGTACTGGACTGCGTATACGCCCCTAATCAAGAGCAGACCCCTTACTTACAATCTCTCTCAGGGCACCTGTCTTACCCCCCAGGAGGGCGGTTACTGATTGGGGGAGACTTTAACTGTGTGATTGACAGCGAATTGGACCGTTCCCCCACCCCTGCCTCGAGTGGTCTCGCACAAGACGGCTAAGAGACTGATGGAATGGATGACACACTGGGGACTGGAGGATATATGGCGGATACAACACCCAAGAGACAGGGAATATTCATTCTATTCTGGTCTACTCAGTTACATACCAGGATAGACCGGATATTGAGCACTGGAAGCGTAACCCCCAAGATAACCAACTCCGAATAGTTAGGCCGCACTATCTCTGATCATAGCCCACTGAATATTACCTGGCGTTGTGCCGAAGCTAAGGCTAAGCTAAGGCAAAGCAGACAGTGAACTTTGCGAAGGTGCTCGCTAGGGTGGCATCTGCACTGCCAATGCCAAATGCACCCTGCACCCAATCTCCACCAGCCTTTACTTGGCAGGGTTACTGCTATGTAACCGCCAGACCCTCCTGTGGAGGAAAGCTGGCTGTGCTGGCGGTCTGACTGCAGCACTACCACCGCGGTTTTAATGTGGCAGTTGGACCGCCGCATTGGCAGCAGTCTGACCACCACCATGAACCTGGCGGTCAGGCCAGGGCCATTATAAGGGCCAATGTATATAGCAATATTGTGGAGCCACAGAGGGTCAGCAATAGTTATTCACCTTTGTTAAGATGGGTGCAAGTGAAGGGGGAAAATAACACTGTGGTTAATATTCAGTATATCAAACCAGAATACGTAGCAGTTTCTAAAAGTCATTTCAACACTGTGTCGATCATGATCTTTTTGACCTGTCTGAGCAGGTGTCCTTTGAATGCGGGAAAGTGATTGTTAAAAACTTCAATGCTCTGTACAGGGACTATTACAAACACTAGGCCAGGTATGGAGGACCGCTATTCTTTCAAAGGTCCCCTGTTATGTGCGCATGGGGCTGGGAGGTTTCTTCCTTAGTTTGTTTAGAAGAGCTATGCCATTCTTGAGAAGAGGCTATGAAATTGCAAAACCCCTTGTTAAAGTGGCAGCCTCACACATTGCCCAGGAAGTGGTTGGATCTGTGAATACTGCTGTCGCTGAACGCATGAACAAACAACCCCAAGAAGGAGTGGGACTCGTGTACAGACCAAGCACAAGTATTAAAAGGAAGCGAAGGGCTTTGAGGTGTAGGGGGCTGCCAATACCCTATAAAAAAAAGGAGGCACTCTTCAAGGAGCGCTCACAAAAGTAGATCCGTAAGATGGAAGAGAGCCTCAAAGAACAAGAGAACACCCGCTAACGTAAATAATTCTTAACACACAATAATGTGAAAACATGGCCTTCATGTACTGCACATCAGGAATGTGCCAAATCGGAGTTAGACTTGTTTTCTCTAAAGGTCACCCAGAACAGCATCAAAAGCAGTCTTTTCATGGAATTAGTGCCTCCAGCCCCTTTGACGCCTTTGGCGCTGACAAAGTTATTGTGCCAGGGTCCATGTACATATATTTGAATCTCAACAATACTCTGCTGCATCTTGTTTGTAAAATCACAAAAGCGGATGGTACCAACATTCCGGCTGCCGCTAAAGTGGTGACGACCACTTACCCCATCGCAACCATGTTTAATCGGGTGACCATTACCCTTGGCAACTGACTCATCACACAAAGTGATAAAATGTATGTCTACAGAGCCTACATTGAGAGTATTCTAAATTACAGCAGCAACGCACTGGACACGCAGCTTTCAGTGGGACTCTTCTACAAGGATACTTTTGCACATTTTGAAGACAAGGGGCTGAACAGAAACAATAAAGGTTTTGTAAAAAGAACAAGCTTCTCCACCGACAGTAGACAGTTTGACCACTTCAGACGTATACATTCAGACCTTTTCTTCCAAGATAAACTACTCATCAGTGGTAAAATTAAACCTCAACAAAGACTCTTTCTGTCTCATCAGCGGGCATGCGGAACAGTATAAACTGGTCATACTGTCCGCTGCTTTGTTTGTGAAGAGAGTGAAAGTGTCCCCAAATGTCAGACTGGTTCAGACCAAGGCTTTACTCCATTACGCCATTGAGAGAGTAGTTCTAAAGATATTCAGCATTTTAGCCAGCACCAGATTAACCTAACAGCTAAATTTATGTTTGGGACAACTGCCAAAACATATTATTATAGGTTTTGTCAATAACACGGCTTTTAGCGGTCTCTATACCTCAAACCCTTTCAATTTCAAATACTATGACATCAACTATGCAGCACTGTTCCACGAGGAGGCCTTGATTCCTGAAAAAACATACACACCCAGCATTGGAGGTGCTAATTTTATTAGGGCATATCTAAACTTGGTTTCAATAACTGGGAAGCATCTGTGTGACTCAGTGGGGGCTCTGAAATCATGAGAGTCACTGAGGTCGAGGCATAACCAGTGTCAGAGTTTGCGTGTGGCTGAAGCACTACAACAGCCCCTGGAGCCGTTTCCTTCAGAAAACCCATATATTCATAGACAGGTGAGTTAGGAGCTTTTATAGATTTTTCAACATCTTCCATTTTGATGAAATCTCCTTCATCCCTTGTTTCGGTACTCGAGGCATTGCTGCTGCTATTGCTGGAGCCCTTAATAGGGGATATCAGTTGTGGCAATTCCTTGAGGCTGAATGATTGACACCGCCTGCAGAGCTCCTCCTCAGATCCAGTGACATCTTGACCACCCGCTTTAAGACTGCTCTGCTGTGCAGGCTGCTCCATCGTCGCGGGTGTCAAGCTTCAATAATATCTATCAATAGTGTTCAAAACAGCAGCGGAGGAGAGGTGGCTGTATCTCTTCATAACGACTGATTGCTCTCTTTCTGGAGGCTGGTTCCAGGGGTTGGACATAGGCTGCTTAGGAGGCTCCTTATATGTATTCTAAGCATCAAAAAGGTGACTAGGGTGATGTCACAACACACGTGACCCAGACACGGTCGTGTGATCTCACAGATGTGACATCAGTTCTCAGGAGGGCACATAAGTCCTGATAACGGAAGTGATGTCACTTTCGGGACAGGGCCACTGTCACTTTTTGCATGATGGCAAAAAGTATCCCTTTATTCTGCTAATACCATAAATGTTGATTTCTTTGATGTTAAACAAAAGTATTTATTTAATGCAAATTGTTTGAGTTGCAAAAATAACGTGGACATTCAAGTATTAGAACACATAGAATGTAATATTAAAAAGGAGAGCAGTGCTCACACTCTGAGCCAACAAAAACATATCTACTTGCTAAAATATTTGGACTGCACGTGAAGCAGGAAGTAATCGTCATTTCGTATCATAACCTCCTCTTCTTTTACTCTTACCACCGGTGAAACATCGTCACCTCCCAAGACAGGAACAATGCAGCAAAAACATTTTCCCTTCCCACATTATTTAACAAGGGAAGTGTGGTGTGTTTTCTGAGGGACACCGCTTAGCAAATTAGTTGTTCAGTTCGCAGCACAGTTGGGTTTTGTCTTTCTTCTGTGTCGTAATAAAAGAATAGTGAAGACAGGGTATATCTGTGCTCTCCTGTGGACATGGTTCGTCCATTGGTGAGTTATTTTACCCACCTTTTAGTGTTCTTTGGGTCTTAGCCTGTGAAATCGCGGGTCTAGTCAGCAGCACTGAAAACCCCTTTGTTTGATCTGTCTGATTTTGCCTGCTAGATGTGTGAGACCGTTGAACAGCTTGTCTGATGTTCCCTTATACAGTAACCACAGCTGACAGCAGACCAATAAGCATGGGAGGCATTAAGCAGTGGGCAGAGGTCAGCCATTTTTGATCTGGCTGACTGATTGACCCACAGTGCAAAAGACATGCTGATCTGAGTCCATCAGCAAATTCGCACCAGGCTATGGATTAAATAACGTCATGAATGACTACGTCTCATTACAGGGCTGTTAGTGTGACCATTTTAGTTCATGACGTAATTATATTAAACCAACTGCATCAAAAGTGGCCTCTAGGTGTATCTAAAAGTACAGCAATAAGCACTGTATAAATCTGAATTTCAAGAAGATCTTTAGCATGTCACACACCACTGATGGCAGCTCGAATGCTATGCTCATTTGCATAGTTGCATGTCTCTGACACATGCAGGCTTGCCTACAGTGCACAGAGATATTTCATTGCTGCACCTGGAAGAAATAAAATGAAGGGAACATTGCATTCCACTGTAAATAATCATGAAGTTGACACATGTACACGATGTGCACCTGGAAATTAATGCAGTTGACACAAATGACAAAATTGACTACCAGTCTAATGTAATTGAAACGAGTACATGAGTCACACAATAATGAAACCGATTAAAATAAGCAATGGAAATTAGTGAACAGCAATAGCGAACCCCACCGTTTTGCTAATAAACTCATACATACTAATTAGGCTCCAAACTAAGTTTATATTTCCTGCTCTGGCAGCCTATCAGACTTTGTGAATTTTGAGCTTGTAAATTTCCATTTGAGTACGATTTTGCTTATTGGCTTTTCAATTAAAAGATGACACAACCTTGCCATTGGACAGACCATGCATGTTTTAACAACACAGTGCATTTAGAACCGTATGTAATGTGCTGTAGTTTAGGTAAGGTTGCATCATTTAGATTGTAGAAACATGAATATTGTGTGTCTGCGACTAATATTCGCAACTACCTTTGTCAAATAGACATTGTGCAAAGGTTTTGGCATCCACATTGCGAATTCTGCACCTTCGAACACTCAAAAATCCTGTCAGTATATCAGTCTGGAGCTATGTAGTTGAAATGCATTTTGCCCATGGATATACGGCCTGAAAGAAAAACGATCAACTATTAAGCTCATGATCGTACACTTCGCAGCCAAACTTGATTATTAAATCAGCAGTTTAGACAGTAACAGTTTTGTTAAAATTTCACATGATGCGAGGTTTGAATCACCTGTGATATCTATGAGTTAACGAAATTGTTACTTTTTAACATAAATAATTTGTACTGAGTCCGTCATCATTATTAATATATTATTCTACCTAAAAAAACATTAACTAAGATGCATGTCATCAATGAATCACACCATGGGAGGTCACCTCTCACATCCGAAAAGCGTCTACAATATGAGGGCGTTTAGGTCAAAATAAATAAAATCGGAGGATTCAACCTTGAGAACTATCCAAGTACAACAGTGACAGAGCGAGGTTTTCTATAGCTCAATCATCTGGTCCAATCATCAAGCCCGCCACTGGTGGTATGGACCTTTGTTCATCAACAATGAGCAGTAAAAAGGAGCAGTAATCCAACTATTTTTTGTTAATAAATCATAAAAAAAGCTTTTAATAAAGTCATTAAAGAGAGTTTGTATGATTTAATTCTAATTTTATTTTAAATTAATTTTAAGATTTGTTTTTTGTTTTTTAATTCAGTAAATATTATTCTTTTATGTACCAGCATTAAAAGATAATGTAATCCAGTATTTGATATTTCAATATACGGATGAATACAGTATTGGTTATGATAACAGTTAATATAGTAATAATGCCACAAGTGTGTTCTATAAACTTCCCTCATCTAAATGAAAGTGGAATAAGGTACAATTAGGTGTCAGTTCAGATACTCAATAAAGAGTTCTTATGAGACAATCAAAGCATAAGCATAAAGCCTTTGCATGACAAGCTGGAAAGTATCCTCAGCTATAATTCAGAAGACATCAAAGGATTTGGTTAAGCAACCTCTCATGTAGAGAGATATGGGAAATGAAAAGATGAGACCCCAGCCTGTTTGAGTGAGAGAAGCTCAAGAGAAAAAAAACCACCCATCATAAGCAAGAGAGTCGGAAAAGGAATCAGGCTGCTTGTCTAGAAACACCACTAATATAAACACATAGGCCCATATTTATACTTTTTTAGCGCCGCATTTGCGCCGCTTTTTGACGCAAACCAGCACAAACTTACAAAATGCAATTGTATTTTGCAAGTTTGCGCTGTTTTTGCATCAAAAAATGATGCAAATGCGACGCTAAAAAAGTAGAAATATGGACCATAGTATTCTAGGTGGCAACATGTTTTCATCCATCTTGTGGATCCTCAAATAAAATTTTAGTAAAATTCTTGGAATAAGCAATCTACCTGCTTTCTCATGTCCGTACGATTGCCTATAGACATTTGAACTTGGAAAGATACATTGCCCACATTTCGCCATCCAGACAATTCTCCTCATGAGTCAACGTTCCTGCTGCTTCCTCTCCTCTCGGTGAGAACATCACTATCAGTTGTCTATACAAAACAAATGCCTATTCACTAGCAGAAGGTTTCTGGAAAGTTACAATGTCTGCAGCAAAAAAGGAAACATCTTCTGAAAAATAACTTTTTGACGTGGAAAACAGGCCTTTCAGTGTTGAAATGCCATAAGCTCGCACATCCAATCAAGTGTAGAAACAGTGTACTGGAAACAAAATCCTGTATTATTGGGTGCCAGCCTGGTGTAACACCCAACCACCAAGGGTGTTGGAAATGCTGACTAAGGTAGTCAACAATGATGAATGTCAATATAGACCAGGTCACACCATAAGTAATTTGGCATAGTTCATCCAAGTGCAAAACAACTGAAAGTCCAAAGCAACGTAGTTGGTTATGATGAAGTTTTATTCTTATCAAGAAGGGATAGGTTCAGCATACAGCTTACAGCCGACACCTGTTTCGTCACATTGACTTTCTCAAGGCTGTAGATGACCTTTATTTGCTGTTCATTTTGTTCAAGATTAGACAAATTAACAATGGAAATGTCATTATTTGTATCAACAGAAACTGGCAGGTTATCCTTGCTATTTCCGGTTTATCCTGCTCTGGATTACTTTCTCACTTTCAAAAAGAAAGTTGGTCACATAAGGGTCTTTCCTTAAGCATTCACAATATGGTTATCCTATCGTATTAACTTTGCACAACTCTGCTTTCTTTTCTGTTTTATCTCTTCTAATGGGTTTACACCTTACCATAGACTCTGTTTGTCACGTTTCGTTTTTTAAAAACACGATCAATCCTCCCTCCCAGGTGGTTTGATCACCCACTGTGGTTTGTTCATGCTCTCACCCCTATCATCTACGTAATGACCCCTGAATAGCATTAGAATTGTTTTTTCTTATTATCGCTTCTCTTTGCTCATTTAATCTACAGCTTTGAGAAAGTCAATGTGACGAAGCACGTGTCCGCTGTAAGCTGTATACTGGACCTATTCCTTCTTGATAAGAATAAAACTTTATCATCACCAACTACGTGGCTTTGGACTTTCAGTTGTTTTCCACTTGGATGAACTATGTCGAATTACTTATGGTGAGCACTGGTCTATATTGACAGGCCTTTCAGTGTTAATGCATTAAGTTCAGTTAACATGGCATTGACAGTTAGGCTAACTTAAATCAGCACTTATTAACTTCACTTGCAGGCTTATAACATTCGAGTTTGATTACCTACTACAATATTTACATTTAGTGTATGTGCTACTTAAACGTAAAAGTTTATGTATTTTTAAATAAAAGCACTTGTTTGCAACTGAAGTTCACTCTTGCAACAGTATCTCATATATGAACAACTTGTCTTCCTCAACAGTTCTGTCAACAGGTGATAACGTTTTTATCAATGTCATGTTTCCCATTTCAGTTTTTACTGAATGGGAAAATAATCCCTCTTGACATTTGTAGCCAATCTTGTCTGTAGGCTGTGTTCTGAAGTCGGGAGGTTGGTGGATGATGTAGTCTGTGGTCCATGACGTTGGTCATTATATGAGTGGTGTCTCCATTAACACTAGCAGATTTGTGTTTTGCTTGATAGGTGAAGATTAGAAGTTACACCTCTGGCTGTCTTGTAGAATGAGGGCTATCAGAAGTAGGCTGACTGTGTTATAAAATATGATTCGTTGATTCACTATCTTTGTTTTTGTGTGTATTGATGTTGGAAAGTAATTGAGTTTGTGGTAGGAGTAGGTTGCTTTTAGTCTCTCTCATCCAAAAATATTTCTGTTTCTATCTCCATATCTCAGATATATGCCTATAAATCATAAAGGCACAGGTTATATGTTGTTGGTACTTATTGTACCTGCTTTTAAAACTGTATTCATATATTGACTAGTTGTAAATCTTACACATAAATAATTTTATTAGGTGAGTACAGGAAATAATTTGTCAATATTCAAGGATATGGCAATTTATAGCATGCTTAATTAATATGGCAAATTTAAACAGAACTCAGAAAAAAATAAAAAATAAGTTTCCTCAAATTCAACACAGATGTACTTTTGCTCAGATTCCATTTAGATATACTTTCAGGGGCCTATTCACAAAGCATATGTGAATACAGGAAATAGTACTACATTAGCACATTTTCCACATACTTTTACATTCCTTTGTGAATCGGACCGAAATATTCAACTATCGATTAATGAAAAGTAGAAATAGGGTACAGACATTTCTATTTACGAATTCTACATGAATATTCCCTGAATATTTACCTTTTAGAGTTTTGGGGAGTGACTTCACAAAGGAATGTAAGTGTACGTGAATCAGTACAACAGGATGACTCTTTTATGTACTTTGTGAATGAATGGCCCTTATCAGCTTGGGATTCCAATGCATCAGTGTTGACAAGAGCATGTACATGAATAATATAGAGTGCTTTCAGTTTGAGTATCAAGCCTCGATGATATGGTCCCATTTAAAAAATAAACAACTGTCTGTCTTGATGCCTATTGCCATTTTTATTAAATTGGCCACCTGAAGCATAGACTATGTTATCACTGCACAGTAAGCGTTATATTTTCATTTGGTAAAAATACAGGAACAGAACATGAAATGGAAAGCATGGAAACTGAATTAAATGAAAAAGGCAAGCTCTGATTTGTGGATAACTCGTATTATTAGGTGAGTTGTAAATGTCAAGGCTAAAGGTGCATTTAGCAGAGGTTGCCTTTGAAGTCACACAATAATCCCCTTGCAAATCTAACCTACTAAAATAATTGCTTGGCCTGGAACAGTGTTCTAAACTTCAAAAATCAATTTCTCAGTGATTAAGTCATCCCTTGTTAAATTTCTTTATGACACACTGGTATTTTTGTATTGAAATAAAAACCGAGTGCATTCATGTAGTATGAGGAAAGCATTCAAATAACTGCAGCTAAGATAACATCAAGGCAAGGTGTACAAATAGTTCAACAATTCAAATGTTAAAATGCAAGGTCTATTTGCCAATTCTAATAACCTCACACATCAAAATTAGGCTTCACTGTCAAGAAATGCGCTTTGATATCACTACATGGTACAATCAGACATTATACAGAGAACATGTGTACTCATACTTTGGCAGTTGTATATAACAAAAATCGAAGTGCTGAATGCATTTTTATAAGTATCTTCCCTAAGGGAAGGTACTCACTCAGCCTTTCATCATTTCGGTATTGCTAAATTGTGAACTACTGAGTCTAATTGTAGTAGGGTCTATATCAATGCTGTCTGGCTCACCACTGAACCCTTGCCTAGCAAAGATTTTTAAATTAACAATCTAAACTGTCACCCCAGCGATCACTGTCATTTGTAACACTTCGTTATCCAATGGGCTAGTCCCCTTATTCTGCAAACCAGCACTTGTTACTCCTCTTTTTAAAAAGCATCTCTAGATCCCAGCATCTTGACGAGTTATCGCCCGATCTCCGTACTTACCTTTCCCACTAAGATTCTGGGGATCTGGGTTGATTTCCAACTATACTGATGTATTAGGAGAACAACGTTTTGAACGAATTCCTATCCAGTTTTAAACCTACATTGAGTACTCGGAGTATGCTTATGGCTCTGCAGCCCTCATTCTCCTTGATTTGTCACCAGCATTTGATAAGGTCTCCATTCCACTCTTTTGAAAAGACTCTGTTCATGTGGTATTCAATTAATGTTCTTCAATGGTTTGAATCTTTTTTGAGTGCTAGAACGCAGGCAGATCAATTGGCACCTTTCCATTTTAACGTTAGAGACCTTGTCTGTAGCGTCCCACAGAGCTCTGCCCCTAGTCCTTCACTTTATGATGCCTACATAACCCAATTGGCACATCTGATTGGCTATTTTGGCTTCCAGTTTTACTTTTATTTAAACAGCCGCCAAATCATCATATGTTTGAATGAGAATCTCAGTTCCTTACAGGATCGTTTCAACTGCTGTCTAGTCGAGGTAGCTAGTTGGATGAATACCAAAGCCCTCTGTTTGAATGCCAATGAAACAGAAGTCCTAGGGTCCAATTACAAGTCTGGCAGTTCTAGGACCACCAGACTTGCGGTGGAAGTCGGACCGCTCCAGCTGTGACAGTCCGACTGTCACATTAGAAGGTTTGTGAGCAGATCCACCAACCTACTGCCATCCCAGCCAGGATCCTAGATCCCGATGGGCTGATGGTGGTGCTGGTTCTAATCAGCCAGGCCAGCGCTGAACTCAGCACCACCCTGCTGATTACAACCTTGTTCTCCGCCAGTCTTTTCATGGAGGTTCCACCTCCTTAATTTACACTGTCTTCGAGTAAAACAGCGGTTGGCCTTTAAATACTTTTGCATAATGTACACAATCATTTATGGTTTGAAAACGTTTTCTTTAGATGGCTGATTTTAGCACTAAAAATCTTTTGGCCAATCTAATTCCCAGGTATTGCAGTCAGTACGTCAGTGCTAAGCATAAAGAAATGTATCTAGGAGTCAGAATGATGTGTTTTCTTGGACATCTACTAATGAATAAATCACCTTTGGGAAGTACTTCTCTTTCTTATAGTAAAGGAATGAAAACATATTTTTTGCCAACTGTTCTTCTGGTCAATGATTCCCTATTGTTAGATGTTTCAGAATATTATTTTTTTCAGTGACGAAATGCACACTGGGTGAAAGTGCACTCTATAAGGTGGGAGGAAAGAAAGAAAGAAAGAAAGAAAGAAAGAAAGAAAGAAAGAAAGAAAGAAAGAAAGAAATGGCCTAAGATTGAATTTTTATCTACAAGGATGTGGGATTTTTTGAGCTGGACACCTCACACCTGAAGCATTTGTGTTTGAATTTGATTCACTCAGACAGCATCAGAACGTGTACACCTGCACCAGGAACAACAAGCACATGGAATAGATATGCATAGAGATGTGTGTGATTCACAAAAGATTGTCATTGTATCCTGAGGAATTTGCTTCAAATCTCAAGCAGCATACTTACTCGAAGCCAAAGGTCAAGTGTGAAAATTAAGAATTATAGATGGGAAGCAGTGAATAACAGGGATGTTTTCCATCAAGAGGATCTGAGTGACAGCAATAGACAATGGGAGCAAAGCTCAAGTTGTCTATGATGGCACTCAGGACCTTGAGGTAAAAACATCCATTTGGATAGTTTGTAACCTTCCACTGTTGATGACAAGGAGCACTTTTTTTCTTTTCTTTTCTTTACATGTATCTATAGAAGTTGGCTTTTACAAGTCGATGGGAGTGTATGTTCTGCCCCTTTCACTTGCTATCCTACTCTCTTGTGTGGGGTTTTCTCTTTGTTGTAGGCAGAGCTTCACTCCTGCTGCTTCCTCCTGCTCCATAATTGTTTTTTGTATTGTGCCTAGCCATATCTCCCTTATTACTTTGTGTGACTCTAACCGCCATGAGGTACTGTTTAAAAGAACCAGCCAGTGTGGGGAGAAACGTTTTCTTTACTCAGTCTACAATACTAATAATCACCTGAAATAGGATCTCCCAGAATATTCCTTACTTTTATTATGTCTAACTGACATGCATTTTAACATCATTCCACTAATGGCCCCTTAAAAGGATTTTGTGTTTTCTTGATGTAGATATTTGATAAGTTGTTGAAACAGAAAATATTGCCTACATTGATTATTGAAGTCTCCGGTAGGAATCGACACAGAAAAAACGACGTGCCCCTGCCTCACATAAACTTACACCAATTAATGCAATTGCCTTAGTGGGGCATGCTTATAACAAAAAATATGTTATTCTTCAAAAGTAGATAACATGAGTGCTGAAGTGTTTTGTTGTTGTCCTTAACTTCTAAGGTCAAAATATCTATGACAAAAATATTGAGTTTCCATCCATAAACAGTAAATGACCAGTATAAGGACTCAACACTACCTACTACGAAAAATATACTTACCTGAAAAATGCAGTCTTGCAATATTACTGTAAAATATTACATTATATGAATATTATAGATGTATTATTCTATCTCCAGTCACAGCAACATTGGTGAAAGTGCATATATTTTTGGTGGCCATGTTTATTATTCTAACTCCAATGTCAAAAACATTGGATGAAATGCATACAATTGGGAGGGGGGTCAGATTTACTATTATAACCGCAGAACCACAAACATCGACGAAAATGCATATATTTGGGGTGTGAGAGTCTGATTAACTATTCCAAGTCCACTGTCAGCAATATTTGGGTAAGTAAATATATTAGTAGTTTTACAGGTTAACAAATATAATTGAACAGTTCTGACCCCAATTTAAATTTTTAAAAATGGTTTAAATGTTTACACATTTATCAAATATTTAATTATCAGTAATTTACATTTTTTAAACGAATACAAACAATACAATTTAAAATATATTCATAATAAATAACATAACAGCACAATTCTCAAAAAAATATTAAACTTTTTTTTTATAAATGGTTTCTTGAATCACAATATTGGATTGTTTTTTAAAAAAAACTTCAAATCAATCATTAAAGGGGGGCATGATGCGAGCACTGCACAAAATGACTGCTGGTCTTTGATTCTCCCGAGTGACTCTGGCGGACTCTTGAGAATACAGTTTTCCAGGCAGTGTTTGCTCTCCTACTCATCAGAATGTAAAGTCAGAGGTGGGAGCCACACATTAAGAAAATTTACATATTCTTTGCAAGTTTTCTTTGCCACATTTTATTCATGCTGCACCACACAAGACATGGGATACAGCCATTTTATGCCTCATGTATCTCCGGAGAGGGAAATAATCCATGCTACATCACAGCAGCTTTAAGGAGGTAATTTCTTTTAATTGTATATTCCATATTTATGCAGCAACTATTTCATTGCAGCAGACATTCTCCTCATTTTATTTACAGTGGCTTTTTTACAAGTTAAATGGAACTTGGTTGCCCCAAGAGGTACTACCCTAATTTACATGGACTTTCAGTCTATTGATCTCACAGCAGGTGCCACATTTTTAGTATGATGTTTACAGCTCATAGTCTTGACTACTTTCAGCAGACTCTTTAGCAGTCTTCCATTCCTGCTGGTCATCTATGTTCATTCTGCTTCAGATCCACAATAGGGTCCTAAACTTGGCTTTTGTTGATAACAGCTCATTGTATGGTAATATAAATGTTCTTGCTCACCTTCATCACCTGTTTTAATTGCTATAGGACAATGTTCCAATTGCATACTCCTTTATGGACAGATCTTTGAAAACAAGTGGCTAAACCTCCACTTTCCTCCAATAAACACACTCTAAGAAATAAAGTTCATCAACAAGACCATGCTACTGAAACTATCTCAGCCCTCATTGAAGGCACAAGTGAATATGGGGTGTGTGGCATTCTCTCGGGTTCAGGAACTCTGTCAAAGAAATCCTCTGGTTCAACCAAAAGACCCAAAAAGGACTTTGAGTCTTCTTCCAAGTCATCCTCCCATTTCACTCTGGAGAAAATCATGAAAGAAATAGGAGCCTTAAAATTCTTCATTGTCTAAACTATTATATCCCTTCAACGAATTGAGGAGACATGGTCTCACTGCTAATGACCAGCAAATCAGTGATGTGGAGGACTCTATTTCAGAAGTGTCTCATCTGACAAAGGAAATAGATCAACTCAAAATGTTCATTGGGGATTTAGGAAACAGAAAGTGAATGAATAATCTAAGGCTTTAAGGTATTCTAAAGAAATCAGAAGGTGACAATATGATTGCCTTTCTGCAAAAGGCCTTCCCCTCAATTGTCCATCTACATGATCAAGCTTGCACAGTATTCAAAATGTTCATTGTTTGGGCTTTAAGCCATTTTGAAAATCTTCTTATACATGACCAGGTGGATTATTATTCTCTTTTTGCAGTTTACCAACTTGATTCAAGTTCTCTCTCCAGCCAATCAAGTGGGGACCTTTCAGTGGTTTGAAAACAAGGTCTTCTTCTTGCAGGACGTCTCCAATGCTACAGCAGCTATAGAGAAGCTTTTTTATTGTGCCCACAACACTAGATATGGCTTCGTACATCGATGCTTCTTCAAAATTACTTACAAAGAGAAATCCTATACTTTGGAGGACCCAGGTCAACTGCAGGATTTCCTTCATCAACATTGCCATGAGGATATAGAGATAGGTTCCACTGCTAAAACATGACTGTTACTTCTTCTATAACACTTGAACGTTTTCATACATAACCTTATGTCTTACCTTTCCCATGCATTACTTTTGTTTTGGATCATTTCCTCATTTAACCTTCTTGTCTTTTTCCCCTTTGCATTTCAATAGCAGAACGTTCTGTGGATTTTATAATTTGTCTTTGTCATCCCTGCTCTAATGGTGTTGTGTATCAATACCATAGACCCCTTTTCCCTGTCATCTGTAGTCAATTTAAAGTTAAGTTATTTATCCCCATGTTGCATCTTTCTAAAACTATTGTTTAATATTATATTGCTGATTCTGGCTCCCCTTTCCTTAGATAGTTGTATTTTGTGTATTGTATTTGATATTGCTGTGTTTCCCCGTTTTGTTCGCTGGAGCTGCAACTGGATGCCTTCTTTAGTCATTATGGATATATTAACAACCAAGCAATGTTCTTCCTGTGTTGGCTCCTTGTTCTATCCATTTTTATGAGGTTCTTTTCCCCATCTTTTTCTCCTACTCTTCCTTTGTTCATTTATTTTTCACCCTAAACCTTTTCCTTCTCCCAATCTGTTTCTTCTTATGCTCACAATTATGATTGTTATACATTGTATTAGTGTTTACAGACGTCTTCTTCATAAATGAATCTTAGAATCAGAACATGAAATGTTAAAGGTTTAAAAAATCTTATTAAATGCCCAGGTGTTTCATCCCATCTATATGCACTGAAATGGCACGTGGCATTACTTCAGGAAACACGCCTCACTGACTGAGATATTATTAATCTTAAAAACAAAGGGTTATTGAACTCTATTTTGCCCTTTTTGTTCTTCATAATAACAGTGTTGTTATACTCTGCCACGAACACCTAAATATATCACTTATTAACTAGGAGAATGACAATGAGTGTAGATGGGTTTTAGTTTAATTTAAAATTGTTGATACTATGTTTACAATACTGAATATTATGGCCCCACATACCCATCGATTCAAACCTTTATAGAAAGATTTCTCATAAGGTTACACAATATTCTCCTGAGAACCTCATACTGTGTGATGATTGTAGTCAGCTCTTTCAACCTTTTCTTGATCCCCATTTCAGTGGTCTGTTTATTCCACACAAAACCCACACAGTATTCAAGCACACTTTCACATAACACGCTTTATTTGATTCCTGGAGATTAAAAATGATAAATAGGAGACTTTTTGCATTTTGTTTGGGAATCATTAAACGCCATCTTCAGAGAGATTATTATTAAATATGTTTATTCAAAAAGGAAGGCTATGGAAAATGAATCCACCTCCATTTTAACTAACATCAAATGATTGGGACACAGATATTATGGGGCTCATGATGAGTTTGGCAGACGGAATAGGCAGCCTGGCAAACACTTGCGGTCAGGTTACCACCAGTGTGGTCCCTTTCCTGCGGGCCCCATTAAGAGTTTCCTGCTAGGTCAGCGGGAAACGGCCTACAACATTGACGCCAGCTCATAATAGAGCCGGTGGCAATGCTGTATTGCGTAGGGTGCACCAGCACCTGTCATGATTTGACAGTGAAAATTGCGACGGGATGGCCAGGGGGACCCCTGCACTGCCCATGTCTAGTGCATGGGCAGTTCAGGGATCCCCATGGGGCCCTTTGCACCCCATTTCCGCAAGCCATTACATGGGTGATGCTACAGCCATGTAACCGCCATCAGGGAAGGAACTCGTAATCCCCAGGGCAGCACTGCTTGCAGCGCTGCCCTGGTGGATTAGGACCACCAGCATCACCAGCAACGCCAGACCGACGACAAGTTGTGATCTGGCAGTGCTGGTGGTCTGACTGTGGCGCGACCGCCACAGTTGCAATGTGACTGCTGGACCGGCACATTGGCGGCAGTTCAACTGCCACCACAACCAATGTCTGGTATTATGGGAGTAAGCACAAAGCTGGCACATTCTTAGCAAACTATTTGAAATGTAGGGAAGAAAAATATTTCAAATCTATCACTTAGCAAACAATTGTTTTGAAATATGGACATTGTTAAGTGCTTTGCAGTCTACTATCAAACTATTTATACCCCTGAGTCTCATCCTTCTGAAATGTTAATTGAGCCATATTTCTCTCATCTTAAAACTCAGAAGCCCACGCACAGTGATTTAGCCTCTCCTGAGCTCCCAGTACAAATAGAGAAATTGTTTTCAGCGGTTAAATGTATTCCAACTGGACATAATAGTTTTAAAGATTAATTTTATCTCCAGTTTTCCGAATTGCCATTCCCCGAGTTATTTATATCAATTAATTAATTAATTAATTATTTTATTTCAGTGAATAACTCCTCAGGCTCCTTTAAAGAAGCCATAATCTGTTTTGTCCAAAAAAGGATTGTGATCTACCATTGTATATCATTAATAATATTATAATATACCATTAATAAACATGGACTGCAAAGTTTTTGGTAAGGCATTAGACCTGAGATTAAATGGCTTAATGCCAGATTTAGTTGATAACAAACAATATAGTTTTGTGAAGAATAGAAATATAGTAGATAATTCACACATTTTTCAGAACATTCTTAGCAAACCCCTAAACTTAATTACTCTCTTGCAGTGATAACTCTGAATGAAGAAAGAGCTTGTGATAGGGTTAATTTAAAATTTCCAATGTGGAGTTCCAACAGACACATGACGACCATGGGGGTTGCGCCTCAGTCTGGACCGCCTGCACCTCCACTTCTCCTCCACTGGAGGGGCTGGCGTGGCTGGCGGTGCTGGCGCTGCTGGTGCTGCTAGCGGTCCTAATCGCCAAGACAGTGCTGCAAGCAGCGCTGCCCTGGGGATTATGAGTCCCTTCTTTGCCGGAAATTAAATGGCGGTAGAAAGTGGGGGCGGGGTTCAGGGGGCCCCATGGAGGCCCATGCTCTGTCAATGCACTTGTCATGGGCAGTGCAGGGGTCCCCATTGCTTTGCAGACAGTGAAAAGGGCGATGGGTGCTGGTGCACCCTATGCACAGCAACATTGCCGCTGGCTCTCTTATGAGCCAGCATCAATGTTGTGGGCTGTTTCCCGCTGACCAAGTGGAAAAATCATAATAGGGGCCGCGGGAAGGGGTCTGCACTGGAGGTAACCTGACCGCGGGACTTCAGCAGACGGTCTTTTCCGTCCACTGAAGTCGTAATTAGGGTCAAAATGTCTAGGGATTTTATATTGCACTAATCTCAGAAACAAGTTGAAATTTAATATGAAGGCTCTTCTTTCCAGGATTGTCAACCTTACAAAGTGTTGGGAACTGGTATTTCTGTCTTGGTGTAGCCAACTAGACACCATCAAAATTATATTACTTCCAATTATTAACTTTTCTCTTATGATGTTGCCCATCAGAATTCCCAGGACGAAGTTTGCTGCACCAGACAAGCTAGCATTTTGTTTTCTCTGGAATGGGAAACCTTCTTGTATATGTTTAGATTGATTGAAGCTACCCAAGTCCTCAGGTGGGGTGAATTTCATCAATTGTTTCCTCTACCATAAAGTGTTTGGCATCAAGCAAAGCCAAGGTTGTTTCTTGGACTCCCCGGACTCCGAATCTAAATTGCGGTTTCACTTGGAGTCAGCCATGATATCTCTTTTTTCGTAAACATATTCTTTAGATGTCCCACCCTCCCAAGTACTGGATTCTCTCAGTTATATCTCATTACTGCTCTTTACTTAAACTGTACTTGGTCACTCACTAAACCTCCTTTGAACAGTTTATCTGAAGCCCCATCTGGTACAACAAATGACTCATCAACAATAGGAAGACGTTGATATGGTTGACTTGGTTAGAGAATGGTAACTACTGTTTCTCAATTATCACATCATAGTAATTGGATTATTCCTTTTGAATCAGTTTCTTCTACCTATAATCTTCCCTCTAAGTGGCTTAAACAATATAAACTTTAAACATGAATGTGTCAAATTGCACTTAGGTCTTTCCCAATCTCTGTCAATCAAGGTCATTGTTCGCAGATTATTCCAATCTCCATTAAAATTCCCTCTAAAGTAGCATTCATGTATAAAACATTAAGAACACATCATATGAATAAATCTAAAGCCAAAGTGGAACTTTTATGGTAATCTGACCTACGCACTAGGTAGCCCATTTCCTTATCAGATAAAATACAGGAGATGGTCCATTCTACAGCTTGTCCAGCCAACGTTACCCAGACTTTATATTACAGACTATTTTAAACTCCGGCACATCTATTTAAATTTATACTTATTAAACAAGATGTCTGTTGTAGGTGCAATACCACCTCTGGTACATATATTCATATGTTTTTCCTATGCCCTAAGCTACTTGAATTCTGGGTTCAAATTTGGGCAAGTATTAGGGACGTCACTGGCATTTTTACTCCACACTCATTGCCTGCTTTATTCCTTGCTAGCTCTCATCTCATAATAAGATGCTTGTACAATTGTTGGATCTTTTACTCACTGTTGGCTTGCATGTGATTACCTCAAACTGTAAATCCACTAACAATATCACTAGTTAACAGTGGTGGAATTTAGTTTGGCATAATCTTAAATGGGATAGGTATAATTTGCATTTTCATAATTTATTTGTTAAACCTGGTATATTATGCTCACCAATCACTAGTTATCTGTCTTTAATTGCAAATGGTACTGCTTCACTGATTTTCACATCATAGTGTGTTAGGGCCAGATGTACAACACATTTTACCAGTCACCAATGGCCCATTGGACCGTTTACACCTGTAAAATGCATTTTGGGTATATATCATTTGGTATTGGGAAGGAGGGTGTAAAGGGCGTCCCGTCCGAATAGCGAGTCACACTGATCTGTATGAATGTTTTGCAACTGGGAATGCAGTTGCAAAACATTAAATCTTAACTGACTCCTTGAAGGAGATGGTAACCCATTTACAAAGGGGAATGGGTCCCTAGGGGACCCTTTCCCCTTTGTGAATAGGGGTGCCAACATTTTTTAAGAGCAGGCAATGGTCCCACGGACGGACCACTGCCCACTCTAAAAACACGAGAACAAAAACTTTTCATTTTTATTTTTGAAATGCATCCTGTTTTCCTTTAAGAAAAATGTGATGCATTTAAAAAAATAGCTTCATTTTTTAAAAAGCAGTCACAGACATGGTGGTCTGCTGACCCCAGCAAGTCACCATCCATGTGAGTGCCAGCCATTCCCAATGAGTCGCAAATTGCGACCTCCCTCGTGAATATTAGTGAGGCAGGTCCCTTGCAACCCCAACAGTGTCTGAGACACTGTTGTACATCTGGCCCTTAGTTCCTAACTATAGGGTTTGTGGTGTATATTAAATTTTTCTGTTGTTTTCTTGACTTCTTTACCATTGTTAAGTTACGGACTGAAATAGGAAGATTTTATTGTTAGATGATCCCTTGTCCCCTCTTTCCTATTTCTTCTTCTACTTATGCAATCTTTCTTCTGTCTCGCTTTATACATTATTTACATTACTATCATTATATTAGGGTCCATTTAGTGATAAGCTTTTTTATTTGCTGATTATCATATATGATTACTTGTTATCCACATTCTATAATATTGTTCTAAGGGAATGATGTGTGTTTGTTCTTACATATATTTTGCTCTCATTTTAATAAACATAATAAACTTTAAAAAACAACTATTAAAAGAATAAAAATGTAAAAGATTAATTTAATTACAATGAAATATTTCATAGAAAAAAACTACTTTGATTATAATACGCTAGCCAACTAAACCCACCAAAACATGGGAAGAAATGTTTGAATTAATCTCTACCTTTTGCAGCCATTAGGCTACGTTCCCAAATGTTGGAAAGTGGATTATTGGTAAGGGCAGGTAAGTACCTACACTTAGCAGAAGTCCACTAACCTCCACTTAGGTCCATTTAGATCTCAATAAATTAAACCCAGCTCAACCCTTGGTAGCGTGGCAACAAGCGACAAGGCTTAACTTTGGAGACAAGTGTGTAAAGCATTTAAAAATCACAAAATAGTATATAAGTGAAACACAAAACAAAATAAAAATCCACCAGCAATTTATTACAATAGATTATATTTTTATCTTTAAAATGACACCAAAATGAATAAAATCGGATAAAGAGAACCGGAGATATTAATTTGTAAAGAATTGGTGTTTTTTAGCGCCTAGAAACAAAAAACACCAATCTGTTTACCTGGTCAGACCTTGACCGGGGCAAAGTCAAAGTTTTAGGCCAATTCCGATGGAGCCCTGCTTTGCTACAGCAAGCGGAAGGCCTCGGTTAAAAGCTTACCTTCAGACATAATTGTTTTCTTGAAGATTTTTTTCAGTGGGACGAAATCGTCAGTCCTATCCAACCTGTATGTTCGGACTTAGATGATTTTTCGAGATGAAAATCCTTTGACCAGGTCGAACCTGAATCTTGATCTGACGTCCCTGGAGCCCTCTTCGGATAAACTGGGCGGAAGATCCTGGTCAACTTTCTATGTACAGTTTAGTCACTTTTTTGGAGATTTTCTTCAGCGGAATGAACCTGCAAGTCAGGTGGGGTCGCGGTTGAGGCAAGCTGGCTAGAGTAACTGCGCCGGGTCAGTCCCTCTATGGAGCTTTTTCTAAAAAGTTCTCCAATCTTCTCCAAACTTCTGGATCTTCTTCCAGAAGGTTTTTTAAGGTTTTTTAGGAGTCCACAGCTCACCCAAAGGTTCCAGAAGCTCTGAGTTGCTCCTTGAGGATGCAGGCTCCCAGAATGCACCTGGCTCAAACTCCATCTTGGCCACTGGACAGTGGTCAGCTGGTCTGTTTCTTCAGGATCTGAGACAGGGGACTCTGATTAGCAATGTTTCACCTGTTGCAAAGAGGGAGTCCCTCCTTGAACCAGTTGAAGCCAGGCAAAGTCGTTCTTGTGGTGAAGCCCAAGTGTGCAGCTGGTGCGGTCCTTCAGAGTGCAGTGTCCAGGTGCAGGTCAGGGGTCCAGCAGGGCAGTCCTTTTTCTCCAGATGTTCTTCCTTGTAGGGATCTGGTAGGGATCGGAGGTGTGAGTGCAGCTCTGCCATATTTATCCTTGCTCCTGGGTGAAAAACAGGGGGGTCTGGGTTCTCCAATCAGAGCCAGGGTCCTCCCCCCTGTGATGACCACTTCCTGGGAAGTTTGACAAAAATCAATCCCTAGGAGCAACATTCTTCAAAAATCCACCATGGCTGAAAATGATTTTGGAGGTTAGATCTGGCTGAGCACACCCACTGGTGTGGCTAAAAATCCTAAACACACCCCTCTCCTGACCTCTCCTAATCTAGTCAAGAGGGAGCCTAATTGTTTGGGGTTGCAGGATGTGAGGGATGTGCTGGGTTGCTCCAAATGTCCTTCCCTGACTTTGAAGACCAGTTTGGTAACCCTCCCCCTTCCTGCTTTCCCATCTGCTGAGGCAGATTGCCTCCCACAGGCACATTATTTGTGTTTGGCCCAGGCCACTTTACACCTCATCAAGGCAGCGTGGCCAGGCTGCCAGAGGCTGGCCAATCAGAGAAACTACAGAGCTGAAGTTGGCAACTTTTCAGATGGAGTTTAAAACTCTTTACTTGAACTAGTTATATCAAATCCCACAACTGTAACAATTATTTAGATACCAATCTCTAGGTATCTGACACTTAAGCAGACTTTGTTAATTGAAATAAAGTGTCCCCATTTTAGCCTATGGAGGCCATTCACTACAGTGAGGGAAAAACAAATGTTTTTTGTTTACCTCACCAGGGTTTATAAAACTATTTCTATAAGGTCCCTGCTTATAGTTACATGGCACCCAACCCTAGGAGCACATAGGGCACACCTTAGGACTGACTTACATGTAAAAATAAAGTAGTTTAAGGTTTTGGAAGTACTTTTAATTCCAAAGTTGAATTTGCATATAACTTTAGT
Source organism: Pleurodeles waltl (assembly GCF_031143425.1). Lineage (NCBI taxonomy): Eukaryota > Metazoa > Chordata > Amphibia > Caudata > Salamandridae > Pleurodeles > Pleurodeles waltl. Next base: position 906,480,503 of record NC_090449.1, on the reverse strand, counting down.
TTAAAGGCAGCCAGCAAGGCAGGCCTGTCTTTATAATGACACTGAGTACCTCAGCAGTGCACCTATGGTTGCACCACCAATGCTGGGGTCCCTAAACCTACATGCCCTACCAAATACTAAGGACTTATAGGTAGGTTGACACAGACAATAATAAGTAGCCTAATATGCATACTCACTTTACACAGAGCACAGGCCCTGGGACTGATTAGCAGTACCCAGGGCACCATCAGAGTCAGGAAAACACCAGCAAAAAGTGAAAAATGGGGTGAAACGTTAGGGGGCCTCTGCAATCAGCCCTGTTTTCTCACACCAACCATAATGTTTCATCTTTTATGTCTTTCCACAGACAAGCAATACAGAAATCAGTCTTTGGTCTGCTCTAGTGTGAACAGTCCGACCTGAAATACCAGTCCGGATCCCCTCTAAACAAGAACCCAAGTAACCCCATGCCAGTTTGACAGCCTACCTATGCCTCATCAGTGAGTTGTTCAATTTCAGCATTTCGACAGTGTGTACTTCCTGTAAGTCTACCGTGTGTCTGCTTGTTATCAGATAAGGTTGTGTTTATGTGCAGTTGTACTCAGAGCTTTGGATAATGGACTTTATAGTCTTGCTCTCCCAAAAACAGCTCTTTTTTTAACCCACAGGTTATTTTTTGCTTCCGTGGGAGAAAGATAATGCCGGGCAATTGGGGCCCTCTGCTGTCCTCATGGAACTGGAACGCCTCATGAGAGCAACTTCAGAATTGTCTGAGAAGCCTATGGCTTTTTAGCTACAATTCTTGGAAAAATGTATAGAATTAACTAGTTTGCCACATTTCATTCCAACATTTTCTGGTTTGAGAGTTCATAATGGTTATTGTGTCTGCTATGAGAACTTCATGACACAGATTATGTAAAAAGAATGAGTTGACCCGGTATCTTTCAAACTATTCTTGAAGACGTACTCCCTAGAGGTTGATGTGCTTGGGGGCTATGAGCACTTGTGTTACAGAGTTTGTGCCAGGCTTTTGTACTGCATGATTTTAAAATGTCACCAGCTGCCACTAATAGGTTGAGTAGCAATTGTTGTGTCTCATGTACTAGAGCTGGAGAGCGGATGTATATGGGAGTGACTGCATGCTCTTCATTTTGCGCCATAGTTATAATATTAAAGGTGAAAGTGCAGGTCCCACAATACAATATTCTGTCAGCTAAAAAGCCAGGATTGGCTGACACTGTTATTTACAACATGGTGTTATGTGGTACTGAGAGAGCGTAGCTTATACACTCAATATTAACATGAAATGTTTAAAATCTAGTGTGTAATAATGCTGCATAGAAAATGTATTAATGTATTTTGCTAAAACGCGTGCTTGAAATGTGCCCACGGGGAGTGGCCGCTAAAATATACGGGGACTAATGAAAATGACTAATAATGATGAAATGTTATGTTAAAGTATAGTTTTACATTAATTATTGAAAGGTTATATGCTAAAGTTTTGCTAATAAATCATTAGGCCGTAGTTAGCAAGAGTCGAGGCCTAGCTGCCTGGCTTTCATATAAAATGAGTTTTTCTAACGTGCAGTGTGCTGACTTGCTGAAGGACATGAACTATTGTTTTTCCAAAGCTAGAAGATGAATGTAACTGTAATAGATCCGTTCTCATGAAATTCGACTTGCTTGAAGAAACATTTTAGCTGAATGCAACAGTGTAGATTAATCCCAGGTACAAGGTCGCCGGAACCGGTACAGACAATGGAACCACTGACTGAAGATCAGCAAAGGACCACGAGAGTATGAAATCATACCGGACATTCTACCCTCTGAAGACTCAATCATAAGGACCAATAAACTACGTGAAAACTGTTATGGGGTGACAAATATGATGAGCTAATTGGTAACCTTTTGGTTGGAGATAATGGGGTGCAAACCCCTATCCAATGAAAATGAGGGGACTGTACAATGGAAAAGGGATAAAAACCCTTGACATAAGGAAGTAGTTTAGAACGGAGAGACTAGGGGACTAGGAGAGGGGAGATGCTAGTGCGATTTGCTATGACCCAGACACCTTGTCACTGTGCATAGAGACTTTGCTGTTTGGTTCTTAAAACCATCCTTGCCCTTATATTTCCCGTTATACTTTACCTCCTTATGAGGGAAGTAAATTTTTACCCTTCCTGCCTGAGCTGAGTTCCTGACTGATGGCCAATCAACTGATGTCCTGAGGATGAAGACAGAATCTGTTTGCTGACCCAATACAGAGGGTAACTATTTTGACAATGAAATTGTGATTGTCTGTTTGCTTTTCCTTTCTAGGTACCAACTGCTTCTTTTGACAGAGACGTTAGTTAAAGGTTTTCCAAATTGATGTTACTAAATTGTTTTGCATGAAGCCCAACATGCCAATGCTAATTCGAGGTTAGTTAAGGGGTTCACTAAACGAACGCAAATAGACAAATGACTGAATCTATACTTTGTTGAACAATGCGCTAACGTTACTCTGCTGAGAATAATCTATGTTGACGCCGTGTTATGTTTTAATATTCGTGATCCTTGCTTGATTAAATTTTATCAGAGTTGCCATATTGTGACTATGCTAATGTGCTTCTTGTTTTTGAGATTAATAAACTTGCTAGTAGAATTGTAATCAATAAGGAATAAACATCACAAAAATCATACTAAACTGGTGTGGTTATTCATGGCTGAAAGGTCATGGTGGTTTCTTGAGTCTTATTAATGTCTTTGACTGAACTGAATTGTCTTATTGTAGTAAATATTGATGACGTTATTGACATATTGATTGACATGTTGATTAGCTATCTTGTCCTAAGGTGTCTTCAATCAGGGTCGAAAGATTCATTGGCCTAAAACGAGTCCCAAAGTGTATAAATTAGTCATAAAGGGACGCGTTAGCAGTTCTGGTAGCAGAGCGACGGTTTGGCTCTTTGGGGGCCCTAGGACGAAGGATCATTGTTTAGAATTGTTTTTCGAGATAATGCAAATTGGAGGTATGATGTGTTTCTAAAATTCCCCATGACTTTCCCAGAATCTCGGAGCCTGCCTAAGTGAGTTGGGTATGTTCTCGGTGTTCTAGCATGTGTGGTGCAGAATTTGCGCTTGCTCAGCTTATGCATATTGCAGATGATTTGTGAAGTTTGTGTGAATTTAGTCCAGGTAATGTTGTTTTAGTAGGAGTGGGCGTACTCTGCAGTATGGGAGTAGGGAAGTCGGCGAACTTCATGTGAGTGTGGCGCTTGGTGCTCAAAAATTATCCACGTGGTTGTTGGTGATGTACGGACCCGTCATGGTCTAAGACTCCGGAGTATATTGACAAGTGTAGGAGACACTTGGGTTTATGTTGTAATTTGTGCAGTTTAATAAGTCAATCAGGCGTGGTCGACAAGTCGAGTTTGAGTCAACATGTGTGAGTGAAACCTTCGATGGAGATTTGGCAAATTCGAAAGTGCACTAGAACGAACCATTGACAAGTCGAGAGTAGGATTTGCGGGTCGAATTCTGCTTGTGAGTGCGGGAGCTGAGAAGGAAAGAGTAGCGGCCGAGGCTTCAAGTGAAATCTCTGTAAAGTTCTGAAGCGATTGTGTACCCTTCCTGTAGTAAACCGGCAAATTTGGGTTTTGTTGTTAAAGGTGCTTGCAAAATATTGCATTAGTTTCTGTGTCAGGAGGATAAGCCACAAGACTTTGTCAGCCGCAGTGTGTGTGAGTGTGACGTCAGTTTGAGACGCGCTGGGATAGGTCAGTTGCTGAGAAGAGTCACGCACGGATTGGCAGACGTCCATGAGAGGCAATTGGTGGAGAAAAGTGGGTGAAGAGTGTTCTGGGAATCAAAGTCACTGCCTGATTAGATTCTAAGCAAAATAAAAGACGCAAAAATGAAGACTTTCAAGGCTTTAAAGTGTGCCTTGAGGGGAGATACATTTATTGCAGTGAATGTAGGGGAGCCTACACCGCCTGAGGGTACTCCAGCTTATATCGTAATGGAGGAGAAGGGAGTCGCGCCATGTCTTTGGTTAAGGCAGTGGTGCAAACTGACAGAGAAGGAGGGATGTTTGGCATTTCCGGAGCACAGAACATTTAATACAAGAGTTTTGGAGAATTTGCGATTAATGTTAAGTGTGCAAAAAACGCCTCCGAGACCAGCTCAGTATGAGGCATTATCAATTTGGAATTTAATGGCCATTCAACAGAGACAGCAGAAATTTGAAAGGAGAATGAAAAGAGCAGAAAAGACTTTAGCTGAGGCTAGATGGGATAACGAGACCAGGATGTGGAGAAGGGGAATAGTTGACGGACTTAAGATGTTTCCGGCAATAACTCAAAAAGACGAGACGCAGGGAAAGAAAGCCACTTGTAAGACAGACAAAGGTTCTAGTAAAACAAAGGAGACTCAGAGGTCCTGGGTAGATGAAGATGACTCAGACGATGAAGAGTTTCTTAATCAGTTGTTACATGATGGCCCACCACCATATGCCATAAATGACAATACGCAGAGCACTAGTATGGGTTCTGAAGACCCGGCACAAAATAAGGGAATCACAAATACAGTGCAGACAAGTGATACAGTTTTGATACAGAATGGTGTCAGTGTACCCACTGCGCCAGACATGCAGATACAGTGGCAACCACCGCCGATTCAGAGACTCTATCCAGATGTCCGAGTATTAGAGACAACCACGAGTCTGATGGTGCCGCCTGATCCAGTATACACAAGATCAAAGTTAGTGCAGATTGAGCCAACTCCACAATTGCTGCCCTAGCCTCAGCAACAGGTGGTTCCGAGTTACACTTCTGTTGCAGTATCGCAGTCAGTAGCTACAGCACCCATGATGAATCAAGCTATGGGAGTTAATGCTCCACAGGGTTTGGGACTTGGACAGTCACCAGCTGGTATATCATTGCCAATTACTGTTGGTCCACCAGTACCGCTGTATGCACAAGGTAAGCCTGGCATATGTGATCAGGGAGTAATGACCCAAGAGGCAATAAGAGGAGGGTCTGCCGGAAAGTTACAGGGAATGACAAATGGAGGTCAGTCAGCCGAAAGGTCAAGATCCTTGCTAGACTTTAGTCCGATTGGGGTTCCTTTGGAGACTATGAAGCAAGCAGGGTTAGGTACGCTAACCCCACAGATAATGAGTATAAATACGACACAGACACCCATGGTGCAGTCTGGAACTGTTTTGTTGCAAGGCTTGACAGTGCAACAACTGAATGAGTGGTTAGACAAGCTCAACACTCCGCAGACTACTACAATGACCGCGGAAAAACCAGAGAGAGACGAATACCTGAAGTTTGTGAGACTGGGTGTAGAAGCCACAGAACTAGTAGAAGGGACAATGGGAGTGAACAGATTAGAGTCATATACAGAGGCAGAATTGAGATACCTGTGCCCCAAAATAACCAGAGAAGTGAGCAAGGTGCATCAGAGGTTGGCAAACCTGGCAGATGAATACGGCATAGACATAGAAAGTACTAAACATTTGAAGAGGAGCAACAGGTTAGACTTTGAGCCTAAAGACTTCGAACACATGAGATCTACCGGAATGAAGGCACATCTCAAAGAGATACTGCAGAGTGCTCAGATTTGGGGAGCATTAGAAAAGTGGGAAGGCAGATGGGCAAAGAAGAGAGATAAAGAGAAAGGTGATGGTCCGGAACCAAAGCAGGCTAAAACCGCACCGGACACGGGGACAATAAAGATGTTACCACTGAGAGAAACAACTGGAGGGGTTTTAGTCCATGTACCGTGGTCTAGAGGTGACATCCTCTCATTCACGAATGATTATCCCAGGTTGAGGGAGAAGCTGATAGAGTGGTATCAGCAGACAGGTTTGTGAAGCTTGCGAAATGTCTCTGGGAAGACTTGAATACCCTGTTTGAGATTATAGTTCCACCTGACTTATGGCTTGAGTGCAAGAGAGGTGTGGACTGGCCGACAGAGGAGGTGGCAAGGGATAAGGTTACTGGAGAACCATCGGCAGTGGTGATGAGGTATTATCATAAAGTGATTGAGTTTTTGAAGCAGAAAGTGTCGCAGAATGTCACTGATTGGCAGAAAATGTATCAAACCTCACAGGAGGCCAAAGAGTCGATCCATGCTTACTATGAGAGGTTGTTAAAGGCGTTCAAACACTATAGTGGCACTGAGGTCATAGAACCGAAAGACATGAATCACCTTGTGTTTAGATTTGTTGAAGGGCTAAGACCGGAGATTAGTCAAATGATTAAGAATCATTTGATCTGTTGGCAAGCGAAGCCGATTGATGAGGTGTTACAGTATGCGAAATACTGTAGTGACGAAATTGAGTTGAAACAGAGAAAGTTGAAGGAGAAAGTGATGGTGATGCAGATTAAGGCAGCTCAAGCAGGGATGCAGGGAAATGGAATCCAGCAGATGGTACAGCAGCAACCACAGGGAAATGGAATGTTTCAGGCGCAAACAAGAGGACGAGGTTGTGGAGGTTTTGTGAACAGGGTTCCGGATATTCATACTGTTGTGTTTCAGAATGATGTGCAGGGGATGAAAAATGTGTCGCCATGTCACGCGAGCGGGGCGTGGGGCACTGGAAGCGGGAATGTCCAATGGTGGTGCAGGATGGTGTTGTTCAACAAAGCAATGATGTCGGTACATTTAAAAATGTAAGGGGTCCAACAGTGAACGGTCAAAATCAGAACTTCCAGAATAACATGGTTCAAATCCAGGGTTTACAGCCCATGCAGCAGATACAAATGCCGCGTGTACAACCAGCACAAGTGCAACAAGTACAACAGCAGATTCCCATGGTACCTAGACAGCAAATGCAGATACCATTAGCTCCAGTGGGACAGCAACAGGTGATGCTTCCTCAACAGGTCACAGGTCAAACGATGAGTCAAAATAACACTTTCGGGGCGTACTATAAGGGTGGTAGGAGTAGCAAATCAGTTCCTGACAAACCCAATTACAGATCCAGTCCAAGTTGAGATTGGTAACTTCCAGGGATTACATACATTTGTGGTCTGTGATTCGAGTCCCGTATCCTTACTGGGAAGAGACTTACTGTGCAAAACGAGGTGCTCAATTACCTGGTCCAATGAAGGGATTGAGGTGCAAACAAACAGTGATGATGAAGGGGATGATGTTCAGATCTCTGAGCTAGAGACGCAGATGGCAAATGAGGAATATCCTTTGATATCCTTATTCCTAATGCTCACAGTGAATGACTTACCAGCTGATTTGCAGGGAACAGTGACAGAAAAGGTGTGGGACCTGACAGGAAAAGAGTTGGGGCTAATAAAAGGAGTAGAACTGGTCAAGGTAGAGGTAAAGCCAAATGCAGTGTTTCCCCAGGTAGCCCAATACCACATGGCACAAGATGTCCTTATACAAGTGACGCAGATAATTGCGGACTTTGTGAAGCAAGGGGTTCTGAAAGAAGTATTGAGCAGCACGTGTCATTCACCAATAATGGGTCTGAAAAAGCCTTGTGGGAAAGTTCGAATTGTTCAAGACCTGAGGAAAATAAATGAGATTGTGGTAAAGTGTTGCCCCATAGTGCCAAATCCAGCAGTGATCATGTTTCAGGTTCCGTGTGATGCAGAGTGGTTCACAGTTGTGGACCTGTCACAAGCATTCTTTTCGGTGCCTCTTCATGAGTACAGACAATTTCTCTTCAGTTTCAAATTCCTCAATAAGGTTTATAGTTGGTACAGAATTCCTCAAGGGTTTTCTGAGTCACCTTCCATCTTCAATCAGATATTGAAGAAGGATTTGGAGTCACTAGAATTACCTTTCAGTTCGACTCTAATTCAGTACATTGATGATTTGTTAATTGCATCCAGGACAAAAGATGACTGCAGGTAGGAAAGAATGGACATAAAGTGTCCCCAAAGAAACTGCAATACTGTCAGAAAGAGGTAAAGTACTTGGGTCACCTGATTGAAAAGGGGTCTAGAAGAATATCCAAAGAAAGAGTGATAGACATACTGCACATGAATCCCCTGACAACAAAGAGAGATGTCAGGATGTTCCTGGGAATGGTGGGCTACTGTCGTCAGTGGATCCCCAACTTCTCGATTATCTCTAAATCCTTGGTGAGGTTGACTGTTAAGGAAATACAGGTTGGCCCGGGTACTATACCTATGTCAGAGAAAGAGATGAAGGCATTCATGGAACTGAGGGAAAGTATGTCCATTTGTATTGTTTTTTCATGAACGTGATGCTTGTTCTTTGTCTGTCCTGACACAGGTCCATGGAGGTGCAAACTGCCCAGTAGCATATTTTTCAGCTACTTGGAACCCAGTCGCAGCAGCCTTACCAGGTTTTTTGCGTGCAGTTGCAGCAGTTGGTCAAAGTCTCACTCAGTGTGAAGGTATAGTGATGGGACATCCCCTAACAGTAATGGTCCCTCATTCAGTTGAAATCGTGTTGACCCGAACCAAGACGCAACACATGACAAATGCGAGGCTTACAAAAAATGAAACAATTATACTGGGGTCACCAAATGTTTCCCTTAAAAGATGTACTGTATTGAACCCGGCAACTTTGTTCCTATTGAAAATGTGAACATTGATGATGCTGAGGAAGTAAAAAATGATTGTCTTGAGGTAACAGATCTGTGCACCAAACCAAGACCTGCCATTAAAGATACCCAATTAGAGGAAAATGATTACATTATGTTTGTTGATGGTTCATGCCTGAGAGACGCAGTAGGAGTACTAGGAGCTGGATATGCCGTGTGTACAATCACCGGTATCTTAGAAGCTTCCTGGCTCGAAAGAGTATACTCCGCTCAAGTGGCAGAATTAATTGCTCTTACTAGGGCATGCCACGCAGCTGAAAACCTGAAAGTCACTATCTATACTGAGAGCAGATATGGATTTGGAATTGTACATGATTTTGGCCAACTATGGTCCCAGAGGTGTTTCATGACCTTTTCCGGTTCACCAGTGAAAAATGGCTAGAAAATTAAGGATTTGTTGCACGCGATTCAGTTACCTCTTGAAATTGCCGTGGTGAAATGCAATGCCCATGTTAAGTCACAAGATTTCCTGTCAATTGGAAATGGATATGCAGATCAAGTTGCAAGGTTTTGTGCACTGAACTGTATATCGTTTCGAGATCAGTGGGAATTGTGACTTTTAACTGAAAATGAAACATGCACAGGATATGCATTAAGAGTAGTTGACACCTTAGATGAGTTAAAATCCTAGCAGGGACGTGCCAGCAAAGAGGAGAAACACTCCTGGCAGAGAATGCAATGTGTGCAGAGATCTGATGACTTGTGGGTCTCAGAAGAGGGGGAAATGGTTTTGCCAAATAGTCTTTTGTCACAGTTTGCAAGGTCTTACCATGGTCAAGCACATGTTGGGAGAGACGCAATGATTAGGTTGTTCAAAATTGATTGGTTCAATCCGAAATTCAGACAAGCTGCAGAGGTTATTTGTCACAGGTGCATCATCTGTCAGCAGATGAAAGCAGGGAAAGGGACCGTGGTGAATTTGAGCCACATAGGGAGAGCTGGAGGTCCGTTTAGCAGAATGCAGATGGATTTTATTGAGATGCCTGTGTGTAGAGGCTTGAGATATGTGTTGGTGATTGTGTGTGTTTTCAGTCCCTGGATTGAAGCTTACCCTACACGTAGGAATGACAGCCTCACAGTAGCGAAACTGCTGCTTAGGGAACTAATACCACGTTTCGGGTTTCCGATCTCTTTAGAATCAGATAGGGGCAGACACTTCGACAATGAGGTGATTAAGCTCTTGTGTGCCGCATTGAACAGAAGTTGCACTGTAGCTATCTCCCTGAGGCATCAGGACTAGTGAAACAAATGAATGGCACCTTGAAGTCGAGATTGGAAAAAATGTGCACAGCTACCAATTTGAAATGGCCAGATGCATTGCCCTTAGGACTGATGTCAATAAGAAACACACCTGACAAGAAAACAGGACTGTCTCCTCATGAAATTCTTATGGGTCGAGCTATGAGATTACCCGCAGTGCCTGCAAATGCTCTTGTGAATATCACGGATGATATGGTGTTGGACTACTGCAAAGGTCTGGCTGACGTGGTCCGCTCTTTCTCTCACCAGGTGGAGGCTACCACACTGCCACTGATAAGTGATCCAGCTCACACCCTGAGAGCCGGTGACTGGGTTGTTGTCAAGAAACATGTGAGGAAGTCGTGTCTGGAGCCACGTTGGAAGGGGCCATATCAAGTAATACTGACAACTACCACAGCTGTGAAATGTGCAGGTCTTCCGAATTGGATACATGCCAGTCACACAAAGAAGGTGACGTGTCCAACTGATGAGGAACTTGAATTGTCCAAAACAACAGCTGCAGAGAAGGAAGTTTCAGGGCCGGGGAGGAATCAAAGGGGAACTGAGACTGAAGAAGAGCCTGCTGAGGACGGCTTAGTCAGTCAAACAGTAAACGAGTTCCAGAGAAGTGACAGTGAGCCTATCTCAGCCGAGGCCACAGGGGAACCGAGACAAAGAGAGGTTCTCCCAGAAGCAGACAGATACGGGTTTGAAGTTGAGCCCATAACAGACCCTGAAGGCGAAGGAAGTGAGGCAGAGGGAGGTCAAGGTGTTCTGACTCCTCCTGAGCCACTTGCAGGTCCATCAAAAGAAAACACCATAGCACAAGAGGAGGGTGCTGTTCAACGTCCTGAAAGGCCAAGGAAAAAGAAAACACCTAAAGGAGATAACTGGCCGGAGACACAAGCTGCAGGGGAGAAAGTGATTCCTAATGACACAATAGAGGAAGAAGTCGATACAACCAGGAAAGAAGATCTCAGTGAAGGAGAGTTACAGGGTGACCGCAAACTGAAAAGAAAAAGAGTCGCAAACAGAAGGTACGCAGGTCCTGAATGGGAGTATGCAACATCAGCTGAATGGCAACAAGAATTCTTGGCGTTCCGTTTTGATCGAGAGATTCCAGGTCAATACTACGGCACCTGAATTCAACATTAAAAAGAGACTGTGTTAAAAAATTGAAATTGAATAAGCTGAAAAGCTGAGAAAAGAGACTGATAAATTACCGGATGTGACACTGATAACCTGAATTGACTCTAAAAAACCGATCATGACAAACTGCTAAACCTGATTTGACAAAAAGGGTCCTGGAGTGAGTGAAACGCTGTAAATACTTGCTGAGAAATAGAGACTTTGCATAGAAGAAAAAAAAAAAGAGCTTTTTATATCATCATTAAGTTGATTGTTTGCTTTGTATAAAACTGCCTTCTGATTCTTTACAGATCATGAGTTATACTAGGGATAATAGTAGTAAGGGTAGGACTCATGCATGTTTGGCTGTTGGTGTTGGAATTATGTGTGCAGTAATAATTATAAGTTTGATTGTGGGAATGTCATTGGTGGATAAGAAAGTGATTAACAATGGTTCAACTCCTGAAACTGCTACACTAACACCGTGGGAGGAGTTTGAGCAGGATACTAAATACTTGCATGAGGGAACTAATTCAAAGGGGGAACTATCCACTAACGTCTTCTGTCACTTGCTGAATGAGTATGTTGACACAATGGATGCGAGAAATTGCTATGTATGCACAAAGATTCCTTCATCAGTACAAGAAGGGGTACTTATCATTGTCTGCCGCTCACTTACGGAATAAGCTGTAGTTTACTATTAACGAGATTCTATAATCAAGAACATGTGCACTACTTCTACTCAAATCTAGATGTAGTGTTTTCTTTTGTGCCCGTAATTGAGTTTCTAAACAAATTAGCTAAAGAACACAGCATAAAATTAGTTAGGGGTTTCTTCGAGTCGACACTGACATTTGGAACAGCTTATGCGCACCGCAATAATCTAACCTGCTTACTAACACCTGTAGAGAAAAGCTTCTTAGATCATACCGATGATAGACGAAAAGCACTAAAGGAAAGGCTAGAAAAGGGATTAGAAAAACACACGTTTGCAAATGATTATGCTTACACTGCAATAAAGACACAGGGTAAATTAGCTATAGACGCACTGCATGTAGGTAGGCTTTGTATATATAGGCCGAAATCTGAGCATGGCACTTTATTTGTGGGAATGAGTGAATGCAGACATGTGTTTTTGTTTCAGAGTAAGTGGACGTTCATGTTAAATGGACAGGATCCAGTGATCCCTGGGATCTATTATATATGTGGACTTAATGCTTATTACCGTCTTCCTAAGGGATGGTATGGGACATGTTAGTTGGGAATAGTCTTCCCAAAGATCTACCAGATTGATGACTTAAAGAAAATTCCTAAAATGTCTGAATTACTTCATGCTAGACAAAAGAGAGAGACAGCGGCTGCTGTCGTAGGTGACATATTTGGAGCCATAATTCCTTCAGTAGGGATTATCTTAAACTCCATAAAGATACGAAAGTTGTCTGCTATTGTGGATAACATGCTGACAAACTTCACAGGAGCTATACTCCTGATGGATACTGAACTTGCTGCGGAGAGGGCTATGACTCTTCAAAACCGGCTTGCTTTAGACATTCGTTTAGCAAAGAGTGGCGGAGTCTGTAAGATGCTTAATGAGCGCCATTGTTGTGCATTCATTCCTGACAATAGTAATAAGATTAGAGGTATGCTTACTAACCTAACAAGAGATAGTGCAGATTTGAAAGAGCTGAAGGAACCTGGAGTGTGGGAAATGGTTGGGAAAGGAATTACCAAAGTAGGGAACTGGTTTAGTAGTATTTGGAATGGGGTACTTGCAAAAATGCTAGGGGGTATATTAATTGTCCTAACTTGTCTATTTGGACTATGGTTATCATGCAAAATCAGCAAAAGAATCAAGAGAAATTTGACAAAACGAAATATAAGAAAAGAAGAAAAGGAAAAGGAGAAAATCTTTAAAGAAATTAGTGAAAGATCACATAGGGAGGAAGAAATTGAAATGCGTAGCCTGAAGAAAATGAAAGGTTGTGAAGGGAAAGGTTTTGTGTGATGACAAGTGTCATCAGAGGAGGGACTGAGAGAGCGTAGCTTATATACTCAATATTAACATGAAATGTTTATGAACTAGTGTGTAATAATGCTGCATAGAAAATGTATTAATGTATTTTGCTAAAACGCGTGCTTGAAATGTGCCCACGGGAAGTGGCCGCTAATATATACGGGGACTAATGAAAAAGACTAATAATGATGAAATGTTATGTTAAAGTATAGTTTTACATTAATTATTGAAAGGTTATATGCTAAGGTTTTGCTAATAAATCATTAGGCCTTAGTTAGCATGAGTCGGGCCTAGCTGCCTGGCTTTCATATAAAATGAGTTTTTCTAACGTGCAGTGTGCTGACTTGCTGAAGGACAGGAACTCTTGTTTTTCCAAAGCTAGAAGATGAATGTAACTGTAGTAGATCCGTTCTCATAAAATTCGACTTGCTTGAAGAAACATTTTAGATGAATGCAACAGTGTAGATTAATCCCCGGTACAAGGTCGCCTGAACTGGTACAGACAATGGAACCACTGACTGAAGATGTGCAAAGGACCACTAGAGTATGAAATCATACCAGACATTCTTCCCGCTGAAGACGTCAATCATAAGGACCAATAAACTACGTGAGAACTTTTATGGGGTGACAAATATGATGAGCTAATTGGTAACGTATTGGTTGGAGATAATGGGGTGCAAACCCCTATCCAATGAAAAATGAGGGGACTGTACAACGGAAAAGGGATAAAAACCCTTGACATAAGAAAGTAGTTTAGAACGGAGAGACTTGGAGACTAGGAGAGGGGAGATGCTATTGCGATTTGCTATGACCCAGACACTTTGTCACTCTGCATAGAGTCTTTGCCCTTATATTGCCCGTTATATTTTACCTCCTTATGAGGGAAATACCTTTTTACCCTTCCTGCCTGAGCTGAGTTCCTGACTGATGGTGAATCAACTGATGTCCTGAGGACGAAGACAGAATCTGTATGCTGACCCAATACGGAGGGTAACTATATGACAATGAAATTGTGATTGTCTGTTTGCTTTTCCTTTCTAGGTACCAACTGCTTCTTTTGACAGAGACCTTAGTTAGAGGTTTTCCAAATTGATGTTATTAAATTGTTTTGCATGAAGCCCAACATGCCAATGCTAATTCGAGGTTAGTTAAGGGGTTCACTAAACGAACGCAAATTACTGAATCTATACTTTGTTGAACAATGCGCTAACGTTACTCTGCTGAGACTAATCTATGTTGACGCCGTGTTTTGTTTTAATACTCGTGATCCTTGCTTTGATGAAATCTTATCAGAGTTGCCATATTGTGAGTATGCTAATGTGCTTCTTGGTTTTGAGATTAATAAACTTGCTAGTAGAATTGTAATCAATAGGGAATAAACATCACAAAAATCATACTAAACTGGTGTGGTTATTCATGGCTGAAAGGTCATGGTGGTTTCTTATTAATGTCTTTGACTAAACTGAATTGTCTTATTGTAGTAAATATTGATGACGTTATTGACATATTGATTGACATGTTGAGTAGCTATCTTGTCCTAAGGTGTCTTCAATCAGGTTCGAAAGATTCATTGGCCTAAAACGAGTCCCACAGTGTATAAATTAGTCATAAAGGGACGCGTTAGCAGTTCCAATGCTCAATGTGATGAGGCTACAAATAGCCAGGTGGTACAAATAAACTGAAGCACTGAAAACTAGAGATCACACTCTGAGCACAGGTGATAAGAAAAATAAATGTTCTCACAATCAGGACATCCGAAAATTAGTTGGCCACTGCTATGTAATACCTTCCTCAAGTCATGGATTTTTTTAATACCTATTTGTTTAATGTGCTGCATTGTATCGGCTGAAAAATCCCAGTATGTCAAAGGCAGCTTTTGAAGGTTATGTGAATGCCACTTTTACTTTAAAAATATTGGGACCAGCTGTCTTTGCCAATGCTTGTTTTTTTTTTTATATGAATGACATGAGTTTTCCAAATGCACATAATTAAAATTTCTGTAACTCTCCATGAAAGATGAGGATCTGTATTAAAGGCTGATTGAGATTCCAGTAAAGAATGCTTCCTTCACCCCTGTGCTATAAGCACAGAAGCTGTATTTTCTACTGCTACACTCTTCACTGTGGATGACTCAGTTATTTGACTGAGTTCTTAAGTTGAAGTGCAGAAATGAAGAATAGTAACCAGCTAATGGTCATTGAGGTCGGCTGCACAAGGACCTTACCTTCACCTATGGTGGCTGTCAACCAGATGAGCCAATGAGCCAACCTCAAAACAAAGTCCATTGAAGGGCAGTCACAGATTACACTGTGGGGCAGATTTATGGAAAGTGGCACTGCAGCGAGTGCAGTGACACTTTCCCTGTGCCCCTTAAAATCTCCTGACCCCCACCATGTGTGCGCCGCATTTAAAATATGGCACATTATGGCACAGGGCAGGGGGCATTAGCATCATTCAATGTAACGCTATTGATGTACTCTGCAGGAGTAGCGCCAAACTGTTGGTGCTACTCCTGCAGAGTACATAGGGACCCATTCTAAAGAATGGAAGCCCCCTTTTAATACCTGTTCTGAGCAGGCATTAAAAGTGCTGTAAAAAAGTGGCACAAGAGATTTCCTTGTGACATATTTTTGTTCCCCCTAACTTGGGAACGTGCCCTTTGCATACATTATGCCTGGCACAGGAATAATGTAGGGCAAAGGGTTACAAAGTGGCACAATCCATGCATTACACCACTCTGTAAATACGGTGCAGGGATTTCAGCCCTGTTGGGCCACATTAACATAAAAAATAATGATGCTAATGTGGCTCAAGGTGGCGCTGGGGGATTATAAATATGCCCCTGTGCTCTTTAGCTCCTGCCATCCTGCCAGAGGCAAACTTTTTTGACTCACCCTCTAATACTCTCCTGCGGGCTTCTAGATTGTTCTACCCTGCACATGCTCATTAACGTGCTAAAGAAGATAAAAGACCGTACATAGTGGGATATTCGGTTAAAAAATTGGTATAGCCTGAACAGAGATAAGGAGCATAAACATTGCATATTATAGGCTACTTACACCATGATGCGCCTAGTATCCTTCCTACATGAGCCCATAATAATCCTCCATGTATTCACATGCATTTCAGAAACACACATGCCGCATAACAAATTCAAACCCCAACAAGACATCAATCTAATTCATGACATCAACACATACTCTGTAGATGAATGTTTGTCTGAAATAGATGAAATAATAACCAATAATAACCTAGTTTTGTATTTCTCATTGAAACCTTCCAGGCACAAATCTTTTATTGGCTGTTTTCAAATCGTTATAATATCAAACACGCCTGTAAAAATTTGTTTCTTACCTCACTGTTGTTGGCAAATGTCCCTCTCTGAAGGGTCACCCCAAAGTTTTTGCCTTCCTCCACCTCTTTTTTTAACCTCATTTTTGTTGCCTTTAGGACTCAGGACACTTTACCACTGCTAACCAGTGTTAAAGTGCACATGCTCCCTCCCTAAAAACATGGGAACATTGGCTCATACCTAATCAGCATGTTTAATTTACTTGTAAGTCCATAGTAAAGTGCACTACATGTGCCCAGGGCCTGTAAATTCAATGCTACTAGTTGGCGTACAGCGCTGATTGTGCCACTCACATAAGTAGCCCCTTAACCATGGCTCAGGTCTGCCATTGCAAGGCCTGTGTGTGCAATTGCACTGCCACTTTGACTTGTCATTTAAAAATACTTACCAAGTCTTAAACTCCCCTTTTTCTACATTTATGTCACCCATAAGGTCGGCCCTAGGTAACCCATAGGGCAGGGTGTTATGTGGGTAAAAGGCAGGACATGTACTATGTGTTTAACATGTCCTGGCAGTGAAAAACTCACAAATTTAAACACTACTGGAATGCCTGCTCCTCTCATACGCCAGAATTAGAATTGCCCTTATATACTTTTAAGTGGTAGAATCTGATCTAAAAAGAGTAGCCCTGTCATGTATAGTATGGCCAGAATGGTAATAGAAAATACTGCTTACTGGTGAAGTTGGATTTAATATTACTATTTTAGAAATGCCACTTTTAGAATGTGGATATTTCTGTGCACTTAGTGCCATCTGTGCCTTATAGCCAATCTCCAATTCACGTCTGGTCTGTGCTGGTTGACAGATTCCTTTGTACATTTCTCCCAGATAGCCATAAACACAGGACATTCACTCACAACTGCATTCATCTGCATATTGAATGGGTCACCCTGGGCAGGAAGGGTGGAGGGGCTCTGAGAATTCAAAGGCCAGTGGACTGACCCCACATAAAGGACGGATATCCCCCTGCAGGGATCCTGGCAGACAGGACTTGGTTGAAAGGGCAACCTGTACACTTCAAAACCACTATTTGAATATTCCCTCACTTCAAAGGCATTTTAGAGTATATATACTGGGTCTGTGGTTCTTCAAAATTAGAGACCTCTGAATCTACAACTGGACTCTATCAGAGGGAATGCCTGGCTGCCCAAAGGAATCATCTGGACTGCTTTACTGGAAGGACTGCTGCCCTGCTTTTTGCCCTGCTGTCTGTTGGCCCTTGACTCTGCTGGATGGACTCTGGCTTCCCCACAAGTGCTCTCGAAGGCCTTGGATTGAGCTTGCCTGCTGTTCTGAAGTATGAGGGCCACAAAGACTTCACCAAAGAGAGGAAAATCCCTATGCATTGAAAAATCAATGCAACACCTGCAGAAACTGACACAGCACCTGCCTTGTGGCTGAAAAATCACTGCATCCCCTACCAGATTGACATATCGCCTGCTCCTTCTCACCAGATCATCAAGGATCTTTAATGCATTTTCCCTGGAATCAACATATCCCTGCATCACACGAAGAACCAAGACTGCACTCCTGGAAATCGATGCATCACCTTCCAGCATTAAAAGAAACAACGCATCATCTGTGCCGGTCTGGAAAATCAGATGCAGCGCCTTATTTTTCATCGCATCACCTCCTCTGCGGCCCTTGTGTTGTTATTTTTTATGCATTCCCAGTACTGTGTGTTACAAGGAAACAACCACTGATTCTTAAGGATTAAGACTGATTTAAACTTTGAAAAAGTGATATCTTGACTTGTGCATTTTGGATTTTTTTCATTTTGGTCTGATTTTATTCAGATAAATATTATCTATTTGTCTAAACTCAAGTGGAGTACTTTTTGCTGTGCTTTCAATGTGTTACTGTACGAGTTATCCTACAAATACTTTACAAATTGCCATCTAAACTAAGCCTGCCTGCTCTGTGCCAAGCTACCAAAGGAAGAGCACAGGATTGTAATTGTGATTGCATTTACATAGCACTTACACCTGGCGAGGTGTTGAAGCACTTTTCAGTGAGCAGCACGCTACTCCGGAACCCAAAGGAATTAGTGGTGGATTAGTATAGGGAAATATGAGTATGGTATTAGTATCAGTATGAGTTAATTTGAGCAGAGGATATGTGAGTTTGTTAGTTGGAATTGACTAGAGTAATGGAGGGATAGAGGAGGGAAGAATTCATAAGTATTTATTGGGGGTTTATGGCAATAGGATGAGGCTTGGGATGAGTAAAGGAAATATGGAGGAGGAAAGAGCCTGTAGAAATTGTTTAGAGAGCTCATAGTAGCAGAAGGGGTTGTGTATGAGTCAACGGTGTGATAAATGAGGGAGGATTTAGTACAGTTGTTTGGGAGATCATAGTAGTAAACTGAGGTTTGGTGTGAGCTAAATGTGGTAGAGAAGGGAAGAGCTTAGGCAGGGTTATTTTGGAGAACAAAGTAGTAGAATGGGTTTGGGATGAGTCAGAGTGGGGGTGGAGGATAGATTGATAGAGACATAGGGCAATGGGGAGACAGAGTAAAGCTTGCGAGAGAGTAAATTTAATTTTATTTTTTATTATATTATTTATTTATATAATTGTATTATTTTTTCTCTAGTACAGTAGGACTAGACTAATAAATAAATAGATATATAAATACATAGTAAGGGAATATATGTGTAAGGAATATAATAACATGAGATGTAAAGTTGTATTGTATAAACGCAGGCTTTTCAGAATTTGCAATATTTGATGTTAATTTTTAAGCGTACTTTTCTAACATTCATTGATTTTTTTTTCAATGGTGAAACGCTTGCGGTTAAAATGGTGAACATAACATTTGCTCATTGTGATATAAAAAAGAAAGAAGAGATTCATAAGTATCTAATATAACAACTGATCTAGAAGCTATGCAATGACCTATGAACATGTTAGGCATAGCATAAAATACACATATATATGTACCCACACACACATATACATATACACAAATGCACACAAACACTTACACACATGTATACATTTTACCATGAGTAAAATAAATTTGTTAAACAGGCTTAAAGAGTATATGTATATGTTATTATTATGAAATAGTAGCCATACATATTTCTTACAGAACTATATACATCTAGAATATACACATAATCAGAATATAAATATGTATCAATACAGGCTTATGCAGTCCTCTGCTGTTTGGATATGGTAGTTATGAGGGAGAGAGCCAACTCTTGAGTAGTCTTCTGAAGACAATATAGTTATCCATGGATCTTATATTTGGGGGTAATGAATTCCAAAGTGTGGCTGTTTGAACAGAGAAGGATGTACAATCTATTATATTTTTCTTGTATGGTGTTGTTTTAAGGCAGGGTGCGGATCTTGAGCAAAGGTTTCTTTGTGGAATGTATTTGGTTATTTTGTTTCTAATGAAAAGCGGTCCTCTTCCATGTACAGCTTTGTGGGTGATACAAAGCAGCTTGAAGGTGGCTCTTCTGGCAACCTGTAATCAATGTGGTGTTCTCAAGGCAGGGAAGATGTGGGCTTGTGGCTTTTCATGTAATAGTAGCCTGGCAGCTGAGTTCTGAATATGTTGTCGTTTTCTCATAGTAGATAGAAGTGACACATGGTAATGGCCATTGATGTAATCCAGTTTAGATAGTACAAGAGAGATAGTGGCCTGCACCATGTGTGGAAATCTGAGGTGGGGAAGATGCGTGGCTAAGTCTTCAAAGTGATGAGGCTTGATTGTACTAATTTGTCCATTCATTGTTTACTTGGATTCCATGGTAATTCCAAGGTTTTTAACTTCCTTAGATATATGAGAAGGTAGTCCCAAAACATAAGGCCGAGTGGGTCATAATTTTTCCAGTTGCCACGTGGGAGTGTTTCTGTTTTTGAAGCATTCACTTTGAGATGGCTCCAAGTCATCCATTGATCAATAGCTCTGAGGCAACCGAAGATTTGTGAGTTTCTAATGTCTTTGGGGCATTCCAATTTAAGGAGTATTTGTGCGTCATCTGCATAGTTGTAGCATGTGAGTTGAAATTCATTGATCAGTTCTGGTGATGACATAATGTAGATGTTGAAAAGCATAGGACAGATGATTGATCCTTGAGGGACCTCTGATTTTGTAATGTGGGGTTTGGACAAGAAGAGGGAAAATAGATGATATTAGTTCTGTTTTGAAGGTAGCACATAATACAGTTGAGAGCAGTCCCTTCTATGCCGGCTTCGTGGAGTCTTTGAATTAGGATGTCATGGTCAACAGGTATCAAAAGCAGCTAAGAGGTCCAAGGGAAGAAGTGCAAAAACTCCATTGGGGTCAACTGTGTTTTTAAGATCATCCCAGATTGCTAAGAGAGCATGTTCAGTGCCTCTTCCTGGATACTTTGGATTGTGTTGTAACTTACTCTGACTAGGATTGTGGTCCCTTCTTGGACAAGGGTGTATACCTCTGCCAACTAGAGACCCAATTTCTAACAACTGTCATCTAAAAATCCACTTAGTTATTCACCCTTCACACCTTCTCTCCAATTGATTATTCTAAAAATCTCACAGCCCACCTCATATGCTTATTCAACATTTGTCATGATCACTGCAAAGTTAAAGGCAACTTCCCTCATCGTATATATCAACTGCCACCATGCACAACTCTGAAATTTCATGGACTTCACAATCCAAGGAGATACTCCTATCAAAATGATGAATGAGAACTTAATCTTAGTCACAAATTTCAAAGGGTAAACATGGTGGCCTTATCATCTTCTTCATTCACCATGATGATCAGCCTCTTTTGATCTCTTCCAGGCAGCAATGGCCACTTTGTTAACCCATTCCACATCATAATCTATAAAAAAAACTTCATTTTATGAAGGTTAACCAAAGCCTACATAAATTAAGATGATGTGCTTAAAGAATGTCTCCATTGAAAACCTTCAAAAGGCACAATATCTGAACCAAAGAAAACTTGAGAAATGGCAAACCAGGCCACTAAACCATTGGTTACATGCAGACCATCAGCATTGCACTGTGAACCAGCGATTGCTTCAGAAAATCAGCAATTTGAAAATTATTTGAGGGAAACTTTAGCTCTGAACTTTGGAACTTGATTTTGACATTGGATACACAAAAGCATGTTATCCTAGCTCTAAGTTTTGTCTTCAGGCTTTGACACAGAATATGTATACCAAGAGTATCCATATTTGTGGGAGGCTGATAGAATGCAGCCTGCACTTTGGACAGTTGTTCTAAGAAAGAACTTCTAAATTCAAGCTCAAATGTATGACTGACCCTAGCTACAAGTTCCACCAAACCATGTGTTAACCTTACCCAAGCAATGTCTCTCCCTGTGGGCAGCACCAGGAGATGTTGTCATAGTTTTCAGGATTTTCCCTTTTTCTATTGACATATATAAAGATTACCTCCTACTGTTGGTTCCTATGGGAACAGTTAACTTTCTTCAAAGATCTTTAAGCCATTTCCCCAATTTTCTTACTTTTTGTGCCATGTGGTCAATTTTCAAAAATGTTTGTGCAACGTAGTATGGATATTTAGGTTCTTTTTCAACATTATGTTTGGCTACTTGCATAAATTTAAAGTGCTCTTTGTTTGGCCAATTTATCAGTGTTGTGCCAAAGGGATAGTGTATTCTTACAGTATGGATTTCCAAGAACAGA
The DNA here is from genome assembly GCF_031143425.1 of Pleurodeles waltl. Taxonomy (NCBI): domain Eukaryota; kingdom Metazoa; phylum Chordata; class Amphibia; order Caudata; family Salamandridae; genus Pleurodeles; species Pleurodeles waltl. Next base: position 906,458,559 of record NC_090449.1, on the reverse strand, counting down.
TAGTGTAGGAGTTTTTCACAGCTCACATTGAGAAGGTGAGCTTTTCCCTGTTTTCTTCAGAGGTAGTTTATCTATACAATTTGTTGCAAGACTGAAGTGTTAGGATGAAAGGTGTCATCTTTATTGCAGCCAAATAATGACAGTCAGCAGTATAAGAAAATACTTTCTCGGTCATGCAAGGGTGTAGAGGATACAAGTAGCTTAAGTTATTCTCATTGCATTTCTTCTTCCCAGACAATGTCACCATCCCTAAATGCAGCAGGAAATGACGAAACAATTAGTATTAATTTACATGCAGAAAAATAGTCACTCATCTCTGCACTACTGGTGTGTCTCGCAACTCAATTTTTTTCATCTAGGACTCGCTAGCTCAGTGGCTCCCAACCTGTGGTCCGGGGACCCCTGGGGGTCCGCGAAGCTTACTCAAGGGGTCCACGACTGCTTAGAAAATTGAATAATATTAACAGATTAAGAAAGTGTATGTAAATGTAATGGCTAAATGAACAATTGAACATTTTTAAAACATGCTGTAAATGTCAAGGAATTTGAAATTGGAGGCTAAAAATTAAATTGGTATCCTCAGATTGATTTATGGGAACAGTGCAGGCACATCAAACTGAATATAGTATGGACGGGTTGTGGATGCAATTGAATTTAGAAAAGCTCCAACCTTCCTAGTAAATGTATTTTTTGAACTCTATTTATGTTTGTTAACAAATTGAATTAAATGTGTTATCATTTGTGTATATGTTTGATGAATGCTTATTTCCCTATTTTTTATGTTTTGTGTTGCATTGCAAATTATCAACAATTTTTTAGCTGGGGTCCCTGGCTTCCAGTAATAACTCAGTGGGAGGTCCCCGTACTCCAATAATGATTCAGTGGGGGTCCCCGGGTTCCAGTAATTGTAAAGTGGGGGTCCACAGAAGTCAAAAGTTTGGGAACCACTGGTCTAGCTCATTATACGGTCCAGCTCAGGTATTAATAATACCTCAACACCTTCCACGCTAGATATGATACTCCTAATGCAGAGACTCTTCAAGAGTTGTTAAAGGCCTTAGTTACTACTGACAGAAAACAAGCATTACACACCTCTCCATCTGAGTATAAATTAGACTCTGTAATATTTAGTCAAGAGAAGATTGAACATATCGGGGGAAGAAGTGATTTGTGAAAAAGGTGAGAGGCTACTACTGTTAGAAAGTGAATTATTAGTTGGGGTGAGTGGTAGCCCTCCAGTATTCTTGTTAGGTCAAGTAAAAGTTTCATTAATTTAAGCCTGAGCTCAGCCCTTGGTAGCTATGGCACAGAGCATAGAGTCTTACATTTTTTTAAATGTATAAATCATTTGGAAGCACCAAAACAGTTAAAATGCAAAACCAAAACATAATGAGCATTTCGCTCCAATTCATAGAAATAGAGAATATGTGAACAAAATGACACCAAAATGACAAAAATCCAATAAGGAGAACCGGAAATCTGAATGTTTAATTTTTTTAATAAAAATGGTGCCAAAAATCATTAAGAGCCAACACTGGTCACTTGGTTGCAATGGATACAGAAATCAGGTTTGTCCTGGTTAGAGGTTTTACTGTTTGACTTAGGGCCCTATTACAAGTCTGGCGGTCCAACGACTGCCAAACCCGCTGTGGTGGTTGTACCGCTGCACTTCTAGCGGTCTGACCACCAGAGTACGACCCTGGCGGTCCGACTGCTAGGGGACCGCCGCCACCACCAGGATCATAGATCCCAACAGGGTGGCAGAGGTCAGAGTTGTGGTCAGCCATGGCAGCTCTGAGTTCAGCGCTGCTGTGCTTATCACAAGTCCTCTTTCTACTAGCCCTTTCATGGCATGGCCCCTGCCATGAAAAGGCTGGTGGAAAGGCAGTTCCATGGGGGGGGTCCTGGCACAACCCATGCCATGGCACGAAGACAGTGTGCATTCCGAGAGTACTGTTGTGTGATGGCATTAGCCTGCCAATGCGTGACACTCTTTCCGCCTGGCTGACCAGTGGAGGCATCGTAATACAATGTTTCCGCTGGTCAACCAGGTGGAAACGTAATATGACCCACATGACGGCAGCCTCCTTCCCGCAGCTTTAGCGGTCGGCTCATCAAACCGCCAAAGTCATAATGAGGCCCTTAGTCTCTTGAATTGAAGTTCATAATCCCCGGAGGGTCAAGGTAGAAGGCTGCAGCTTATCCAAAAGGCTGGATAGCCATCCAATTAAGTTCCAATGAAGCTGGTAAACTTTGTCAGGAAAGCTACAAGCAGCAAAAGTTTACATTTCAGATTCATGAAAGATCACTTGCCGGAAGAATACTTTTGATGCCTTTGCCTGGTGAAGATATCTACCTTTTGGCTTAGTACTTATTTTTGGGGCTCGAATTCCTCCAATGGGACAATACTGAAAGATGTAGCCAGACAGGGCTCCTCATGGCCAGATAGCCTCTCTGTAATGTCCTGCTGAAACGGTTTTGTAGCTGGGGAACAACTCAGAGGGGGAGCAACATGAATATTTGGCCCAGTGCCAATACACCTTCATCAGATTGACTTGGCAGGTTTATCTTTGGTTCCAAAAAGTTTCTAAGTCCCAGATATTTAAGGATATTAGGAGGTCTACTCTTTGACACAGCCAATGGTTCCAGGACCTCAGAAACAGTACGTGGGGGTCAGCAGAAGCAACCAGCAGGGCCCAGGGCAAGTCCAGTTGGAACTGGCCAGCAGGTCTCTTACAGGAAAGTGGGCTTCCTGCAGGTTTTGTGTCTCTGTAGCTTAACTGGCACTTGAGCTGGCACTTGAGCTTTGGAGTCCACTTCTTTGTCTTGAAAACAGTTGAGAGCAAATCCAGCCCTTAGAGTTCTCCTCACAGATCCCAATAGCAGGTGCAGTCCTGTCTTCCACAGGTCCAGTATTTTTCCGAAGAGGGTGCCCAGGAGTGCTATGTTTATTCCTGCCACTAACCTGTCCATTCCTAACCAATAGGGAAAGAGTTCCCATGGGTAACCATAACCATTTTTACAGCAGCTCCTGTCTTTCCTTTTTCAAACAATCCCAAGGTGTCCCTTCCTACCTATATCTAAAATGGTAGAATCTTTTTTCCCATGTGCATAGCTCCTGTGCCCATCCTGATGGATATGGGAAGAGAAACAAGCAACCCTTCCTCTGTGATCACTCAAAATTGATTGTGGAGTGGGCGTGGCTTGGCCACACAGCAAGATGGCCGACATATTGTGAGGCTTTGCCGGGCAGGAAATTTATTCTACGATTATCCGGGCAAATTGGCCGCCCAAAGTGCCATCCTCTGGGTGAATTGAGTGCCGCCATGCCAGGAATATAAACATCTGAGCGGTGGGGGCTGGCCTGGAGAGCCTGATAGAGTCGCAAGTCCTGAGACACGGCCTGGTCCTCGCGGGCCACGAGGAAGTAGAGCGGGAAGGCGAGACCCAGCGGCGGCCCTGTGGTGAGCAGTAAAGAGGTGCAGTGACCCAGATCGATCTGCGGGGGCGGCCGCAACCCATCAAAAGACTGGTGACGAGGCCTGGTGGGTGGCTGCCCCTGCAGCGAGCCTGAAATAAGCAGGGTCGCCGACCCGGGACTGTGGCCGCTCTGGTGCCCATAACTCTGGGATCTGCGGAAACTCAGTGGTGGTGCGCTCCCCGATGGTGGACTGACAGAGAGAGAAGGACACCCGGGAGCCCCCAGGGGAGCACCCACGGAGACCGGACAGACACCAATTGGGACATGAAGCATGGCCTAGGGGCGCGAGTGCTGAGGGCAAGGAGAGTCACACTGGGGAAATGGTCAAGAAGGCCACAGGGGCATGGAGGCCCCTGAGCCCGCTGGAGGTTGGCAGAAATTGCGAGGAGCTGTGTGCACGGAATCTGACCGGAGGACAAGGTTTGGAGCGAGTGACATGGCAGACAGCACATGAATGATGGTGGAATAATGATCAAGGATCGTGCAAATTGTCAGTAGGCAGCGAGACACCAAAAAACTAGACTAAAGCAAAAACAAACTGAGGTGGTGGGCAAAGTCTGAACTTGAGACGGTGAACCCTTTACAGAACCTGTGGTTCTGCAGTAGAGAGGTGCCCCCCAGATACAGTACACAGTTGCCATGGGGAAAACACATCAGAAGCAAACCAAGCTGCTGTTTGAGGGCAAGAAAAAGAGTAGTCATGCTAATGCACCAACGGAAGAGCCGCCCCAGGAGGAAGACCTTCAGTCGACCTCAGTAAAAGCCATGTTTTTAGACCTTAAACATAGCTTGGCAGGAATAGACGCCAAACTAGACCATCTTACAGACCGGATCGACCATCTGAAAGACAGGTTAGACGATCATAGCACCTGCTTAGACCAGGTAGAATCCTGCACTTCAGACCTGGAAGATGGTCGACAGGGGCACGATGAACACCTCCTTTGAATGGAACAGGTGCTGGAACTAATCCGCAACTAGAACGAAGATCTTGAAGCCCGCTCACCCACGAACAATATCCGCATTCTAGGAGTGCCAGAGTCAACGGACATGGGTTGCATAGAGGACTGCATCGAGATGATGCTGTCAGCGCTTTTCCCGGTCGAACTCTCCTCTGTACTCGTGGCAGAGTAGGCCCACAGATCACTTGGTCCGAGGCCACTGCCGGTTATGCCTGCGTGCCCCACCATAGCATGCTTGCTCACTACAGAGACAGAGACACAGTGCCACACCTTGCCCTGACCACAAGCCCCTTGTTTATAATAATAACGTGCTCAGCATATTCACGGATTACACTCCTGGGGTGCAGGCAGCCCACCGAGCATTTCTCCAAGTTAAACGAACCTTGAGCCGCACAGAAGCAAAATACTCCCTCAGATATCCGGCAAAGTTACGAGACCAGCATAAAGGCAAATTGCATTTCTTTACAGACCCCAAACAAGCAGCTAAGTTTGCGAAAACCATCCCTAAGAAACTGGATCGCTTGCAGGAGAATGATGATGGTGGGAACCATTTAAGTGACAACGACTCAGAGCAGGCCTCCTGATCGATCTGAAGCTGAATTAAGCCTGACCTCGTGAACTGTACAAATTTATGTTTCAATTGGACTTTGGAACCGGTCAGCCCTGAACCAGATCGCTGATGTAATCATGCTCCTGCCCGTCACCTGTAATGGCGGGGATTAGTGGCCAAGCCAGCGCCCCTTTGGGTAAGTCCAAGTGTATCACAATATGTTATGAGTTGGGTTGTGTACCCAATCTTGGGTAAGGGTGGGGTGGGTGATCTGGCTCAATTGGGGGGCAGGCATTGGAGGTGGGTGGTATGAGTGATTTGTGTTGAAAGTTTGTAGATGTTGTCATATTCCCCCCCTTGTCTCCCTGTCCTTGCATCCTGGAAAGCTTATGAATGGATGGATGATGACTGCTGTACAGTTTAAAAGACAGATGCCTTACCATGACACAGGGTAGATCAGATTCCGTGAGAAATATGTCCTGGAATGTTCATGGGTTGAATGATGCTCGGAAGATGAGGCTAGTATCGACATATTTGCAGCAACATGCTATAGATATCTGCCTGCTGCAGGAAACTCATCTGACTGTTGACACGAAGCACAGGTTGAGAGCCGGCTGTATTGGGGAAGGCCATATGGCAACTTTCTCAAGCTATGAGAGGGGGATGACAATCATCTTGCGAAAGGGGCTGCAGTGGCATACCAAAAAAGTGCTAATAGATCAGAATGGTAGATATGTGATGCTTCAGGGCAGGCTCCAGGACAGGCCGGTCCGTCTGGTGTCGATATATGGCCCAAACGTGGATGACCCAGAATTCTTTGCAGAGGTCTGGCTCATGGTAGCTTCGCTGGGAGCCGGATCTCTGCTATGGGGCGGTGATTTTAATGTATTACTGGAACATGATGCCAACTGAAAGAGTCATGCGCGCCCCCAGCATCTGTGAGCTGCGAAGGTTTTGTCTGTTATTATGTCAGAACACACAATTGTGGATCTGTGGAATGCAAAGCATGGCACAAGCAGGGAAGGAATATGCATTAACACAGTACATAACATCTGTTCATGAATCAATAGATGGCTCGGAACCAGAGATGGAGAATTATGGACCGAGAGTATTGAGCACATGCCCCACACTCTGTCAGATCATTCACCGGTGTCACTGGTGTTGAGGATCCCTGGAGGACCTTGCCGCAAGTTCATGTGACGGTTACCGAGTGGGGCGTTGAGAGACCAGGGTTTTAGGGAAGAGGTCCGAATGGCCATAGTGGAGTATTTTACTATCAATAAGGCCTGGGTATCTTCAGCAGGTGTCCTATGGGAAGCTTTTAAGGCTGTGATTGGGGGGTATGCCTTGCAAAGCAACATGCGGTGCTCAGAGCGATCCACAGAGAGCTAGCAGAATTGGAGACCCAATTGACCTTACTAGAGAGACGAATGGATGAGGGTATAAATGGAGTCCTTTAGGGTGAGATTAGGGAAAAGCTTTCACAGTGTGAGGAAGCAGCCCTCCGCAAGGTCTGCTTTCTAGGGAAAGACGCCAATGTGAGGAGATATGGAGAGGGTGAGACAGTTGGTAGGCCAAGGGTGACGATGCTGTGTGAACAATGGGCAAGGGATTATAAAGTTGAATTAGTCAACACGGTTGGCGAGCGCCGAGCCCGAACGGAAGAGGTCAAGAACATAATGACAGACTTTTATACCTCGCTATATGCCGAGCTGGTGACGTCCAACCAATCAGCCTACACTGAGTGTTTTGATGACATAAGCTTACAGTGGCTTTAGACCTCACACAGACAATACCTAGATTTCCCATTTTCAGTAGAAAACATCCTGCAAGCTATGCGCAGCTTACCTGGGGATAAAGCGCCGGGAATAGGTGGGCTGACCGAAGCCTTTTACAATGAATATGCAGATTTGCTGGCACTGCACCTACTAGAAATGTGGAGGCACTTCAAAAGGGAAGTCTTCCACCTTCACTCCATGAGGCCATTACTGTTACCATATTGAAACCGGGCAAGGACCGTTGATACTGTGACTCCAATAGACCACTGTTACTTATTAACATAGACAATAAGATACTCGCGAAGCTAATTGCGACCCTACTGCAAACCTTGTTCTCGACCTTGGTGCTCCCAGACCAATCTGACTTTGTGCCTGGCTTCTCGACCTTGTACAATCTCTGCACCTTTTTCATGGCGGCATGGAGGTGAGTCCAGAGGACTGTGATGCAGTGGTTTTTCTTGATTCCACAGAGGTCTTTGACTCCCTCACGTGGCCCTCTATGTTCGGTTTACTGGCAAGAGTGGGACTAAGTCCCAGATTCATCCAATTAATTTCCTCACTGTATACAAACCCAACGGCCAGATTGAGAATCAATGGAACCATGACAAGCCCCTTTCCGGTGGCCAGGGGGACAAGCAAGGGATGCCCTCTCTCACCACTGCTGTTTGCGGTGGCGATGGAGCCACTGTCCGCTCAGCTGAGACAGCATCACCACATTTGGGTGCTGGCATTTAGGCGGCACCCGATTCTGGTGTCCATGTATGCAGACGATGTCGCTTTATATGTACAAGACTCGCAGATCCATCTGGATACACTTGTCGTGGAGATTGTACATTTTGGGAAGCTCTCGGGTATTACGATAAACTGGACTAAGTAGGTGATTTGCCCTCTCTCAGACACTAGAATCCAGCACTGGTCAAAATAACCCATAAACTGGGCAGATGGCCCAGTGTGCTATTTGGGTATATGGCTCAGTAGGGAGATAGATGAATTGTGGATGTCAAACTATGGCAGGGCAGTCGCGTGGCAGGAGGACAGAGTAGAGGCCTGGAATTCTTTGTCACTTTCATCGACCTGATGCAACGCGATAGCTAAGATGATAGTCTTGTCCCAATTCCTCTACTTGTTTGTTAACATACCCCTTACTCTCACAGTCAATTTTCTAAAGCAACTTAGATCATTACTCATAACCTTAGTCTGGGCAGGTAGGCAGCCAGGAATTTCATGGGAAATGCTGACGCAGCCATTCGAGTTGGGCGGTTTAGCAGCCCTGGACTTGGACTATAACTGCGTGCAAGCATTTTTCTAATTTCATGATACATCCCATCAAATATTTACCACATTTGGCCCTGGAACATGAGTACGTGTGGCCTTGTAGGTTAGCGGGTGCTATTTTTAGTCCACCCAGGGTGAAGGGGTCGAGAGTAGACACGTCGAGTGCACGGTGCGGGCCTGGAAGGCACCTCTGTGATGCACCGGAGCTGGACAGCTGTATGCACCATTGATGCCGGCGCTCGAACTCCTGGGCCCCCAGCAATCGGAGGAAGGAGAGATCCATGCACGGCTCTGTGATATGCATATGGCAACCCTTGGGCTGTGGTACCCGGAGGGCTTGTTTGTTACTCGGGAGGCTGCACTCCGTGAACCACACAACACCGCACTACATTGCTTGACTTATTTACAGGTCAGGGAAAAGGCGAGAGCGTGATACCCGGAATTCCCTGTGATCCCGAAGGTTTGCCAGGTGCTGGAGTTAGTTTACACAGCCCTGACGCCCCGCAGGCTGATTACTGGTCTATATGCCTGTATGCAGACATTCGCACACTCAGCAACTCCCAAGGCTAGGGCGCAATAGGAAATGGACATAGGCGAAGTTCTCCCGGGCGAGGATTGGCGATACTGCTGTGCACATATGCGAGAGCTTTCCCCCAACTACAGACTGCGCTTGATCCATTTTACATTTCTGCACCATTTGTACTATACACCGAAACGTCTCAGGAGGATTGGGGTAAGGCTGAATTCTACCTGTGCCAGATGTGCTGTGCTGGATGCTGATTTCCTGCATTCGGCTTGGAGTTGTGTGGGATTGAAAAAGTACTGGTGTGATGTGCTGGCCGCGATTGAGGAAATGATTGGGATCGAAATGCCACCCTCCCCTGATTTTGTTCTCCTAGGATTTGTCAAGATGATCTAACCTGAGTATAGGAAACTAGTTGGGCTGCTGTTGCTGTTGGCGAGGCGCAGGCTGGCTATGTGTTGGAGAGGCGGTTGGCACCCCACAGAATGGACTGGCTGAGAGGCGCAGCGTACTGCCAAGACCAAATGCAAGTTTACTGGTAAATGATGCCACCCGGCTCCCGCCCCTAGATATATGGGCACCCCTGCGAATATACCTCACATCCCTGAATTAACAAGGTGATATAGATGCCGATGCGAAGGGATATGGTCCATTCATATCGGATCCTCCTGATGCAATGAACTAGCAGTTTACAGTTTTTAATAGGCTTCTGGCAATGCGAAGATCCCCCTATCTTCCCCATTCACCCCTTCCCCCCTCCTCCCTCACTCACCCCTCTGTTGTCTGTTGCAGAAGTTGAGTGCACAGTCGAACTGTCAATTGGTACTTTATCGCCTGGCTTGTGCTACTGAGAAGTTAGCAGCTAAAGATCCTGGTCATTATCTGGACTAACTGGCAATGTAACGTTACAGCATAGAACGCTTGATTATGAAAATGACGATTGGTGCTTCGACTAATGTACTGGATACATGTTGTTGTGTATTGCAAATATACAATAAAATTATTTCTTTTTTTAAACTGGTTGTTGGGGCAGATTTACTCTCACTAGAATCGGTGCCTGGCTAACTAAAGGGACAAAGGAGAGGGCAGGCCCGGGTCTAGTCTATATCTGCCTGTGACAGGGGAGGCCCGTTTGAAGATAATTATGTCTGAGTTGTTCCCCAGCCATGGCCATACTATCAGAGGACCAGGACACCTCCAATACATAAGGCCTATGAGGGTTTGGGCCTGTCAAAAGGGTTTAATTTGACAAGTCAAAATTCCAAGTGTAAAACTGCACAGGCTACAGTAGTAGGTCTGCAGTCATTTTTTGTACTGTCACTTTAGTGGTGATAGAATGTGTAACACAGTGCACTAGTAACATTTAACTTACAAGCCTTGGGTACACTTTGTATCATATATTAGGGATATGCCAATTAGGAGTGTAGCCAATTCAGTATATTTTAGGGACCAAAGCACATATGTGGGGCCTGGACAGCACTGCCCTTGTATGCAGAGTCCAAAAACCAGCAATGAAATCTAGCAAACAATGGTGATGACCACACAAAAAGTGGCATACTCCTTCAATTGGGCCATTATTATAGAGATATAATGGCCTGATAATCTGCCTGTGGTTCATGATGGTTACTCACTCAATTTCCCAATGAGAACAATAAGGGGAAGCAATAAAGAAGAAATTTCACAATCACAGGGATTCTTCACCTGCTGAGAGGAAACATTCAATTGTTGTGTTGTTAAGGCAAAATGCCAATGTTTAAAAAGCAAGTCTCAGAGAACAGAAGAAAATGAGAAAGACACATTGTTATTAAAGGAAGAAGCCGAGAATAAATTCTCCCTTTGAGGGAAATCTATTAATATACAAGTAAAGGGAGCTAGAGCCGGGAAATATGTTAAAAGTAGTTAATGGGAAAAAGGATGGTTGTAAACATATTGAGTAAGGATGAGTAAAAGTGGAATTCGTGAAGTCATGGGAGGGGTTCCTCACACCTGGTTGCCTCTTTTGATGCTCTAACTGAGCCCACTCACTCTTTGATTACTGAATGTGATTCTAAAAATATAAAGTTAGATATGATGGTTGAGCCATTGGGAAAACATCAATGATTTGGAGTAGACATTGTGGGTAAAAAAACTATGATGGTAAATCTAATTTTTATGCTTGCAAAAAAACGTATGGGTCAATGATGTACCCATTGTTGAGTGAAGGTATTCAACTAATGCCAAGTGCTATGATGAGATAGGATGAAGCAAAATGTTTGATTTTGGTGGGAAGAACCTCGACTAATATTTTGTGACTATTCTACAGATATAGGCCCTCATTACAACCCTGGCGGTCAAAGACCGCCATGGCTGTTTCGACGGTTGCACCGCCAACAGGCTGGCGGTGCAAACCTTGGTATTATGACCGCGGCGGAAGCGCCGCGGTCGCACCGCGGTCGCACCGCCGGGACCGGCGGTTTACCGCCACGTTGGTCCCGGCGGTTGGGATTATGAGTCCCCCTCCCACCAGCCTTTTCATGGTGGTAAGAACTGTCATGAAAAGGCTGGCAGAAAGGGGAGTCGTGGGGCCCCTGGGGGCCCCTGCACTGCCCATGCCTTTGGCATGGGCAGTGCAGGGGCCCCCTGCCACAGCCCCATGGAGCTTTTCACTGTCTGCATAGCAGACAGTGAAAAGCGCGACGGGTGCAACTGCACCCGTCGCACCGCCGCACTGCCGCACCACCGCCGGCTCCATTTGGAGCCGGCTCCCGTGTTGCAGCCTACATACCCGCTGGGCCGGCGGGCGGAAACTAAGTTTCTGCCCACCGGCCCAGCGGGGATGTCTTAATGGCCACAGCGGGAGTGCGGCTGCATTGGCGGCGGCACGGCGGTTACAACTTGGCGGGCGGCATAGTGAGGAGATACTAGCAACTCAATTGCGAAAGGGAAGAATTCAGGGGTTGTATTGTCTAATGACAGGGTATGGATGCCCATTTTCTACAGAAACTGGTTAATTTCAAACCCAGGACCCAGTGTCTCCAATCAACAAGGTGGATTTTGAGTAATCTTTAAAGTTCAGTGGTGAATCCAAATAGAACAGCCTTTATCATACAATTTTTTATGATTACTTACCCAATTTGAAGTCAGCTTGGTATGCTTTCTAGCATTGAAAACAAACACTGAAATCTATTCTTCTTTTATCCTGTCTTGCAAAACACCGTACTGCAGAAGGCCACTATTCTGTCACCTAGAGAAACAATCTAAGGGGTAAATTGACTTGAAATCTATGTGATCAGTGAGAAAAAAAAACACAAAAACAGGCCCCCAGGTGACATGAAATCATTTCTTCCAAGTGTGGTTGTTTCCACTTCCATGATATTCCATAAATGGACACAATGACAGGCCTTTTATTATTAAGTTCTTTTTTACTTGTAAAACTACATTTGTTATTTATGCTCCACACTATCCTTGGATACTACTATATTTATAATATTCTGTGTTAGAAATTGGGTTATTAGTTGTAAGGGGTGAGATCCCCAGTCAAATAATAAATGCAATCCTTGCCAGTGTAAACCACAAAAGTCACAAAGGGCCTCATTCCAAGTTTGTGGATCATGAGATCGCCAAACTCGCAGTGGCGGTTGGATGGCCACGGCTGTAGTGATCCGACTGCCAAATTATGACTTTGGTGGGCAGACCAGCCTGAAGACCGCCGTCCATGCCAGAATCACAGATCCCGATGGGGTGATGGCTGTCGGGCTTGTAATCAGCCATGGCAGTACTGAACTCAGAGCTCCCTGGCTAATTACAACCCCACTTTCCACCAGATTTTTCATGGAGGTGACCCTGCCATGAAAAGGCTGGCAGAAAGCCAGTGTCAGGGGACACAGGGGGTCCCCTACACTGCCCATGGCATCTGCAGTGCAGGGCCCCCCCTGCCCAGCACTGTCAGAATGTGCACTGTCTGCTCTGCAGACAGTGCACATTCTGAGGATGCTGGAGTGTTAGGGAGCCGAGGCCAATTTTCTAACACTGCTCCCGCTGGGCAGCTAAAAAGCATGTGCTTAACCCCTTGTTCGTTTGGCACAAAAGCAGTCATAAGCAATGTATAAAGTATTTATGTAGCACTCAAAAAGTATTAAGGTTAGAACACAACACATGAAAAATCTCAAACCTATTTAGAAACATAGAATACATTTTATTTTTATAAAATGACACCAAAATAACAACAATCCAATACATAGAACTGGAGTTATTAATACAAGGACCATGTCTGTCTCATTGTGGAGGTTACCCTCTCACATAGTCCAGTTCCATGCAAGGAGCCTTAGCTAGAGCTTTTCGTTGTCAGGAGCCTTGAGGACATCACAGTGAAAAGCAGGTCTCTGTCCGAGCTTCAAGTTGGCAGGAGATGTGGGCACTCATTGCTGACACAAAGAGGAGGTCAGGGTCAGTGCTTCCTGATCTCTGCAGATGTGGGTGGTTGTTAACGGCTGGAAAGAGCCCAAGCTTCTGGATTTTCACTAGGAGTTCAGTTTTTGCAGATTGCAGGGTGGAGCAGTACACCCTGACACCAGCCAAGTGTAAAAGACCTGGAGAGGCACCTCTTCGGGGTTCAGGACTCCCTCCAGCATGTCTAATTGCAGCTGGTCACTCAGCAGGTGCCGAGAAGGTCTCTGGAAGTTTGCCATGTCCTATAGCCCATACAGAAAGTCAGCCAACTGGCCCTTGGCGTCACTTCTGGTTTTCTAGGTTCAAGGCAAGCAGGTCCAGTCTTCCTTCTTCAGACAGCAGGGTAGTCTTCTGAATCTTTCACAGGTCCAGGGGTGTTCTGAGGAGAGGTTCTGAGGGTGTCACATTTATACCCAGTGCAGGTTTGTGTGCGGGTGTCCCTCTTAGGTTTACCTCTAACCTAACTCTGATCAGTTCTGCCCTTTCCCTTAGCTCTTCCTTCAAACTGTCTAGGGAAGCAAAGGGCAGGCAGGCCCAGGAGTCAACTTCATTTGCCAGTGACAGGTCAGACAGCTTCAAAAGTCAGAAGGGGATGGCCACAGCCCTCAGTCTACCCTTAGAAGCTCAGGAAGGGCTGGGTACAACCCCTGCAGACCATCCTGCTGAAGAAATACACATCCCTCCAAAGGAGGGCAATTATCAGTCATGTAACCATGCTCACTGACAAAAGGGCAGACTTGATTTAGGCAGAAAATGCCAACTTTCTAAAAGTGACATTTTCAGAAAAGTAACTTAAAAAATAAACTTTGCTATTAAAGGGGTATTTAAATTTCAACTCAATAAGTGAAAGAAGTGTTTCTCTATTTGCTTCCAAACTGACGTTATCACTTATTAGGCGCAGTGAGGTAACTGTCAACACCAGGACAGTGCACGCTCTACGGACAACATAATACAAAATGACGAACCTTATGCAATGTAATAATTCATGCATTGTGTGCTGATATTGCATATTAACTTTTTGCACTGCAGGTATTTATCTTGAAATGTCATTAATACTGTTTGCAATAATACTGTTTGCAATGTATTGTTTATTTCCAAGCCTTCCCTGCAGCCTGGCTGGGTGTGGCTGGGTATGGCAGGTGGGCGGGGCTTGGTTCTATTTAAAGAACCCAGCCCAGCTCCACATGCTCACTATTCAGAGGTCCCGGTGCGGAGCAGCAGCATTTTCCAGAGCTCCTGTTCTGGAGGCCTAATTGGACATTTCCTGGCCCTGTCCTCATTATCTGGCTGATCTTCAAGCAGGGCGGTAGGGCAGAGTTCGGGATAGACCTCAACTGCGTTTTCTAGAAACATTTGAGTTTTTGGCTTGGTGATTTACCGCGAGTGCGATTTACTCTTGGCACTTAACCCTTGCAGTTCGGATTGGCAGAGTGCGCAATCATTTCAAGGCATTTGAATCTTGATGGTTGAATTGGCAACAGTGAGCGCGATTCATTCTTGGCAATTAACCCCTGCAGTTCGGATCGGCAGAGTGTGCGATCATTTCAAGGCATTTGAATCTTGATGGTTGAATCGGCAACAGTGTGCGCAATTCATTCTTGGCAATTAACCCTTGCAGTTCGGATCGACAGAGTGCGCGATCGTTTCAAGGCATTTGAATCTTGATGGTTGAATCAGCAACAGTGTGCACAATTCATTATTGGCAATTAATCCTTGCAGTTCGGATCGGCAGAGTGTGCGATCATTTCAAGGCATTTGAATCTTGATAGTTGAATCGGCAACAGTGTGCGCGATTCATTCTTGGCAATTAACCCTTACAGTTCGGATCGGCAGAGTGCACGATCATTTCAAGGCATTTGAATCTTGATGGTTGAATCGGCAACAGTGTGCGCGATTCATTCTTGGCAATTAACCCTTACAGTTCGGATCGGCAGAGTGCACGATCATTTCAAGGCATTTGAATCTTGATGGTTGAATCGGCAACAGTGTGCGCGATTCATTCTTGGCAATTAACCCTTGCAGTTCGGATCGGCAGAGTGCGCGATCATTTCAAGGCATTTGAATCTTGATGGTTGAATCGGCAACAGTGTGCGCGATTCATTCTTGGAAATTAACCTTTGCAGTTCAGATCGGCAGAGTGCGCGATCATTTCAAGGCATTTGAATCTTGATGGTTGAATCGGCAACAGTGTGCGCGATTCATTCTTGGAAATTAACCTTTGCAGTTCAGATCGGCAGAGTGCGCGATCATTTCAAGGCATTTGAATCTTGATGGTTGAATCGGCAACAGTGTGCGCGATTCATTCTTGGAAATTAACCTTTGCAGTTCAGATCGGCAGAGTGCGTGATCATTTCAAGGCATTTGAATCTCGATGGTTGAATTGGCAACAGTGTGTGCGATTCATTCTTGGCAATTAACCCTTGCAGTTCAGATAGGCAGAGCGCGCGATCATTCCAGGTACTTGAGTCTTGATGCGCAGTCTGGCAATAAGGTGCGCAATAATTTCTGGGCAATTGAATCTTGAAACTTAGAACAAACGGAGTGTGATCTTTCTAGACAAAACAAGTTTAGCCAGTTTGCCTATTCCACAGTATAATTCATGAATCCTACAGCAGTTAATTATTTGGGAACTAATGTACTCATTGACTCTTGTTGTGATGTAATTGCTATTCTAAGGATTAACTTGAGAAAGTTCAATGTTCAGGGTATATGATTATAAAAGGTCACGTTATTTGAAAAGTTCTTGATCTCTCATGTTATTAGAGCATAAAGAGTTAAAACAAAGTTCATGAAGATTAATGTGAATGACCTTGCTATTGTGTTCTTAACTCTTGTTTCCACAGGTCTCCTTCCCCACTGTTCCCAACCTAAACCCCATCCCCCACTTGGCCATTCTTTAACTCTGTGCTATAACGGCTACTAGAGTTTGGAGCTGCCAAGGTGGACATATTGGGAACAGGCGCAAACCCTGAGGATCCGGTCTCGCTGACAGTAACCCAGTGTTAGTCTGTGGAATAGGCAGTCTTACTACAGTGAAAAGCGACATAAATATGCATGCTCTACTTTTTAAATACCATGCTTCCTGCACTATGAGACATAAAAAATTATTTTAGGGGTGACTCATAAGTATTAAAATTGAAGGTTTAGGTTTGGCAAAAGGTAGTTGGCCAGGTAGAAATGGTAGTTTAAATCTACCTCACAGGCTGCAGTGACAGGTTTGAGATATGTTTTATAATGTTACTATGGTGAGTGGCACAATGAGTGCTGCCCCCAAATTGTAGAGTTTAATTTACAGGCCCTGGGCACATGTAGTACCATTTATTGAGGACATATAAGTAAATTACATTTGTGGATTAGGTGTACAGCAATTTTACCATGTTTTGAAGGAAGAGCACAAGCACTTTACCATTGGCTAGGGGGGCTAAAGTGCACAGAGTCCTACTGCAACAAAAACTGGTTCAACAAATATAGAGTAATGAAGGCAAAAACAATTCAGGGAAATACCACGCAAAAGATGGTCATTTACAACACTCCGTCTTGAAGTAAGGAAATCAGGACATGCAGATGCCTTCAGAGGAACAACAAGATGTATGCTACTGCTGTTTATTTCAAAGAAAAGCTCAACAATGCCAGCATTCTGTGGAGGTTTGTGGGATTTTGTCATGCCCCAGAACATCCGTAGAGATTAAATAAAGAATTAAAATTAAGTCAAGTTGAGGCAGGGATCATTATCTATCAGTCAACTCTCCATCTCAATAGGCTGAATAACTATGAGAATGTTATTTTATTATATTACATTACCAACTCACTAATCAAAGATTGCCATAATTTCATATTAAAACACTCCCCCCAAGTGTTTGTACATAATACCGTAAAGCTTTTTTGTTTTAATAGGTATTTAACTATTAAAAATGTTTATGTTAATCAGGACTTCCGGTTAATAAACAGATATTAACTGCATAATAGTGGGCATTCTAATGCATAAGGTGTGCAACCATGACACTTACAGAAAACCGGTGAGCGTGGGTGAAACATTGTTTGAGCAGTACCCTGCCATGCCATGCTGTTTCTGTGTCTAGCCTGAAGAAGATGAAATAAAGAGATATGTTGCATTTGGAAGTTCGTATTGCACAAAATGCTGTGGTATTAAAAAAACTCATATTTCTTAGAGAATCTTGAAATCTGGAAAATATTTCATAATATCCTGTGAAATATGTGCTTCATCAACATAATAACAGAGCTTTACCATTGTAAGGATGACCAAGATTACGCCGCATGAAGGACCAAATTATTCAGAAAAGTTATTTGAGTCGCAAATTATCCTGCACATTTTCTTGCAGTATACATGAATTTGCAAATTATGTGGCAAAGATATGGCAAATGTGGTAAATCTGTGATTGTGCAATAAACCCCGAAGCCACAAACTTGTATAATTTCACTGGCCTCTCCATTGTCCATAATTATTGTAATGCATTCAAGAAATCTAAATAATCCCCAAACATTCAGTTTCCAATCGGTGTTGGTTGTTAGATGCACTTTGAAAAACAGTTTTTGAAGCTCGCACTCTCAAAATAAATAATATAACAAAACTACTATGTTTACCTGTAGCTGGTGCTCTATCTGTGGGAGGGGGCATTATATAGGCCCTAATTACTCTGATTTTGCTAATGAAACCTCAGTAACTATTAGAAACAACAATCAAGTTAAAAAATATTGTATTACTAATGTATACAAAAATGACGAGTAATCACTTGTGTAAACAATTTTATGCAGTGGAAGGCCATGCACTTCTTATAACTATTTGGAAGTAATCCAATACAACAAATATATTTTAAGTGCCTTTGGGCTATCTAATTGCTGGAGTATTACTACCCTCGAAGTCTATTCTCTATCTTTTTTATGAATTCTAAAGGAGGCCATGAATTGGTCATATTACACCCACGATTCGCCCTATTGAGCACTGATTAAGTTAACGTTTCAAGTCTTCTTTCACTAGGGCTCTCCTTCATCAGGACTGTAATTCATTCACAAAGCGGTCATTATTATGTGAAGAGCGCAATCAAATATGGAATCTACAATTAATCAGAAACTCTTCGAAAAAGTTACACATACAATGCATCACAAATAAAAATATCTGCTTAAGAATTTCTACCATTTACTTATCTAATCCTCATCCCTATTCATGGATATCTGGCAGGAACGGGGCGTCACCATATCTACTCTCCACTGTTACTGTTAACTTATATGAAGCTTTGCAACATAGCTTTCGGGATTGGAGTAACGCTTGCCCACAGACACTTTTGCCAGTGTGCATCTAACTTGGTTGTGTAGTTAGATTCTCGTAAGATTACCACCTGGGAACCATTTTGGCTTTTGATTTTTATAACTTTACCTAACACGTATTTATTGGTGCTCCACTTATGTGCAAACTAAGGTCCCTTCTAGATGAAAATTTCACTTGACAGTTTTGTTCACCTAACTAAGCAGTGTATAGACATATTAGGTTCCCTTTTGTTTTCCATAGCTTTGCTGATAGGTAGTTTTATTTTGCTCTACGAGGGTCGCCACCTAACCAAGGGCCATTTTCGGCCGAAAAATGCATTGGCGCAATAATGCAGTTTCATGCACAGGTTTGACTACTAAATGCATATGTATATGAATTAATTGATGGATATTGGTGATCATTGGATACCATGAGTGATATATAAGATGAACCACGGTTAACCACAGAAGAGGCAGTATGCCTAAGGAGGCCATTCGGCTACAGGAAGAAACACAATCCCAGAGAGGTAGAGTGGTGTCAGTATATAAGGGCTCAATCATGGGACATTCCACAAAAGACATAGGTTGGAGAACATGGTTCTTCTCCCTCGGAGGTTCTAAATGTAGTCAACCATTTTAATGCAGCATTAGACACTCTGATAAGTATGGTTACCATCTAGAGCAGCATTTGGTGACACGGGTTGCTGTCCTGTTCTTCGTTGTGCATTGAATGGGTTCGGTGACAGCTCTTCAGTATGGCTCAGTTGATGGGCTGTGGTATGCAAGCACCCTTTGGGTGATTTGCTGCCCTGGCAGCCCTCTGAAGCAAAGACAATACGTTTCCTAAATACAACGTTATTTATTCTTTTAATTTGGATCTTGTGGATCAGTGCATCATTCACGTCTCACCCCTCAAGCTAAACGTATCAAGGAATATGTTAATTTTTAAACACGAATGCAATGTATTCTGCATTACTTTTTGATTTAGATACCAACACGTTTTCATCCAATTTTTATTGTTTTGCAGAGGTGTATGGATGTGAGGAAAAATAGACAAAAATCTGAAAAGCAGCGTTCCGTTTAAAGAACTCAAATAAACCGGTTCATGTGGGTTAACAAATTCTTGAAATGTGCATCCCCATGTTTGACTGGGCATTGATCTGGAAGGCCAGGTGGCACCAACATCCTGCCAGCCTGTTGGCACACGTGTAATGCTGGTATGTGGATATTCATGATGACATCTGTTGTCCATTTTATCTCTCACCACCACTCGCACATGCGCTCCTTCTGGGAGGTTGGCAGGCGAGGAGAGCCAGCCAAGATCCGCCCCCTACCACCCTTGGAATAAGCCATGACTCATAGTAACTCTTTGATACATGCGACTCCTGCATGGGCTTCAAGAAAGGAAAGCCAAGGCTGGCATACCTGGAATAGAGTGCACATGGCAGGTGGGAGGCTGTGCCAGTCAGAAATCATTGATGGGCCTTGCACAGAGCAACCCAGATGGAGAGACCCCACAGAAAGAAGAATGCACAATGGAATTGTCAAGGGGCCAATATTTTGGTGAGAGGTGAAAACAAGAAAACCGGTCTCTGAGTATTTGTCTCTCCTTGATCCCAACAGATGGTTATTTGAGTCATGTTTTACTTCCTGTCCAAAAACGTACCAGTTCTATCACCTCAGATCAATATTACTGCTGTCTATGAATTATTATGCCTGAGCGTTAACATTGCAGCATTCAGATGGGTGTGTGTGAGGGCAACCACTGTGACGAGTAGCCTAGTAAGTTGGAACACTGACTGAAGTTTAAGTGGCAAAGGGCCAAGTGCTTCTAGCGCCTTCTAGGAATGTCACGAACTACAAGCAGGTACCATCCGAAGAGCCAGCGAGCTTGCGAATAATAAAACAACTTGCACCTGTGTTCAGACACTGTGGTTTACCGCGATGAGATGGGATGTTCTCGGTGTGGCCGTGGGATTCTCGAAATCTCGGAGTTGTATCGATGGAAAAAAATAGAAATAGATGTGTTTCAAATCCGAAAATCCGTGAAACACTTTGTTGACCCCAGCTTTTGCAAGAGGCGCAGCAAGTTGAAGAAAGTTAATAGATTTCCTTTTAAATTAATTATTTCGTTCAATGTTTAACCGCGGCTGGAGCCTGCCTCGTGGAAACAGGGAAAAGCCATTTCACAATTTACTGTATGGCCCATCAACTCGGAACGAGATACAGCGCGCAGGTGTGCGCGTGAGGGCTCAGGTAGAGCATAGGGTCAAAGAGCGAGTAAGACATCGGCACGGAGCATGTTGTCCTAAATGAAAGCAAGCCATGCTGTGCTTTACATAAATACTACTTATGTAGCAACAACATTCCTCCCCTCTCTCATACTTAAATCCACCACAGACAGCTTTGAATAATAAAGCAGAGCACTGCATATTCCACTGTTCCATATTTGCATGTGGTGCATTCACTGTTGAACGTGTGTACTCTGAGGTGTTGACTATTTTGTTATTATTATTTTCCTCAAAACACTCGCCGTGGTATGTCTGGATTCCTGAAAGTAAATTGGCGTGTCTTGTCATAAATAAGAAAAGCATATGTCTATCGGCGAGCCCCCGCTGCAGCCGGTCCAATGGCAGCAGCCCCTCGCCTACCTCCCTCCTGCGCACACACACCCACGCTGCAATCCCTGTGTGCGCCGGATGCATGAATGAACCCTTCAACGGGCACACGTGTGCTCCTCCCTATATATGCGCACTGGAGAGTGATGTGTGGAGGCAGAGGTAGGAGAGGAGGAGAGGGAGGAGGAGGCGCACGTCGGGAGGACAGAATGTCCCGTCCTGCTCAGTGAGGTGTCCGCATCCCATCCCAGGAGTGGCTGGGTGAATGCTGCTGCAGCCGCCTGACTGTCTCATCGTCACCCTCTCACAGACTGCTTCTCCTGAGCGACGGCATAGTGAGGATGTCCCTCTCACAGTCACCTGCCTCCTCGCCTGACCATCCTATACGCGGAGGCGCGCTGGGCAACATGGAACATCCGTAGGACATAGGGATTAGACACAACTCTGCTCTCTGGGAAGAGATTCCTGCTTGCGGTGTGCCAGTCTGCGCTTTTGGGTGATTTGATCCCCGCCACCCATTGGGCTGTGAGAGGTGTCCCAGCAGCAGGGCTACCAGGATAAGGCGCCTTACAGTCCCTGGGACCCTGGTACTGCTTGAGCCACGGGCGTCCCCTGTCAGTCAGGGCAGCACAGAGTCCGAAGAGCAGCTTTGCTGAGAGAGTCGAGAACTGGTAAACCCATCACCGGAGGAGTGCTGCCCCTGCGCACCCCAGGGCTGAGAGCGGAGATGTGGTAAGCTGGCAAACGGCATCTGTGCCGAAAACATGCGTATGGGTCACAGTGACGATGCCCCGTAGTCTGTGTGTGTTTTAACATTTTTATGGGGATAATGTAACGTTAAATGTGAACTATGTTAAAGAAGCATGAATGGAAAGGAACTCCCGCTGTCCCTCTCCACCCTTTGTAACCCCAACTACCCCTGGCCGCCTCAGCAGACAGGGCTGCCGCCCTTTGCTCCACATCCATTCACAGAAGCTGTCACTCCTGCCTTCCTTTCAAAGGGACCTCTTCCAATCTGGAAAGTTCATTGCCGTGTTTTATAACGTGCAGGTCTTTGGCCCTGAAGTGCTGGGCAAACGATATAAAAATAGCACTCGCCTCGTTTATCTGCAGCCGCAGCAGAGCGAGATATCCACGGAAGCGGAGACAGCGAAATTAGTTGCACGGCTCGCATTTGCTTTATAGATTAGAGCGTGTTGTTCGCCAGTCTAGGAAATCTGTGCATTTCTGACTTGAACATCCACATTGAAAGCAGTTCGTTGGTTAATTGGGCTGCTACATTTACCTGTATGAGAAAGACGGACAGAAAAGCGCCTTATAAGACGGACAGAAAAGCGCCTTATAAATTCCGAGAGCAAAGAGCGCCGTCGGCTTTGCATGCTGAATTTATTCTAGTACATGAAGTTCTGCATTTATAGAAAGAACAAATAATGCCTGGGAGCCTTAAAGATAAGGAGACGGAAATTAGGACTACACTGAAAAAAGAAGGGACGGACAGGTGCTTTGATGTACCGCTCTTTCCGAAGTGAATGTCCTCAAGCCGCACCTGCCCAAGGCAGATACATAACTACATACACACGACACAGTTTGGTGTAACGAGCAAACTGAGCTTTGAACCGAGTCCCCTCGGTGACAAACTATGCTACGCTGTCACCAAAGCGTAAACACGGAACGAGTGTCCTGCGAGGCGCCCCTTCTGTTTACATAATTGCATCAGTGCACGAGAAGGGGCCCTGATCCAGATTAGTCGGACACCCGGTAAAGCCTGCTTTTACCTATGTGTCAAGCCACTACTCCCCGGATTCCGATTCACTCTTTGCTACATCTTCCTAAAACGTCACCAATCGAACTGACGAAATAGGTATAGTGACACGGTGTGCCAAGAAATGTTGGTATGTACAGGTTTTTTAGCTCCGCATGGCGTGGCCCATTTCAGCAGAGTACACCTGCTCTTTGGCTGCCAGCAGGTTTCAGCTACTCGTCCACCAGTCTAGCACTTCCAGGGGGCCACCAGAGCCCTTCTTGGCACCGGATACGATTCTGCTAGCCGTGCATTGGTGAAACTGAATAAGTTGTCACAAAGCGATGGAGTAATGCATAGCTATCAATTCCGTGTCAAACGGACACCAACAATATTATGAACTTGCAACGTGTAAACTGACCCACAGAGACAATTGTGCGGCATATGCATTTTTGGTTACACAATAGACGATGTTGGAATACATTGAAATGCAGGTAACCACATTCTAAAGAACGAGATTGGTTCGCTCTGGCCTACACTGTTGCAACCCAGAAGGCAGTTTTAGTTTTACCGATGTTCTGTCACCAAGCCAGCAAACAAGTGTGTGAAACATAGTTTAGTGAAAACAACGTTATGCCACACTTGGGAACACTAATGTCACATGCTCTACTGAAAGGTCCTTCGTGTGAAGCCTTGGGATCCAGTTTCAATAGGCTCTCAGTAGCACAGTCTCTGACCTCCAGAGTTACCTTGGTATTGTTTACAGTATGAAGTTATTCTGCATGGCAGCTTTGGGTCAGTTTAAACCTGCTCTTTGCGTCCCCGAATCAGCCCTTGAAGCACAACGTTCACTGTAGGAAGATACGAATCTTTCCGTCTGCGTTTCCTCGGGCGCCGTGATTGGCTGAAGGCCAGTGTTCCAGAGCGTGGACGCTGATTTTAGGCTGACGGCAATTATCAGTAGGACTTCGCAGCATTAATTCAGCGCACCTTATATTGACGTATGAAACGAGCATGGCTGCTACTTAGTGGGTAATCAAGCAATATTATCAGTTGATTTGCTTGTATTAGTATCGTGCACTAATAGAGTTAGACATGGAGAATGCCAAGTGGCACAGTTATTCTGTGAGTAGGTCATGAATGGAGATAGAATGTGTTTGTTAATCATTTGAGCATCATGCAGTCTACTCTATGTGCTGGGCAGCGTCAGGTTAGGAAGCATTCTGAATGTTGCAACATATGGTGAGAATTGTGATTAATTGCAATTGTTTATAGGGTGTTTTAAGCTTTGTAGACTCAGGAGGCACACTGTGTGTGTTGTACATGTTCGACTGCAAAGGCAAACTGTGCCTTGAGTTTTGAATACATCTGTCTCTGAAGGCATACTTCATGTGTTGACTGTCAAGCACGCCTATGTCTGAAGGAACACTACATATGTTCAATGCCATCGTAACGATTTATGGGACCCTAGCAAGGTTTTTTTTGGGGCCTGCTTTTGTAACTACCTTGAATTTTGTTACCCATTTTCTGCTCTTTCAAGCACACATGAAGCCAAACAATATTGAACCACATGTCAATTTTCGGTAAAGGAGTCACAGAAACACATCTAAAATATGTCTTTGCCAGGTCCTCCAAATCCTTAAAATGACACTGGATAGAGAGTCTGAGTTAGAGAAAAGCTGAGACAGGGAAAGAAGATGAGATGGAGAAACAAAGGTAATATATAGAGAAAATCACTTTCCCAAGGTGATCCCTGGAAGATGGGTGCCGTGGGCAGTTATCCACTTTGACCATGTCTCTGCATGTGTTAAGTTTTGAGCATTCCCCTTTCAGCTTCCTGCCATAAGTTTTGTATGTTGGATTCTGAAAGCAGACTCATTCACAGCGCGCAGTGAGATAAAGGGGCGGGGCCGGGCTGCGCATGATGGGCGGGTTGGGGGCACACAAAACGAATGGGCCAACATTAAATAAAAAACTTAAAAAAACTTACCTTACTGTGAGCCACCCCACCACTCAGCTGGCTCCACTTGCTCCCAGCCTTCCCTGCAGCCAATCCTAATGCTGCTCTCATGCTGCTGACAGCATGAAAGCAACATTAGGATTGTATGGCGTGCCCTGGCTTAGCTCTCCAAAGCAGACTGGGAGTCTCTGCCTGCTGTCTCCAAACCAGCAACACACTGCCGGGTTGCAGAGAGCTCAGTGCACATGTGTGTTTGGCTGGACCAAGACGGCTGGCCAAACACACATGCACACTAAGGGGAGTGCTGTGCACTCCCTCTCCATCTCTGTCACCCCCAGGGCCCCGCCCCTTTAAAAATAAAATGATAATAAACATAGTTTATTATTGTTGTGTTCTTAAAGGTTTGCCACTGCTGCTGCTGACGAGGGGATGAGTGATGCTCCACCGCCATAGCGCAGGAGCCGCCGCTGGGTAGACTACATCTATTGAGGGTGTCAAATCCTAAAAACATAATACATTTGTTGATGGTACCTCAGTCTGATTCTATGCTATATCTGTTGAGGGTCCCAACTCTACAAGCATATACATGTGCAACGCATGTCATGTTTGAAAAAACATAGCTCATTGATTATGAAAAGCTCTACAAGCATACTGTGCTCTTCAAGCCAGGATTTAGAAGTATGCAGTGCTAGATAATCTCAACAGGTTATACAGATGTACACATATTTATTGTCTCCTAATTAAGTCAGGTTATACAAACAACGTATATGTACATTCTAAGTGTTTGTTCAGACCAGTATTTGTCAATCATGCCCAGTTCTAAAGTTGTAATGTGCTGGTCATACCAGATTGTGCATGCATTCACATATACTACATGTGGATCATGCGACGCTCTACAGACATACTCTATCTGTAGGCCATGTCCGATCTGTAGGTACACTGTATGTATGCATCATGCCGGGGTCTCAGAAACACTGCATGTGTGGATCATGCCACCTTATTAATATATATTGTATGTCTTGACCCTACGGAGACCTAGAAGCACATTGTAATTGTCCATCATGCCAGGTACTAGAAGGATGTGAATCTTGTTTCTTTATTTTACAGCCATCCCGTATGTGCTAGGGTAAGCCCCCCTGAAAGGCAGGCTGAGGCACTGAACATGCCAGAGAGTGGGAAGTGGTGATATAGAATGCACAATTGCAAGAACTGTTGACAGTACATCACACGGGTACATAAAATAACTTAACAATAGAGAAGTGCTTGCACTTAATTACATGAAAACGAAAAAACACACAGTGGGATATTTTTTCAGCCATTCCATGTTTACATAGCTATGTAACCTCAGGATCTGATTTGCCCTAGACGCACAATTAATTGCTGACTCTCTCCCACTAGGTTGTTGTGTTCCAGAATAGGGAGGACATGTAAACCTGCTTCTGTTTGGCTATATTAATTGGAGAAATATAACACGCGAGAATCCCCACTTCACTCGTGGATGCTGTTTGTTAATATAGAGAGGTCACGGCACGGCAGCCGATTGGCGTAGACATTCTTACTGCACTCCTGACTCACAGTAGCAGTTACATGTGCACATGCGTTTTTCAGATCTCCGCACACACATGTGGCTTTCATTAATGTTTTGCGGCCGATATGATATCAATTGTCAAAACCAAAACAACGCGAAGGAGATTTATTTTCACATTTGACTCTTGGAATTTTAGGAGGCAATGAATCAGGAACCCGCAGCAAAGTGAACAGCTTGAACATAAATAACATAGATTGGGATCACTGGCACTCCCGACCATCCATTCCTCGCCTGGTCAGCTTCATGTGCATTTTGCTGTTCTTAAGTAATGCATGTATAGCCACTACGAATCTGAATTCCACCACGGAATATTGTGTTTCTATGTTATATTAATATGAGAATAAACTGATTATAGGACAAATGGGAAATTCTGGATCTTGCGGGGCCAATGCAAATTAATATGGTGCCTTGCTACATTTTAATGAGAAGTAGCAAGTCCCGAAACTGGTTTGGAAGAGGGTTCATATTTGTGTTATTTTATTTTATAACTAAATACGACCACGAATCCTATTTTAAACCTATCAACACATGAAGGGACTTTGAGTGGTTTCTTTTTAGTGCTCATTTTATAATATAAAAAAGTAAATAATGATATCTCAAAACTCAATGTTATGTCGGTGGAATATGCTGAACATGTTGACTGCATATCACATCCTTTTCCATAAGTCCATACTTTGGATTGTATGATAAGGGTAATAATTGTCAAATGTTCATTACTTGGCAGTTGGACAATCACAATCAATTCAGTACTGATGTTACTCAGGGGGAAGTTGTTCAGCAAATTAAGATGAGGCGTGAAGTCATCAGAAATTATATAAATGTTGATCCTTGGGAATGTGGCTTCTCATTCCAAGCCCTGATATTATGTTAGTCATGTAATGTTATACTATGTTACTTTTTCTTGATAAAGCTCACGTTCACTGACATTTTTTTTTTTTTTGGCGCTGTAAAGTTGAAAGAAGTTAAGGTAACCTGGAGAGGAAGGTCTGTACAATGTCTAGAATGTTAGCATTACGAAAAGGCATGGACGTCATTTAGGGGTCGCAGCTGTGAACCCTGGCTTGCCTTTTGCGACCCCTGGCACTGCCTTTGCGAGCCCTGGCTTCAGAGGTAGCAAATTCAGTGCCACAGTGGCAGCTCGTCCTTATGGACATCATTTGGGCTTCCACTCTGTTTGTTTTCTGTGAATTTTTATTACCCTAATAGTGAATAATAATATATTATTCACTATTAGGGTAATGAAAATGGTGTAGAATTAGCTGGGAATATGCCCTTCCATGGCCGCTGAGGTAAGTGAAAATGCTTTTAAATGTAAGTTGTGTGCGTGCCTGCGGGTGAGAGTGTCTTTATGTGAGAGAGTGTGTGAGTGTGAACGCGTGTGTATGTGTAAGTATTCACAATTTGAAAACATAAACACGTACTTGCGGTTGAATTTACTATGAACTCTTAAACATATACTATTTATTGCCAAGACCCCAATACTTCATAGTTACTGGGATTTTTTTTCCTGTTCCAGAAATGTTTATGTCCACTTCGAGTGAATTTTCACACAATTGCAAGGGGTATCACCTTGTCAGGGCGGTAGCCAGGGGAGTTGAGGCCCATTTGAGGGCCGGCAAGCCATAACAATCTTTGCCTCCCCCTCCACTACCGGGCAGTTGGCACAGCATGGAGGTGTGGGTGTTCAGAAGGTGAATCCGCAATAAAAATGTCTTTAGTTTGCTGCGTTTTCCAAGAGAGGTAAAATGTCAGGCTACATCTTCTGAAATTGCTGCTTATTCTTCTAACATGGAGATGTTGTTTTCTTTTCTTCCTTTGACTACAAAGTGATATTGTAATATGAATTATGTGACAATCTCTCAGTGGTTCAGACATAGCCACCGGAGGTAGGCTAAAGGGGAGGCCTAAATTATACAGCAACGCTGACCAAATTATGTGGCTAGAAAACACATATTATGCGGCTTAATGCAGCACATTTTTTAATAGTATCACTTCATTATTATGTCATTTTTACACGTTAGCACTGTCTGGGAAAATCTTTCACTTCAAAAGCACAAAAGATCCACATGGAAACAAAACATTTTATAGAATCTAAACAAATCTTGGTTATGCACAAACGATAAATATTGTGTTGTACTGCACAGTTGTATAGTGCTTATTATCCTTATATGTGGCACTGAAGTGCTTACTTATATGGGAAGCAAGTTACGCCATATAGAGTGGAGTGTGGTTAGACGGGTGTTGTCTTTGTTTTGTGATTCAGTGTAGGAAATGTTTCCATGTCATGTGTGATGACCACCGAGGTGCAGTTATTGTGTTATGAGACGCAACACATAGAAGTGTGGTGGATATGAGGTATGAGAGGCACAGATGTGCAGTTGAGGTTTTTTAGTATGCTGGCAGCTTTGCAGAGCTCTGTGGGTCCTATTATGGTATTTCATATGATTATAGTCTGCTTAACTGGTTACTGCACTGGGTTGTCCAAAAATAGATTTTTGGGCTGAGTTACCTACATTTCACTCAATGCAGCAAGGCAACTTGCTGCACTGAGTTACGTGAAAGGCAGACAGCAGAAACACTCTATACTTACAATGGTATAGTGCATTTTTGCTTTGTCTAGCGCTGGTGCACTGAGTTACAGGCAGGATTGTTTTTTGTGCAGGAAGGGATAACAGAGCGCAGCACACATAGAATGAGGAAGTAACAAGAAAAAATAAATATATTTTCATTCATTACTCTTCACTGGGGAAGCTGTAGCATTTTGATGCATTCCCAGGTTTACTACATTTAGTACATTTGGAAATGTGACAAAATCTTTGAGTGGATACCTGAGAGCACCCATGGAATACCTTCCCAATGTACAGAAGGTATCACAAAACTGTGATATGTCATGCCTTGTGTTACTTTGTATTCACAAAGAAGACAAAGCTACTCAAAGTGGCTTTGCAAGGCTTACTAAATTACAAAAATGATTACAGTTCTAGGCCAGAGCCGGCATAGTTGGAGGGAGGGAGAAGCGGAGAGATGTGTTAAGATGTGCAATGTTACTATCATCTCTTATCTGAAAGCCATTGTGAGGTGTAAAGAAGTAGCCATAGTGTATAAATATTTAGGACCTGCAGTCATAGACTAGATTAAAGACCTACAATTGCCCCACAGTGTGTGAGAGATCTCTTCAGTTATTCCATGCTGGTTCAATTAGTGATGGCTGGTTTATTGACTGCAAAACAT
Organism: Pleurodeles waltl; assembly: GCF_031143425.1. NCBI lineage: Eukaryota > Metazoa > Chordata > Amphibia > Caudata > Salamandridae > Pleurodeles > Pleurodeles waltl. Next base: position 906,429,165 of record NC_090449.1, on the reverse strand, counting down.
TGGTGATTGACAATCTTCATAACATATATTCCTTAATTGAATGTAAGGGGTGCAATTTACAGATGGCCACCAACCACTGACTTATGGTACTAATATTAGTGTAGGACAGAAATGTTATGTATCAGCTTCCATAAATATATAATACCCTGATGAAGCATTTGTCAGCTCTCCTTAACTTACCTGCTTATTGAAAGTGGTTAGCATATTGGGTTGTTTCTAATCTCTGGATTGTAAGCTAATGATTGAGCTTGATTCAGTAACTGTCTTTCCAGGTTCTGTTGCCAGGATGTGTGTTGGTGTAGTTGTCTTGGAAAAATCTTGTTTTCAACTGTCTTCTGAAGTGTATAGGCTTTTGGATGCTTCACATACTGGCTGGTTGTGTGTTCCACAGTTTGGTGACTTGTACTGAAAAATAAGTGCCTCCTACATATTTCTTATGTTAAGGTGGTATGATAAATTGTGCAGGCAAGATTTCTTCTCTACTTTCACCCAGGAGAACACATGACTCCAGTATTGCAAACACTCCACTGGCTACCAATATGGAAAAAGAGGCTTTGTATTGTTCACAGAGCCTCCAAGGGAAACGATGGCTGTACCTACAAGCTAAATTCAAGCATCAAAAACAAATCAGGACACTGTGCTCCATGCTTGTTGTTCTTAAACCAGGCACGTTCGTGACATTTTCTGTTCTTGATGCATACGTGGCTGCCATTAATCAAACCTACCAGTCATTCAGAAACAAAGTCCACTCAGAACACTGCAGATTCCTACATGGGATCGATTAGCCTATTGTGCTGGGACAGATTTATCACACGTCAGGTGCCAAATATATTTGACTGACAATTTTCCAGCCAACACTGGCCTGTGGTGAAATATAACCTGGTGAGATAAAGTAGCTGATCTACAGATTGTTATTTTGTTAACAGAACAAATAAAGTTTGTTAGGTTAATGTGCCTGCTGCAGAGAGGATGCAAATACCTTAAATAGCAGTGGAGTAAATCAGAAATGACCCAATATAGCCTGCCATATCACAAAGGGCTGCTGTAACAGACTATCTTTCACAAATGGTTTAATAACTGCATAAACCTGCCAGTGTCAACACACTGAGAAGTCATCTCCTTGAACCAAATATTGCGATCATAATCAGGGCACATGGGCTGAAAGCATTTGTATTATAATTGACCTCTCTAGCCATATCCACACCGACTAACATTTTCTGATTTTTTGTACATTCTAATTTAAGATGTGTGTAGTATGAATCTGCATTTGAAATGTATTGACTTCTATGAAATTCTTCTTTAACTTTATTTAATTAATTGTCATAGCAAATAAATTGTAGTTATGAAGTCCTATGTAATTAATGTACTGATGTACGGATAATATCTATGGATCAATTCTATTTATTTATTAGTGCAACAAAGCTGGATGCCTACAAGCCATAGTGCCGGCAGCAGGTAAGTTTGGTTAACAGGCAGTGTACAGAGCTTAATGCCCACAATCCAGAGGCCGGCAGTGTTGCATAATTATATCAGTAAGAAAATAAATAAATAACAAACCTTAACCTTTATAACAGATAACACCCTCCCTTTCCTACTCCAGGTTGACTTGTTTTTCTTGTACTAGACTTATATGTAAGAGAGTTCACCCATTGGTCAGTAAGCTTGTGTGGATGTAAAATAATATTGATCTCGGATCATTGTGTCTTGTGATGTGAAGCTCAGGACATTTAAATAAGAAGGGCATGTCAGCTCATTAAATTATGTGGAAAGGATTTGGAGTAATGGCGCCCAGGTTTGTGGTATTCTTTGTTGCGATGGTCTTCTGCTAAAGATAGCTTCTCTATCCCCAGAGTGAGCCACAGCTTGTGTAGCCATGCAGTATAATCGGGGATCGTCTCCATACCCCAGTTTGCCAGAATTGTTTGGTGCACCGTGCCTAGGACCAGGGCCATCAGTATCCCTTGCAGGGATCTGAGTGGATAGGTTATTAGGTTGGAAACACCCAGTATGATGTATGCTGGGAAGCGGAGGATCGAGGTATTGAAGGCTTGGCCTAAGTCAGTTAGTATGCAGTGCCAGAACTGTTTGAGTTTTGGACAGTGCCACATGAGGTGCAGGAGAGTGCCTGTATTCCTGCATCCCCTCCAGCACTCTTTGGATTTGGTGGGAGACCATGGGTGGAGCCATGCAGGAGTATATAACCAGTATGATATTCGTTTGTATGCCATTTTGGTGCTAGTTATGCTGCAGGCAGAGTTATGGAACCTGTAGGAATTAGCCCCCCCACTCTTTATCAGTCACTTCTCATCCTAGTTCCATCTCCCAGCGAGCTTGACCTGGTGTCTTAGTCAAATGGGTTTGCATGCTCAAGAGGCTGTAGATCTCTGAGATGAGACGCTTGTCATCTTTTTTAAGAAAGACCCGTTCCTCAAACAGAGTGAGGGGTTTCTGGGCATTCTGTTGCAGGGTAGGAAGCAGCACACACTGGCAGCTTTCGAAGTACTGCAGTCTGTAGGATTCTGCCAACCCATAGTCACTCTTCAGTTGTTCAAACAGGATGATCCGATAGGGATCGAAGAGGCAGCCCACTCTTTTTCACCCTCCCATGTGCCATCTCCGAAATCGGTCAAGATCCGTGCCTGGGACAAAGTCAGGATTGGCAAACAGGGGGGTCATCAGGGATGGAAAGGAGTTTAGATCCTCTTTAATCGCTACCACATCCAGACACGAAATACTGAGGCAGTAATAGGTGTTGAGTAGAGTCCCCATGCCCGGTGTTTGAGGGGAGCCAAGGTTCTTTCCAGATATGCCATCGGCCACTGCCTGGTCCATGAAGCACCAGTACTTCTCAGAAAGCAGGTGACTCCACTCCACTAGGGAACATAGTTGGGCAGTATCGCAAAGGCAGGAGATTGCGAAACCTCCATCTCAGGGTGGGCGATGCATCAAGGGCTTAGCTAGTCGGGGTGGCTTACTGTCCCAGGTGAATTTGAAGATCACAGTTTGGAGGGTTTGTATGCTATATTTCAGCAGGATCAATGCCAGTGTTTGAAAAAGATATGAGATGCGTGGAAGGGTAGTCATTTTAGTCGCAGTGATCCGACCCAGCTGAGAGAGGTGGAGGGTTTGCCAGGGCTCCAGCTTAGCCAATATTTGTGATGTGAGAGTAGAATAGTTTAACATGAGGGTGTGAGGTAAAGTTCAGGCTAGCTTGATCCCCAGGTAGGAGATGTAGTCATGTGCCCAGGTGAAGGGGCATCTAGAGCACAGAGAAGCCTCATGAGATGGTGTTATGGAGAGGTTTAGGATTCGGGATTTTTGCATGTTCACATTGAGGCCTGATATGTTCCCAAATTCTTGAAGTTCACCGAGCAGTTCAGGAGAGATGTCACCAGATCTGAGGTAGCCAAGGTAATGTCATCCGCTTAAAGTCTAATGAGGTGATAGACACCCACAAATTTTATACCGGGAATGCCGGAATTGGTTTGGATCTTTTGTGCCAGGGGTTCCATATACAGGGCAAATAGGAGTGGGGATAATAGGCACCCCTGTCGTGTCCCACATTGTATTGGAAATAGCTGTGAAGATTCACCATTCACCCTCACTGAGGCCTGTGGTGTGCTGTATACACTCCTTACCCAGCACCTAAACTTGTCTCCTAAAACAAAGTGAGAGAGAGTTGCAAGGAGATAGGGCCAATGGACTCTATCAAATGCCTTTTCTGCATCGGTGGAGAGAAGGAGAGTCTCATTTTGGAGCATGGGATCTTGTCTGTTAAGGGTAGTATGCACTTGGTGTTATATCCGCATTGCCTAATGGGGAAAAAGCCCGCCTGGTCTGGGTCAACCAATCCAGGCATAAGGGGGTTCAACCGATGGGCTAGTATGCTAGTAAATAGTTTGGCGCCTATGTTGAGGAAGGAGATGGGCTTGTACGATTCGCATTTAGTTGGATCCTTGCCCGGCTTCAGTAGCTTCAAGTATAGAGTCCATAAGGGAGCCTGTGTCTGTGAAAGGGTTAAAGAATCTTGTTAAGAAAGGTGCCAGTTCTGGGAAAAAGGTCTTACAAAAAAAGAGAAGAAAAGCCATCAGGTCCAGGGACCTAGTTCGATTTCAACCTATCTATGGCCAAAATGACCTCCTCTATGCAGATGGGTTTCTCTAGTGCCTCTGCATCATGAGATTTCATGGGGGTAAGGTTATAAGTAGTCAGGTAGCTGGCATAATCTATGGGGTCCTCTTCGATTGGAGATGACTGAATAAGTTCTATGGAAGCATCTTGGGTGCAAGTGCGGAGCCTATGTGCCAGCATCTGGCCACATCTATTGCTCCCTAAGTAGAACTTATGTTTCAAATGGGCCCATCACGTATTCCACCCTATCAGGGTCAAGTTGTAACCGTGCTTTCTCTAATTCCCTCCATACCTGTGGAGCCCCAGTGCGTTGTGTATGGGTTCCCATTCTAGAACTGTGCATTTCAGCTGTTGTCATGTTTCTTTGCAGGTTGTGTTCACACCCGCCGAGAGGACAATAAATTCTCCCCGCATAACAAGCTTTAATGCTTCCCAGATAGAGGATAGTGGTCTTGTGTCGTCATTGTTATAGCTAAAATAGTTTATTATAGCACAGCTCACAGCCTCAACATTGGGAGATGTATGGAGCAGTGTCTATCGCAGCCACCAGTGCGAGGGTTGGTATTGAGTTATGTCTATGTGTGCAGTCAGAGACAAGGGATCATGGTCAGATAGTGACCTAGGTTTGAACGAGGTGTCCCAAATCAATTGTACAAATGCAGGGGTGGCTAAGAAGTGATCTATTTGGGCATATGTCTTCCGAGCAGCTGAGTAGTAAGTGTAGTCCCGTGCTTGAGGGTTGGCCTGTAGCCATGTGTCTGTCAGGCTGCAGTCCCTCAACCATTGGAGGCTAGCATGTGAGAATGCTCCTGTCTGTTCAGACCGTTGGGCAGATCTGTCAAATTCATTGTCCATAATGAAGTTCAAGTCACCCCCCACGAGGATCGAGGAGTCTGGGATGCAAAGGACAGGTGCCATGGCACCTGTGATAAATCTTTCTTGATGTGCATTAGGGGCATATATAGTCTCTAGTGTGAAGTGGAGATGCCCCACTTGTAGCCGGTAGGCCAGAAGATGTCCCTTAACATGTACCACTTTGACAGAATCTCCACTCGGAAGTCCTTTTAGAGCAGTATAGCTACCCCACTTTCTTAGCTGGGATGGGGACCAGAGTTGTTGTGGAAACCACCTGGAGTGCATCCGGTGAGAGTCTTTAGCAAATAGATGTGTTTCCTGCAGAAGAAAGATAGCGCTCCCTGAGTGCTCCAGGAGAGATAGCACTGCAGTGCGCTTAATAGGGCTGGTCATGCCTCACACATTAAGGCTCAAGATTTTCAGTTCCAGGTGGGCATGTGAGGTTAGCACATACTGTAGCGTGATGATAGTGTGGGCGGCTAGGAAAAGCCCTTCGTTATGACAGAGCATGTGGTAGGCTTGGCTGCTATAATAAGAAACCATGTAGTGTGTAGGAGGAAATACTAAAACTACAGATTCAAACATGAAACTAAATAAACTAGTTAGAAAACAATGTCCTGAAATAGGAACCAATTAATGCTTCTGGGACGAATACCTGCAGCTCAGGATAATTCACTAGAGGGGTAGTTTCAAGGAAAGACCCCTTCGCCGCCACAGGCCCGGTTGTATGGGATGGGCTACGACCCATAAATCGTTGGTGTTTGAAAATGTTACAGGAGATCAGATTATGAAATTGTATTGTTGGTATGGTAGACAGATTGTCCAGAATCACTTGTCTTTCCTGAGCTCATTCCTTTGGGCTTGGCCAGGTGTGTTTACACCAGTGGTTTGATTTCTGCCATTGTTGTGGTTTGGGTGACAAGCCCCCATTGGGTGATTGCATAGAGTGAGTATGGGAGTCATCAGTCAGTCCTATTTTTGTCACGTCTCCTTCGGATGCTTGACTTGGTGTAGTTTGACCTCGCACCAAAAGAACTGTGGAAAGGGCTGCCCTCCAGACTTCATGGGAGTGCAGGATTTCTGTGGCCAGTCTGATTTCCCTGCTTTCTTGTACGGTGAGCAGGGATAGGTCCTAGAAGAAGCCAATGGAGTGATCCCTGAAGTAAATAGGTCGTTTGGCCCTGGCCATTCTCAAAATGTCCTCTGATCTGAAAATTGTGTATACATGCAAGGGTGCCTCGTGGTTTGGAACCAGTCCCCTCAGGATGGCCTACTCTGTGTATGTGATCCAGTTGTAGATCTTTGTCATCCCCAGTCCAGAATGGAGCAGAAGAGTGCTAGGATGTATTCTGGGATGTCTGATCCTTCTGCTCCAGAAGGGACTCTCCTAATACAGATATTATTACAGCGGAACCTGTCCTCCAGATCTTCCGTGTGGGTTTGGAGGGTGTCTTGCTGTTTGTGTTTGCATATGATCTGAAGGCAAAGCATCTATACGTCTTTGTCTTAAGCTGTATTGTTTTCTCAACCCAGGAACTCTCTCTCTAATCGAAGTCAGATCCGGCTGGAGGTCTCGCAATTCCTGAGATACATCTTTGTGAAGATCTTGAAGGTCGGCTTTCAGGGAGTCAAACAAGGAGGTCAGGAAGCCCTTAGTGATTGGTGCTGAGTCTGCATCCATGGGTTCCTTGAGACTACTCTTCATACTTGGGTGCTGCGTGTGGCCAATTTCTTTCTTTAGTGTGGTCTGGGGTGGAACAATACAGCATCTCCCGAACTGATTTGTCTCTTTTATTTTTGGCTGCTGCCATGTTTGTGCGTTAGTAAAGTGTCAGGGCATGGACAGTTTGAGGTCCCTTGGAGAGTATTCCAGAGACACAGCCCTTGTTGGACTGCTTCCCTACACTCAGTGGTCCATGGGTGCACCCGGTCCAGTGGAGGTCCAGGGTCTCAATGGAGAGTCAGGGATGTGCAGTCTCCTGTTGATCCTGACCCTGTCGTTGGGTGGTGAGGGATTTCTCCCTCTCAGGTGCCCCCCGGGCCCCTGAAGGTGATGCAGCCTGGGGCCCGGTCCTTGCATTTGTTTTGAAGGGGCGGGAGGAAGGTTCAAGCAGGGGTGATAGCACTGCTCTGGGGGCTGTGTGTGGGGTAGCCTGCTCTGGTGGTATGTTATGTCCACCTCAGGGTAGCAGTCATGGGCCACCAAGATGCCATGTGGGCCAGTTACAAGGCAGTCAGTTTGGTATTATGGAGGCTGCCCGGGGCTGTACAATGCAGAACTTTGCTGAGCTGGCTTAAAGGGGGTGGGTCTGAAGAGAGTGATTCTTCTAGTGGATGCACCCCATTTCAAAGTTGCCAGGGGCCCCATTAACAAATTGGCCAGCACTCACCAGTAAATAGCACAGGGAACGCCTCCGGGTCACCTCTAGGGTCCAGGTTCATCCGAGTGGGCTGAGTGTTCTGTGCAGTCGCAGCTGAACTATCGGGGTCCCCCTGGCACAATGTGTGATCCGGGGATCAGTATGGTAGCCTTGAGGGCTTCTCAAATTCCTGTGGGGACTTCCCTAGTTTGCGGCACTGCATCCTCAAGTCCCAGAGCTGCGGTGTAACATAGACCGGCACCTACAGCAATGTTGGATGAGGCAGAGACAGGCCACACAGGTAGGCTATCAGGCCCAGTCACAGCCGTGTTCTTGACCACCACCCGCTGGCTTCAGAGGCCCTGAGAGAAAGCAAGATGCACTTCATGGTGAGTCCTGCGATCCGGCCTAACCAGAGCTGTGTCAGCGTGTTGCATGCTCCTTTATTCTGTGGTCTTGTGTGGTCCTCTGCTCGCTCAACGTCTCCACCGGCAGATAGAAGGGGTGTGGTATCGTGGGCTCTTTCACACCCAGGCACACAGGGCACCATCGCGGATCAGAGGCTGAGTCCCTGTATCTCCACTGGTGTCCAGCCAAATGAGCAGCGTTTGGTTCAGTAGTGTCATTCTGCCACAGTGGCAAAGCAGCCGCCATTTCAGGTTGCTCAGTGTTGCTCTTGGTGGAGAAATTCTGCCAGTAGAAGGCGATCGCCATACTATGCCTTATGTTAATGGTCTCCATCTATCTGGGATCGACATCTTTGCATTGAGGCAGATGAGTTCGGCCCTGGTTACAGCAGTATATGCGGGCCCAGGCAGTGGAGAAGCACAGAACACGTCCTACTCCGCTGCCATTTTGGCCACGCCACTCACGGCTAATATTTGGTGAAGATTTGGAGTAGTGTTTTTATTGGAGGAAGTGTGGGAATGCTAAGTGGTAGTAATTTTTGGCTCCTCACAGATTCTGAAATTTTCTTTCACAGAAATATGCAGCAAGTATCTGATTTATCCAAGGTTTGGCATTTGCAGGGCATTCTGGGTAAGAAAAAGAATTTGACTCCTCGCAAACTACACCACCCTAGACTTCCACAGGTAACTTGATTTCACCAATGCCTAGGCCTGGGAGGTTTCCCTGGGTGCCTACGGAACCTTGGCCCAAATTCCACAGCTACCCACAGCACCAGAATTTGTCAATGTGCAAGGCAAAATCTTAATCTTTCCTTGTGTCTTCAGGGTATTAGGTAGACTTTCCTTTCATGGGTGATAGCTTAGAAATCAAGTAGGGTACTACTGTTTTTGAGAGAAGTGTAGGAAAGATGTGTGGTAGGACCCTCAAGGATCCCTACAGATTCCATTAGCTCAATATGCTTTTATTTTGGTTTTGCTGTGTAACAGCAGTACGTGCAGCATGCTGTGCAATAGCGTGCAACCGAAACTAAAACTTGGGACTTGTGGGAATAATTTTCCTCGCATGCCAACTTTGATTTTGGAAAAAGAGAATATTTCTGGTCTCTTAATCAGAAACATTTTGGGGCACATTTATACTCCGTTTGCGCCGGAATTGCGTCGTTTTTTTTGACGCACTTCCGACGCAAAACTAACTCCATATTTATACTTTGGCGTTAGACGCGTCTAGCGCCAAAGTCCATGGAGTTTGCGTCATTTTTTAGCGTGGACACCTACTTTGCGTTAATGATATGCAAGGTAGGCGTTCACGTCAAAAAAATTGACTCCGAGGCATGTGCGCCGTATTTACACTCCCGGGCAAAATTCACGCCCGGGAGTGGGCAGGTAAAAAAAAATGACGTACGGCCGCTTTTGCGCCGTTTTTTAGCGCCTGGAAAAGGCAGGCGTTAAGGGACCTGTGGGCTCTGAAGGAGCCCAGAGGTGCCCTCCCATGCCCCCAGGGACACCCCCTGTCACCCTTGCCCACCCCAGGAGGACACCCAAGGCTGGAGGGACCCATCCCAGGGACATTAAGGTAAGTCATTTTTTTTTTTTTTTGTGGCATAGGGGGGGCCTGATTTGTGCCCCCCTACATGCCACTATGCCCAATGACCAGGCCCAGGGGACAGAAGTCCCCTGGGCCTGGCCATTGGGCAAGGGGGCATGACTCCTGTCTTTGCTAAGACAGGAGTCACTTCTATGGGGGTTGGGAGTCGAAAAAAATGGCGCAAATCGGGTTGAGGTGAAAAATTTGCCTCAACCTGACTTGCCCCATTTTTTGACGCCCAAGCCCCATATCCCCCTACGCCGGCGCTGCCTGGTGTACGTCGTTTTTTTCCACGCACACCAGGCAGCGCCGGCGGCTAACGCCGGCTAACGTCATTGATTAAATACGGCGCCCGCATGGCGCTTCAGAATGGCGTGAGCCGGCGCTAATTTTTTTGACGCAAAACTGCGTTAGCGCAGTTTTGCGTCAAAAAGTATAAATATGGCCCTTTATTTTCCAGTACTGTGCATGACCCTTTGAAGTCCACCACACTGTGAAAGTAGAATGGTGAACGTCAATTGGTTGTCGTCTGCCCTAAAGCAGTTAGAACCTACCAAATACTTGCAGCTTGATGTCCTGTCCAGCAAGAATTGACAACAAGCTGCAAGGGTATGATGGCCATATTGCACTTTTTTGTTTCATGACTGTAGGGGATCTTGTCAGTTTAGGATGCCCCCAGGATGGTATGCTTCTTGGACTAGGGAACAGCAAAAAGCTCAGTGGTCAAAGAAAGGTGACAGGAGCTGCTAATTGCCACACGCAGCCAAAAGCAGTGCATCAGTTGCATACATGGTCTCTGGAGAAGCGGGCTAGAGAGAGAATAAAAAACATTGAGAAGTACAAAGAAGATAGAAGAGAAGATAGAGAGAAGAGGTTCAAGAAAAGGAGTGAAATTAAGAGAAAGAAAGGAGAGTAAATAGAAAAAGCAAGAGAGAGCAGGAGATACAGGAATGGGAACATAGACGCAACAGCAACAGAAAGAGACAGTGGGGAAAAGGTTTAGAGCGGCAGTGGGGGCAGAGATTAGGAAATTGGGAGTAAATTGAAATAGCAAGGAGACAAATGAGAGCTAGGTACATGTAGAGAAGTGGCAAATAGAGAGATTAAGAGGAATATATAGTTTATCTCGATCGGGCCATTAAACCTGCCCAATGTGATTTCAAAGCACAGTTTTTGCACTTGATTTTCTAAAAGGGACCTTAGTGTAAAATCCAAAAACCACCTTGCATAGTAGGGTTTAGAATCCTAATAAGGTTTACTGATTGTTACTTGATCCACATTGCGTTTTGCAAATTGTTTAACAATGACACCTCCTTTTTATGTGTTACTATATGCTCTTTGTGAGATAATTTAAGTATATTTTTCCTATACCTTACTCCTTAAATAAGTACCTATGCAATATATATATCTCCAAGATATGTAGATGTGGAACTAACAAGGGTAAATCTATATGTACTTACCTTTCAAAATTCTGTCTTCGATTTGCTTTTACCACAGTATACTAGGGGCCGATATTTAGTAGTGCGACCGATATTTTGTAAAGAATGCACCTTATAGCACAGGTTTAATGTTTGGTCATAGTTGAAGACAATAACTCCCTAAAAATATACTTCTGGCTACGAGTCTGATTGGAATGCATGACAGTCACCTGAAAGCTGTGAATGTATTCATTTAAACAAGCTTCACAAACAGCTTTATACTTTGCTGTTAGTCTTCTAGACACATCGTAAGGTAAAGTGAAGGCTTTTTTTCCATGCAGTACGTTCATATATCATCCTGTATTTGGAGACTAAACAATCTGTTAGCTGCATTCAACATGTTGGATGATAAGGTAAGGGTGTTTAAAGTTACTAGTTGTCAGGGTTAAATGTATTTCAACTTAAAATGTTGGTAGAAGAAGGTTGTCGATTATATCTCTGCAATGGCAAGGTTCAACATGATCAGACCAAGTGCACATGAATCAATAAGGCTCATTCAAGAGTGTGCAACTAGCTTTGAAGTAGTAAGGGGTCATTGACTGTTCCCTAAAAAAGGTCCCGCCATGCCCCAACCCCATAGTGTTTGGATAAACAACGTGGACAAAGGCATTGCTCACTGAGGACAGGCATAATTTGCAGTGTGAAGAAGACTGTATTAGGACATTTCTGGGTAAAGTTAAGGGTGTGTAATGTAACGACCTGATAGGGTTTGACATATTTCAACTTCAAATGCTGATAAAAGCAGGTTGCAGTGATATCTTTCCAATAGTAAGGGTCAGACGGATGGGACCAAGTTTCCAGGAGTCAAGAAGGCATGTCCTGAACGTCACAACCAGGATTGGAGTAGGGTGAGTAGATTTTATTGCTTCAAAGTTTGTAGGGCAGAAGTGAGCTGCAATGTTCAGAGACTCAATCAACACATGTTGCTGCAGCTGCTGTCATTCAGAAAGGCCGAATTAGGATATTTCTACATCAGGAGATTACACCTTCTTGCTACTATCATTTGTAAGAAAAATCTCTTACGAGAGGTGTGAACAGAGTTAATGGAGCAGAAGGAAATGAGGGAAGGGACTGTACAAAGGACATCTAAATGAAAGTTAACTTGTGAATACATGTATAAAAGCTGCTTTTCATACGGGTCACAGATCAGAGAAGAGCTGGACAAAGAATGAGCAATTTGAAAACCATCCAATCTATGCCATTTTACTGTCCTAGCCAAAATAATAAAAGCAGGGTAACTCTAATTTTTCCACATTGTCTAATTTTTATCCTGAAATGTCATTCCCTACCACTAATGAAAGTGGAAGTTGTTTGGGAGGAAATTCTCGAAAGGCAGAAAGATTAAACTGGAAAGATCAAGGGACTTTGTAATATAAGAAAAAGTACTGGCTTACATTAAGGACGGGGACAGAACGGTAGAATTAAAGACTGATTTGTTCTTGTGCTATCAGGCCCACAACCTACAAACCACTTTGATTCTCATCTTCATATGTGCAAGGTGCTATTCTGGCTCGGGTCTGAGCTGTGGTCAAACTAGAAAGTCCCTCTTTTGGGGAGTTTCAGGAGTATAAGAGGGGCTTGCTGTGTGAATCCATGATACAAAATTAGGCCTTATTGCAGCTAGTAGTAGTAGGTTGAATGTGGTCCTCTCAGATGGTATAGTTTATGTTCAAGCATCGATCCTTGAATGCTCTTACATTTCTTTCTTTACTCATAAAGTGTATTTGTAAAGCAGTATCTCTGCCTTTAAGAAGGCACATGGCTACTACGCATGCCAACATCTTCCATTCTTGCCAAAATTGCATGATTCTATTAATTTGACAGTATGAGGGTCATTCTGACCCTGGCGGCCGGTGGCCGCCAGGGCCACCGACCACGGGAGCACCGCCAACAGGCTGGCGGTGCTCCAATGAGCATTCTGACCGCGGCGGTTCAGCCGCGGTCAGAAGCGGAAAGTCAGCGGTCTCCCGCTGACTTTCCGCTGCTCTTTGGAATCCTCCATGGCTGCGGAGCGCGCTCCGCAGCCATGAGGATTCTGACCCCCCCTACCGCCATCCAGTTCATGTCGGGAAAGCCGCCATGAACAGGATGGCGGTAGGGGGGGTCGCGGGGCCCCTGGGGGCCCCTGCCGTGCCCATGCCAATGGCATGGGCACGGCAGGGGCCCCCGTAAGAGGGCCCCGCAAAGTATTTCAGTGTCTGCCTTGCAGACACTGAAATACGCGACGGGTACCACTGCACCCGTCGCACCTTCCCACTCCGCCGGCTCGATTACGAGCCGGCATCCTCGTGGGAAGGTCGTTTTCCCCTGGGCTGGCGGGCGGTTTTACTGGAACCGCCCGCCAGCCCAGGGGAAAACTCGTAATACCCGCCGCGGTCTTTTGACCGCGGCGCGGTAATTTGGAGGGCGGGATCCTGGCGGGCGGCCTCCGCCGCCCGCCAGGGTCATAATGAGGCCCTATGTCTGCCTTTCTCTTTTTGCCATATGGGTTACTGGGTATACTCTTATTTCTCCCCTTTTGTAGTGACACATACAGCAGTCTGTAGTCTCTCTGACTTGGTTAGTGTTGTATAGTCCTCTGTCCTCCATCCCCCAACAGCACTGCCTATAATGCAGAACACCCAGGTAGATCCCTGCCTCTTTCACCCACCTTATAGCCTATTATAAAATGAAAAACATAGAGTCCAGAGTAAATTATAACCACCTGATAATTATAATTATCAGTTGCATGCCTATCTTTCGCACGTCCTCCTCCATGTCAATGTTACACATTGTGCCCCAGGACAAGATAAAAACTAATCTTTGATCAATCAATTACTAACAAATATCAAAACACTTCTGTCAAAGGATCACAACAAATACAAGACTCTGTCAACCATGCACTCCCCCACAGAGTGCTCCCATTCAGGGATGCGTCTCATCACCAAAAACTGAGCGATGAAACGCGATATAAATGCTACAATGCAATATAATGGAATGTACTGCTTACAGTCTGTATCAAATGTATTAGATCAATCAATTATGTGATAAAAATTCTTCCTTGAGGAGCAAAACCAAGAAGATCACTTATGCTACTTGCTGTACTGCACAAACCGTGTTACTTTCTGAGTTCTTATTATACACATCACGTCCTTTATGGATCTCCTCAAAATCCATTTCTTCTCCCTTAACTCACAAGTGGACAATACCAATATCTACTTGAGTGTCATGGAAAAAGTAATCAGTTCAGTCAAGGAAAGCCTCAAAGCAATCGAAATCTGTATGAAGCAAAAGAGCCTTTGCTCATTGGGTTTAGAACTGAGATACTTGCCATAGAATCATCACACATTCTTAAACAATTCAACACATTGGTTGTGTAGCCTAGTCTGCATGCAGCTAGTGGATGATAATGACTAATGTTTAAGATACTGATGTTTTGTCAAGACACTGATATCCAATAATGTAATTTAACAATGATTATAGACAATGTAAAGTAGGCAGAATGCAGTGGACACAGCACAAGTTAATCAGCTCCTACTTTGAAAATCATTCTGTTATGAGAGACACCACCTGGAAAGAACACTGTGACTTTACAAATACATTAAATTTAAGTATAGGACAAGAACTTTACCATGCTACATTGATCCTGCCTTATGGTCCATGATCCTTGTAGCTTTGTGATTGCATTTGGCCAAGATCTATGCTATTGGCTTCTCTAAGGTAACTCAATTCCAATATGTTCTTCTCTTGGGGTTGGCAAAGAGGAATCCAGGCATGTTATTGAACTAGTTCTTAAGTTCACATACTCAATATGACAAGCGAGGAAAGGTGTGAAATCATAGCATATGCAGTTTGGTGCTTCTATGTACTGTAGCATCACTTTGTAGACAAACTGCTGTGCTATACAAGGGTGATTTTGATGACTCTTTGGAAGAAACAGTCAGATTCCCAGTATGAATAGTAGTTCAGTTTAACAGACATGGATTTATTAAATATGTTATTGGGTATTGCGACAAACTGTATTATGTACACAACGTATATTAGCATATACTGATTTAAGGTCTCTGAAGGTAACACATAGCTTAAATTTTATGGCAACATTTTGTACTCAGTGATGATCATATATAATACATGTTTTTGTAACTCTATGTCATTTTACTACAATTGCAAAATCTTGTTAGCAATGTCCACAGGAAGTAGAACAATGCTATATTAGGTGAGACTGGGGGATATGATAGCCAATTGTCTCTTATTTTTAAGGCATAGCTGCTGCAGTTGGCTTTCCCCTTTGACAACCAATTTAATGGTACTGCTCAATTTGTTTCCTTTTATGTTCAGAGTTTGCATTATGGTGTCATTTACTTGCTCATTTTGGTCTTATTTCATCCCTTTACTTTACGAATATCTGTCCCTCGAGATTTCCTGCAGGAGTTCTTGTTAAATGCATGCTCTATGAAAGGTAGCGTTTCATTGCAAAATACCAGACTTCTTTTTCATACTCTAGCCAATTTAAGCAGTATCAACAGTCCTGTTCAGTTGCTTACTTTGAATGCATGAAACTCATTTGATCAGGTTAATTGTCAATGCTTCAATATATGTTAATGACATTAATTTTCCCTCTTTTAAATTATATAGAGGGACTAGACAGGGAAGCCTCATATCTCCTCTGTTATTGTGTCTTATTCCTAACTATCACGTCAATAAAGGTATTACCATTATTGAGAGAGTTCTAAAAACATAAACGTATGCAGGTGAAGTTTTACTCCATATCAGTAAGTTCTTTTATTCCATTCCAATTGTATCCATTATTATTTATAGTTATGTATTTGTGACAGGATGTGCATTGTATATTAACAAAATGTTTTTTCTTTACATCTGTTCTTTACTAGTGATGTACTATATATGATACTGGGATTCTTTGGCTTCTATTTGATATTAAGTATCATAGTATTATGTGTCTAATTAGAACTAAAAGTACACTTGACATGAATTGTAAAAATAATGTTAAATGATATTGTGAAATTAGCTAAATGAACCTCTTTACATTTATTGAGGTGGGGAGAATTGAAGCTATTAAAATTGCATCTCTCCGCAAGTCTTATAACTAATACATGGGTACTATTTATGTTACCATTAACATATCATCATACTTTCTTCAATAAACTAAATAAAATAATTATTTCTTTTTTGGAACAATAAGGCTCTAGATTCATAAAAAAACATTAAAAATTGAATGGTGGAACTGATATTCCTGATTTTCGAAAATATTGCCCTATTTTTCTGATTGCACAAAGTGTTCTTTGATTACAAGATTCTGAGTTGAACACACTCCCAAATGGGTTTTAATTGAGAAAAGTGTTGCCAAATTTTGACTATGGATATTAATAAAATGGGATTATATTCTCTCATGTTCAGTACAACAAAATATGCTTTGTTTAATTTATATACCAAATATCATACTAAGATTACATCTTCAAAGCGAGTATCCTTGAAGTATAATCCCACAAATTAGTCACACAAACGGATATACTATTGGGAACTTTGTTAAAATAATGTGTTCTTTTCTTTTCTAGACATGCAGCCTAAGTTTTATATAGCCTCTTCTAAATTTTATGAACATGTACTACTATGTAATGCAAAGTTGAATGCATATAACTATTCTGTTCCACAAGCAAGATGCTCAAACATACAATGCTTCCTTAATATTTATTAAATATTTGGTCGCATTGCCTCTGGACCATAAAAAAATAATTCCTCAGCATTTCTTTAAATTTAATGAAATTTAGTGTATTTTGGGATCCTATTTTACAAATTCATTTTTATGGCACAACAATGAAAAATTTTATTTATTTACTTTAAGTAACTGCTATTGTACCCTTTGAAATTATTCAAAGCAAAATTAAGTGACATGTCAGATTGCTAGTACTGCAATAAAAAAGCTGATACTAAAGTGTTTACTGTTTCACTGCCCAATCATTTAATCATCCATATTTCTTATAAGCTTATTATGTGTAAATCTACTGTTTTTGCACTTCCAATATCCTCTGCAACTATGAATTGTTCAATGTTTTGATTTCTACAGCCATGAATTCAATTACAATGAACTGGAAAAATGCTAATGCTCTGACTTAATACTTGTTGGCAATGGATTTTAATTATATGGAATTGAATTGAGGTTTCTTTCAATAAGAACTGTAAACCACCTTCAATAAAAAATTTTTTAATTTCAAATACTCTTGATGAGTATGTTTCTAAATGTGAATCTAGCTGAATATATTAATTTTTATAAACTTCATATTCAATAATTAGCCTGATACATGTTTTATAATTTACTTATTTCCTTAATATGTTCATAGAAGAGAAACATTTTTATCTTATTACTGTTGTCTTTAAGCTATTTCAAAGTATTCTAATTAATGTATCTTTTTTGATATTGTTTGTCTATCTTCTTGTTGACCTCTATAAATATCAATAGCATTTTTAACTATAGAACCTATGCGTCTCCTCCAATCAGCTGCCTTGCCAGTATTTTTTGGAAATTTCAAATTTGAGGTATGCCATTTTCATGCAAGACACTTACATTTTGTTTCACAAAATTGTGATGGTTGTGCATAATTTTCATAAAATTTCAAAAGAATCAAAATTTAGCAGTTTCAACATGCCTACTCGAGAGACCATTTTGGTCGCCAGTGAAATACTTATATCAAAATCAAACCATGTATTGTGTTGGCAAATCAATGCCAAATAAAACTAAAAATTACGAGCTTGCTGGTCCTTCAATACAAATATTAAAAACTGAAGGCTTAAGATGTACAATTAGGGTTACAAAAGCCTAATTGTTATGCTTTCACATACCCTATTACGCTATTCATGTATTTTACTGTTCTCCCAATCAATTGTATATTTTTCTATACAAGAACACTCCACAGCGTATGTAGCCTAGTGTATCTCAAATAATCTGAAAGCTGATTTAAGCTATTTTGTGTTTTCCTTTATCAAGCTTAGACAGCTGAAGATTACATGTTTGAGATATTCAACTGAATGTCCATATAACATGCAGGGCTTTGAATCTTACATAGTAATAGCCTGAATTCCCTCAAATTCTAGCAAGGACTGGGTATTAAACATTGGGCCAGATGTACAAAGCCAGTTCACAGCAGAAAATTATGATATTGGCAAAATCAGAGTATTTAGCCAATAGCTTACTCTAAAAGGGCTTTGTAAGGTGTACAAAACTCCATTTATGAATCACAAAAGTATTTCTAACTGTTAAAAAACCTTTTTGAATTTGCAAGGGGCAAGAAAAATAACTCCCCTCCAGAAAATGAGTCGAAATGTATATATCAATGGTTTGAGACTGCAATTGAAATCACAAACCATTGATCACTTGGGTTAGTAACTGATTTGCAAAGGTGGAGGTATCCTCTTGTGATAGCTTCTCTTTTGGGAATCATGTCAGTGGCTGTGGGAGGAGGAGGCAGTAATCCTGGGCCCCCTGTCTGCTACCCTCAGTGTCTTCACAAATGGAAAACATTTTTTAAAGTGTCATATGTCCCATTATTGGACAGAAGTTGCTTTAAAAATGTTTTTTTAATAAGAATGCAAAAGCAGGAACAGAAGTCTGTACTTTGTTGGCCATCATCACTGCACTTACAGCCAATCACAAGGGGTCAGAAATTGCAACCTGCCTAATGAACGTTCATTCTTCAATTTGTTTGGTCACCCCTTGAAAACTGGAATTCTGAAAGTTAAAATTGTTTTGTCTACAGCTTTCAAAAGACCCATCCAACCAGGTGCTCAGAATAATTTAAAAGATGGCTGGCCTGATTGAAAAAGGCAGCTGCCCCGTAGAGCAGGAAAACAAAGTTATTGGCCTGTTCTACTCTAAGAGTTGGATATATTGTTGGTGCTGATGAGTTTTAATAAAGGTGATACAGACAAAAGTTAATGCTTTAGCTTTAAATTTGCTCAAATCAATCTTAATTCCATCAATAATTACACTCAAATGCTCATAAGACCTTACATCCAGCATCTTAGGATCCAGGAGCAGCAGGGGCCAGATCACAAAACATATATGATTTGTGGTATTACATGTCCTTTGTGGTTTGCAAGGTAGTGACAGGGGCAGACAGCTTTTGTTAATGTCACTGTTATCATCAAAGAAGAATTTTGTAGGTGGCAATATGCAACAAGAATATATTTTTATATTTGTTTCAATGAAGATATATTGTTTTTTTGTGCTATTATGGTTTTGTGTTGTATTATAGAAATTTGTTATGTTTGTGTTTTACTTTTGTTTTGATCATTCTGTTAAGTTGTGCTTTGTACTTTGTTATGTTTACAATGTGTTATTTTGCTTTGTTGTTAGTCATTGTTCTTCTGGTATGTAGGGTAGTCCACAAAGGTTGCTACATATCCAGTCATGAGCAGGACATTCCTTCAAAGATCCTCAGGCAAACAATAATTTACCACTCATAAGTTGGTAAAATGCTTCTGCTTCAGCTCTTCAGCTATTTAGGATCAGCACACAACTCTAGCAGAAACATTTCTTAAATAAGCACTTTTAATGAATACTTAACCCTTCCCCTTCCCACACATTCATATTTTATTTTTGTTATACTCACCTGTAGCTTGCTTTGTTTATTGTATGCTTCAAGGAATCTTGCAGATCCACAGCAGTTCATTCACTAACAAATCTGACCTCAGAATTTTGTAAATATTTGAGAGCTTTCCACACTAGTTCAGGGGGCACATACTATTGGCCACTGACAGTTTACCAATGTTTGCAGTGAAAAAATTAAAGTTCATTAATAAAGTTGTGGAATACTTTATTAAATCTTAGCCACTAGTGTTTACTCTGGTCGCATCCCAATCCATAGTTATTTTTCACATCATGCCAATTCAGTTTGGACCCAGCCATATGAAAATCAGTCTTGACCTTGCTCTAATGGGAACAATCTAGCCCAACTGCCAGGCCAGGCCCTCCCTGAACCAGAACACAAGCAACCCATGGCAAGTTTTGCAATAACTAGGGATCACAAGCCAGGTATAGCTTGGTTCCAGAGACACATTGTGTTTGAATTCCATGTCTGAGCAAACCCATCCCACTTAGGGCGACACACTAAACTATATGAAAAGTGATTCTTTGACTTGGACCTCTCTGCAGGTCCACCCCCAAAATGGTTTCCTCCACGTCTCCTATTTTTGCTGAGTTCATTTTTGTTGGCCTTAGGACTCTGTGCACCTTACCACTGCTAAACAGTGCTAATGTGTTTGTGCTCACTCCTTAAATAATGATATTAGTTTGGCATATTTAAGTCCCTAGTATGGTGGTACCATGTGTACGCAAATTAAATGCTACTAGTGGGCCTTCATCAATTAGTGTGCCAACTATTTAAGTATCCCCTTTAAACATGTCTTAGTCCTGCCATTGCAACTTAAATGCAGTTTCAAAGTACCAATTCAACTTGACCAAATACACCCCTTGCTACGCCAAAAACTCATTTTTTATAACAAGTAAGTCACCAATTAGGCCCTAAACTGCCGATATGGCAGGGTGCATTGTATTTAAAAGCTAGGACATGTACTTTTAAGTTTTGTATGTCCTAGTACTGAAAAACACACACATTTGTTTTTCACTACTGTGAGGCCTATCTTCCTCGTCAGATAGCATTGAGTTTGGTTATTAAATCTAATAAATAGTAACTTTTGGGAGCAGGTAGACAAGGCATGTTTGATGTCTAAGGAATTGTAATTTTAAATCCTCTTTAATGGGAAATCCTGATTTTAAGTCTCAATTCTGACCATTTGGTGCCTGCAGCCTAGGTCACATGACTAGGTATAATTGGCAGTTTGATCTTTGTGTATTCCTCCCAGACAGCCACACAATAGAGAGGCTAGGTTGGGCATTCCAAGACAGGAAGTGGAGTCGGATCTGTGCACAGCTCTACTTCAACTTCAAAGACTCTGCCTCAGCACCCACACAAAGAACCTTACACTAGATTACTGTGCCTGGAGACAAACTAGGACCAGGGCAGGGAGGCAAGAAATTCCAGAGAGCTCAGTGGGGGTAAACTCAAGAAGTTTCTTCCACTTCCAAGGGGGCATCAAGTATAAAAAGACCATGTAGATATTGTCATGCAAGTTACTCCATCACAGCGGTGATGGATATCACCAGAGTGACTCCAAGGGGTAGCTGACTAGGCTACTGTTCTGAGCTACAATTACATACCAAGCCCCAGGGACCTGTCCTTCATCTACCTAGCTGCCCAGGCGCAACTGGACCTGCCTCTACCCTGCTGCTGGCCTCAAATGGATTGTGTCTTGATCCCCAAGACCTGGGTGCTCCCCAGGTCTTGGACCCTTGGCTGTCATCAAATGGTACTCCTTCATGCCCATCTCTGGGATCTCTCAGAAACCGATGAAGTGCAGTGCAACTCAATGCATCATTTTACAGCTGCTGATTGGTGTCCCCATCAGAACCGATGCAACTCGAAGCAGTGTGACACAAAACCTTGCATCACAGTCCAAGTACAACCAGATACCTTGCCTAGCGGGTCATTCTTGGTCCTGTATGCAGCCCGTGCTCCATTACGATCAGCTTGAACTTTTGATTTTGTCCGGGCCTGGGGGGGAGCAGATAACCACATTTGGCGTTTTGCACTTTTTGGAGCTACTTTTACCTAAGGGTTTGAAATAGCATACCTCCGGTTCGATTAATTGGTTTTCTGTTGTTCTGGTATCATTGTATTTTTGTAACCTTTACTGTATTGTTCTAGATTAGTGTGAGTTTCTTCTTGGGTTGTGATTTCACTTTCTTACTGTTTAAGTTATGCATAATTATATTACACATTACTTCTAAGTTAATCCTGACTGATTTTGTAAAAGACTACTACAGGGTAAAGCACAAGTTAGTTTAGTGACTCTTTGTGGTTCACCCTGACAAGGAATATGGTTTTTGCTTGAGTAGGGTTTCACTCCCCTCAACTAACAACATACTTCCTCACAGTATTGGATTGGGTTGCTTGTGTTCCAGTTCAGGAAGGACCTGCCTGGCAGTTTGGGCTAAACCTTTCCATTGAGCAGAGTCAAGACTGACTTGCATATGGCTTTTTTCAAACTGAGCTGTGCAAAATAATGATGGATTGGGATGCGGTCAGAGTGATTATTAGTGGCTGAGACTGATTCAAGCATTCTATCAATAACCTTTCTGGTTTATTTTAGTATAAAAATAAAAAGATGGAGTGCTAATTAATTCTAGAATAATTTTAAATTACACCAACATCATCTTAATAATTTCTGTAATTTTGCATTATGTTTGTAGTTGGACTTGGCCCTTTCTGAAGGGACATACCCCTTTTTGCCTTCTTCCTTATATTTCTGCTGAATTTGCTTTTCTTGACCTTACGACTCGTGCACTTCAGCACTGCTAACCCATGCTAAAGTGCTTGTGCTATTTTCCTAACACACAGTAACATTGGCTCATACCCAATGGCACACTTAATTTACTTGTAAGTCCCTAATAAGGTGGTATTGTGGGTGCCCAGGGCATGTGAATTAAATGCTATTAGTGGGTATGCAGCAGTGATTGTGCCTACCACTTGAGTAGTCTGGTAAACATGTCTGAAGCTTGCCATTGCAGAGACTGTCTATGCAGTTTTAAACTGCCACGTCGGCCTACCCAATAACCCTTTTGCCAGGCCCAAACCTTCCCTTTTAAAACATGTAGGCCCTGGACAGACCAGAGAGTAGGATGCAGTGTATTAAAAAAGTTGGACAAGTACTTTTAAATTTTAATTGTCCGGTTAGTGAAAAACTCTTAAATTTGTTTTTCACTACTGCGGGGCCGACTTCTCCCATTGGAGTATCCTTATTGTATTTAATACACTACATTTTCCAAATGGAAACAGGTAATCAGTTTAAGTTAGGTGTCTTTGAAATTGTAATGAAAAATCCCAATAGGTGAAGTTGGATTTTAAAGTACAATATTGAAAAGCCACTTTCAGAAAGTTGGCATTTTCCTTAGACATATGGTCCCTGCAGCCTTTCTCTGGATGTAGTTAACAGTTGATCCTTGGGTATTCCTCTTAGACAGCCATGCACAATTGGGAGCCTAGGTGTGCCTGGATGGGCCAGCACTCTCAGGATGGGAGGGAGGAGCCAGGGCCAGCCCCACCTACACATGAATAGGCTGAGCCTCAGGGACATAAAAGACTCCCCAGCATCCTACACACTCCCCTGGACCTATCTGAAGTGAATTCCTGACCCCTAATTGATGCCCCTCACGTCCTGGACCCTTGATGCTGCTTAGGGATCTGTTTTCAAGTTTTTGGGCTCTTTGTGACTGCAAACAGACCCATTTACATGATAGCTCAATGCTTGCACCTTAATTTAACACAATGCTTTGTCAGTCACCTCTTCACACTACAGCATTGACTGCTAGCAAGGGACCATCAATGCAAAGCTCCAGCCTTGCCCATCTGCAACGCCTGGCCTGCTTTTTGAGCTACTCCCACAATGCTTTTTGTGCCTCCTCACAGAACCCTCCATCGTGAACAGGATTCTTGGCATAGATTTGAGAGATAAACTTCAGCAGGCCTAACCTGGTGACTGAGGCCAACCTGCGCTCAATCGTGATTGGCCTGAAAGTGTGACTTTGACCCAGTTCTGTGAGACTGGTTATCCCTAGTTATTGCTTTATGCTTTTTTGATGCTATTTTCACTAAAATCTTTACAAATTCATAACTCCGATTCTACTGTTTTTTGTTGTTTTGGTTTTGTGTTATATATTACATTTTGTTTTCTTTTTCTAAATTGAAGTGGGATTTTAATGGTGTTAAGTTTTCACTTTATTACTGTTTGAGCTGTTGCATAAACACTTTATACATATTCTCTAATTTAAGTCTGACTGCTCTGTGCCAAGCTGCCAGAGGGTTGAGCACAGGCTAATTTGGGGTTTGCTGGTGGCTGACCCTGACAAGGATTGTGGTTGCTAATTGACCAGGGCTCACACCCTGTCAACCAGCAACCCAACTTCTTACACTTTTGCAAAATTTGTGAAATTACACCATTATGCCACAATGCGTAATTACATCACTATTAGCAGCAAAATATAATCCAGAAGCACAGTTCCAGTTCCAATCCAACATGAACAACCAGAAAGCGAGTGGATGTTGTCTGCAGCACTTATTAATTTAGTGCTATTTTTAGTGAAAACAATCTGTCCTCTTTCAAAACCTGATGCAAGGACCGTTTCATATTAAAATACATACATATAACTGCATGATTTCCCCAAATTTCATTAGGTGAATTTTGCTCACCCTTAGTGTTACTGTGGCCCACTCCTCAAGGATTACATTAGCCTGAATCTATTTTGAGACTTGTTCCCCTTTCCCCATTGTCACTCCTACCCATGTCCGTTTACAAAGTGATTGAATAACCCTTAATTATTCAGATGGGATATCCACCTTGTTCTGTTTATCCACAAGGCCTGTATTTTACCACAGTCAATTGCCTGGAAGCAGTCTATGAAACAAAACATGCAATTCCCCACCCTTTGCGCAAAGCCACCTACTCTGCAAATGCCCACATTATCAATATCTCAATCTGACCTGAAGCTCTCTGCAAGCCTACATCGCATATACTGCTTCTAATTTATACTTTGTTCTATATAAGACTATTGGACCCAATCTTTTCATGTTCATGATCTAGCCAGCTCCATGGCTACCTTGGGCTATCTCATTATTGACCTTGCACAGATCCAGAATGCCCTACAGGGCAGCAAGGGGCATATGTCCACCCACTGTACACAAGCTACTTTGGCTTAACCACATGAGTTAGATTAAAAAGGCAACACCCACCACTATAACACAATACATTATTTAATACAAGAGAATATATTAATACTTAATTGCCTGCCTAGACATACGAGTACCTGGCTGCACATAGAATGTATATTACATGTTCAATATACATGTTGGAGAAGAGTATAGTTCCACATGCATGTATATGGATATCTTAATTGAGGGATGATGCATGGGCTCCGTCAGTGTGGGATGCCCTCTGGCATTCTTATGCCGCACATGCTTTCTAGATATCATTTTGTAGATCACACCCTACAGGTGGCATTATTGGCTTTAGCATCAGTTTGCCATCTTGGTCATTCTCCTTTTAAATGTGTGGTTCCTACACTCACAAGTTCAATTAATGGAGTTCATATCTCCGTCAAGGACCTGACCACCATTCTAGCAGAATTAAGCTTGACCAGGCCACTCAGTGCAAACAGACCAAGAACTACTACTCTTTATCTGATCTTCCAGTCCCGTAATAGTTGGAAGATCAATAGTTAGGAGCAGAAGAAACATCCGACGACTGTGCACCTTAGCTAACATGGGCACATGGATCTTGGCCTGCAAAGAAAACTTTCTTCAGAATGCAGATCCTATCAGCTTGTACATATCACTTGTACCCTCAAAAGAACAAATTGGCCACTCTGGTTCTCCCATAAATGCACAGAAACCCAGCACTCTAAGATGTTGCTTGTAGTACAATCCTAGCAAAGGGTTTTTAAGGAGGGTAATTGTTAGTTTGCTCTAAATACTGGTCTCACAAGATTCTCTATAAGCAAAGATGTCACCTTTTATAATGTCTTTGGGCTTCCAGGTTGACCTATTGAAAAGGAGAGAGAAAAGAGAAGTGGAGAAAAATAGGGAAATGTCTGCAAATGAGTGATGACGTTCATCCTCCTCTGGCCCAGGACTCCCCTTATGATTTGGAAAAGCATTTCTGAAATGGCTTCAGTTTAGCTGGCTTTAGAAAATTCTCTTGCAACATGGAAGGAAAAGTGTTTTTTTTATTATTATTGCATTGACAGTACAGATCAAAGTGCTCTTTAGAAACGACTCATTAAAAGCAGTGACAATAAGTCATTCAAATCAAATGTAACGCTAAAACTTAAACTGAACCACCAAACATTTAAGTTAACAAAACACAATCACAACACAAATTTTTGTCTTTATATAATAATCAGTGAATCAACATTGCTCAGGTGACCTTATATCTCTTTAATAGACTTCTTATAACTTCATAACTTATTTCAACTGATTGTGCCATTGTGGTATAAAGGGTTACTTCATTTGACACACGTAAAACGGGTATTTGGTTGGAGAAAGGGAGATGTAGAATTAGATGGAAATTAGGCATTGGATTCTGAATTCCTTTTTTTGTAGCTGAGCCCAAAATAACACTACTTTTGAAATGCTTTATACACACTAATAATCACAAGATATGTAATTTTGTTCTAAACTAAAAAGTTACTTCCTTAGTTCTATATGAATAAATGGCAAAAAATATTACAAAATGAGAATACCATGAAAGATTACGAGACTGCGTGGAGATATAGGGAGAAGTTCTATCTTCATCGAAAGCAGAGACGTTTACTACAAATGTATACATGATTGGTATTGATCAAGCGGGGTTTCTTAAATCTCAGTCTCTTGACCAGCGGAAAGTAATCTTTATTGTGTGGTTAATTATAAACCATCACAATTTTGGTAAGAACACAGATCAGTTAAAAACAACATAAGGGTGGAAACGCAGGAGTTTGACAATATGGCAAAAAAGCCAATGTGCAGAGGAGATGAGTTCACCAACCTAATGCAGGAGCATTAAAAATAAATTTGCGATCATTACAAGTCAAACACCAGAGTAAAAGGCAGCAAGGGCAATGTTAGTCATTTGCAAGCATTTAAAATAAACAAAAAGAATGAGTAAGAAAAGGATGGCAATTCAAAGCAAAGTGTCAGAGTGGAGGCAGGATGATAAGAGCAATATTTCAGTCAAACCTAAGACATTTGACCGGGGCGGGGGCAGTGTGATAGCAGCAAATGTTCAGAGTCAAATCTGAGGTGTCTGACCCGTGGTCTGTTCAACGGAGGGCAGGGTACACTTACCCACTATTATAACAGAAAACTAAATGCAAAGGCATGAAGTAGTGGGGATGGGCCCATAAAGTTCCTTTGATGGACTTAAGAGTAATCGGATGAGAGGTACAGTCTTGCAGCATCTGCTGGAAAAGGTTTCATAAGAACACATAACAATGATTAAACAAAGGTCTTCCAACCGATGACTCTTCCAACTGATGAACCAGCTTTTGAAATTGCGTACCAGCTAGGGGTACACTAAAGGTAAGGGCCAGTGCCACTCTGCAAAGCACTTGAGCGGCCACATTTAATGATGGCTAAAGCAACAAACTTGGCCAGCAGAATGTTTAGGGTGTTGTTGCCTGGGTTAACGGAGGCAATAAAACCGCACCGGCATGACAGAATATCAAGTTAATTCCACTCTAGCATCAAAGGGATTTGCATTCTTCTAGAAGGGCTAGGCAGAGGCAGACGATGTGTTCAAAGGATTCTTCTCACAAACCACCACCCCATCATGTTGTTACTTCAGAGTGCCGGCACCACCTGGCAAGATGTTTTAGAAAAGGCCATTCTCGAAGCTGAGGGCCATGAATCTAGCCTTCTGGAGTTTGGAGTAGGTACAATACAGGTAAGATTAAGGGGATGCTAGCTGTTTTGATGACCACCCAGGCATGCTTGCTCTTAGATAGAGTGGCCCTGTCAGTGTGATAGGAACAGATGCATACACATTTTTGAATTGAAGGTGGGTTGACTCAAGTTGGAAGCCCAGAGGTTGCTCATGTTCAAGACGCTTGGGCAGTCCTCAAGGTACAGGCGGTGAAGTTGCCTAAGGCCTCCAGTGTTAATCTCAACCCATAGTAGCACTTCTAAACAACCACCCCTGGCAGCCCTGAGTTTGTGGCACAGATTTAGAAAGGTACCCACTCTGGTGGCCTACTGATCACAGAGGCCCAGTTCCAGCCTGATCTGGGCAGTGGAAGAGGATCTCAGCAGGGAGACGATGAATTTATATATTGTGGTGACAAGTTTGCTTAGGAGTTTGCAATCTTTTCCCAGAAGAATTTCACTACTGTAGGACAATGATGGAATAATTTTTCCCTCATAACTTCCAGGAGGAGGAGAAGATTTGGCCCCCACAGCGTGCTTGATAATTTTGACAAGGCCATCTGAAGTGCCAGGGCTTTTGTTCGACTTCCTTCTGTTGTGTCTAAGGGAGCCTCTTGCATCAATGAGGTCCCCCGGATATTTGTATGAGTGATCGTTGTGATTTTAATTGCCATTATAAAACCAGCCACCCCTTGATATAGTTTCCTTCAAAGCGTTACAAATTTAATTTTCTTTAGGTTGACCTCCAGGCTGTTGGTGGTGGTGTAGGAGTGTAGCAGGTTTAACAATCGCTGCAACTCTACTCTTGTGGAGCTAAACAGGGCTAGGGCATCTGCATAAAGCAGGTTGCTGATATGATCCTCACTAATGTTTTGGGAGTGGCTGTTATTGGTGTCAAGGACTTTAGACAGATCAAAAATAAACAAGTTAAAGAGGAGGGGGGCTAACACGCACCCCTGCTTTACATCCCGCAAGGTGGTTACTTTTCTAGACATGCAGGCACCATCACCCAAATTAATGCAAATCCAGGTGTCAGAGTGTAGCTAAATAATGGACTCCAGGAGTTTGGAAGGGATGCCCCATTTTTTTTGTTTTGACCAGATGGCTCACCTTAGCACACGGTCAAATGCTGCCTTGAAGTCTACGAAGCAGCAATGCCACAAGGTGTGTGAGGTGATTGCTTTGTCCAATAGGATAGATATGGCTAACTGGTTGGATACTGTGCCAGATTATGCTGTAAATCCTGTTTGATTCTTTGGAATGAGCCCCCTAATCTCCACCCATTGCTGCAGGCCCTTCAGCAGTAGACCGGCAGAGAATTTTGCCGCATTGCCCAGAAGAGCAATTGTTGGAAAATTGTTTTTTGGTAAGGGCAGTACCTACTCTTAGCAATAAGCCACTAACTGTAGGTCTAATTAGGTCTTAATAAATTAAACCCAGCTCAACCCTTGGTAGCTTGGCAACGAGCTACAAGGCTTAATTTAGGAGACAAAGCGTAAAGTATTCAAATATCACAAAACAGTAATTAAATAAAACACAGGAAACAGTTTAAAAATCCAAAACTAATTTATAAACATAGGAAATATTTGAAGCTTTAAAATGACACCGAAACAAATAAAGTCAGATAAAGGGAAATGGAGACATAAATTTCTAAAGAAGTAATGCTTTTTAGAAATGAATAGCGCCAATCTGGTCATCTGTTCATACCTCGACCGGGGCAAAGTCAAAGTTTAACACCAACCGCGATGGAGCCCTGCTCAACTACAGCCTGTGGGAGGCCTCGGTCAAAAGTTTACCTTTGGACTTAGTAATTTTCTTGAAGATTTTCTTCAGCGGGACCAAGTCGCCAGTCCAATCCGATCTCGTAGAACATTTCTTCAGATACGCATCGCGGGAGATCTAGGTGGATATTTTTACCTTTGGACATAGGCCCATATTTTTACTTTGTTTGCGCTGAATTTGTGTAATTTCTTTACGTAAAAGCAGTACAAACTTACAAAATATAATTGTATTTTGTAAGTTTGCGCAACTTTTGCATCAAAAAATAACCAGGGCTTATAAAACTATTTTTATAATGTCCCTGCTTATAGTTACATGGCACCCAACTCTAGGGGCACATAGGACACTCCTTATGGATGATGTATATGTAAAAACAAGGTAGTTTAAGACTTTGGAATTACTTTCAATTCCAAAGTCGAATTTGCATGTAACTTTAATTTAAAAGCAGCCCGCAAGGCAGGCCTGCCTTTAAAATGACATTGGGCACCTCAGCAGTGCACCTATTGGTATACTACCTATGCTGGGGTTCCTAAACCTACTTGCCCTACCATATATTAGGGACATATAGATAGGTTAACATTGCCAATTATAATTAATCTAATTTGCATATCTGCTTTTCACAGAGCACTGGCCCTGGGACTGGTAAGAAGTACCCAGGGCACAGCCCCAGTCCCAAGGCACAGCCCAGCATCAGTAACCACCAGTATCTGTCCAAAAAGTTTGGGGCTGACCAGGGCAAAAAGGAGGACTTTCCTACAGCAATCAGTCTATAATTACTGGAATCTGATTTAGAACCCACTTTATAGCTGGGTTGTATGATAGCCCCCCTCCATGACTCTAGAATTGCCGAGCTCCTCAAGCAGTAATCAAATAGTGATGAGAGCTTGCCTGTCCAAAAATGAATGTCCTACTTGAAGAGGGCCTGGGGAGGTCATTGTGGAGAGGGGCCCCAACTGATCTGGCCTTCGACACAACCTATTACAATCAACTGAGCAGAGATGGTGAGTGCACATGGGAAGGGGACAGGCAGTCATGATCTTGGGACGTAGAAAAGGTGGTGGTTATGTTTGGACTGGCAAGACCCCCATCTGTTTGGCAGCCTGAGTCACCGCTCAATGTGAAGGGCCTGAAGTGGAAAGATGAACATTGCGGTATAGTAATGTTCGCACAGCTGGTCCTCCCACCACTATAGCACAATAGATTATTTAATACAAGAGAATATTGTAAGGAAATGCCTCCTTGGCATGGTTACCCCCTAACCTTTTGCCTTTGCTGATGCTAAGTTATGATTTGAAAGTGTGCTGGGACCCTGCTAACCAGGCCCCAGCACCAGTGTTCTTTCCCTAACTGTACCTTTGTCTCCACAATTGGCACAACCCTGGCACTCAGGTAAGTCCCTTGTAACTGGCACCCCTGGTGCCAAGGGCCCTGCTGCCAGGGAAGGTCTCTAAGGGCTGCAGCATGTCTTATGCCACCCTAGGGACCTCTCACCCAGCACATGTACACTGCTTCACAGCTTGTGTGTGCTGGTAGGGAGAAAATGACTAAGTCAACATGGCACTCCCCTCAGAGTGCCATGCCAACCCCACACTGCTTGTGGCATAGGTAAGTCACCCCTCTAGCAGGCCATACAGCCCTAAGGCAGGGTGCACTATACCACAAGTGAGGGCATATGTGCATGAGCACTATGCCCCTACAATGTCTAAGCAAAACCTTAGACATTGGAAGTGCAGGGTAACCATAAAAGTATATGGTCTGGGAGTCTGTCAAACACGAACTCCATAGTTCCATAATGGCTACACTGAAAACTGGGAAGTTTGGTATCAAACTTCTCAGCACAATAAATGCACACTGATGCCAGTGTGCAATTTATTGTAACATACACCCAGAGGGCATCTTAGAGAGCCCCCCTGAATACATACCTGACTTCTAGTATAGGCTGACCAGTTCCTGCCAGCCTGCAACACACCAGGCATGTTGCTGGCCACATGGGGAGAGTGCCTTTCTCTCTCTGTGGCCAGGAACAAAGCTTGTACTGGGTGGAGGTGCTTCTCACCTCCCCCTGCAGGAACTATAACACCTGGCGGTGAGCCTCAAAGGCTCACCCCTTTTGTAAGAGTGCCCCAGGGCATCTCAGCTAGTGGAGATGCCCGCCCCTCCGGCCACTGCCCCCACTTTTGGTAGCAATGCTGGAGAAGGTAATGAGAAAAACAAGGAGGAGTCACTGACCAGTCAGGACAGCCCCTAAGGTGTCCTAAGCTGAGGTGGCCCCTGCCTTGAGAAATCCTCCATCTTGAGTTTGGAGGATTCCCCCAATAGGATTAGGGATGTGCCCCCCTCCCCACAGGGAGGAGGCACAAAGAGGGTGTATCCACCCTCAAGGACAGTAGCCATTGGCTACCTCCCTCCAAGCCTGTAACAAGGGACCAGATGCCTGGAACCAACACTGCACCAACACTACACCTGCAGCCCCCAGGACCTGAAGAAACCGAACTTCGATGCAGGGGTGACCCCCAGGCGACCCTCTGCCTTGCCCAGGTGGTGGCTGTCCCGAGAAGCCCCCCCTGTGCCTGCCTGCACCGCTAGAATGACCCTCGGGTCCCCCCATTGAAACCTATATAAAACCCGACACCTGCTTTGCACACTGCACCCGGCCGCCCCTGCGCTGCTGAGGGTGTGTTTTGTGTGCCTACTTGTTTCCCCCCCAGTTCTCTACAAAACCCCCCTGGTCTGCCCTCTGAGGACAAAGGTACTTACCTGCTGGCAGACTGGAACCGGAGCACCCCAGTTCTCCATAGGCGCCTATGTGTTTTGATCACCTCTTTGACCTGTGCACCTGACCGCCCTGAGCTGCTGGTGTGGTAACTTTGGGGTTGCCTTGAACCCCCAACAGTGGGCTGTCTATGCCCCAGGACTGAGACTTGTAAGTGTTTTACTTACCTCCTAATCTAACCTTTACTTACCTCTCCCAGGAACTGTTGATTTTTGCACTGTGTCCACTTTGAAAATAGCTTATTGCCATTTTTACAAAGATTGTATGTGGTATTGCTTTTATTCAAAGTTCCTAAAGTATCTAAGTGAAGTACCTTACATTTAAAGTATTAACTGTAAATCCTGAACCTGTGGTTCTTAAAATAAACTAAGAAAATATATTTTTCAATATAAAAACCTATTGGCCTGGAGTAAGTCTGAGTGTGTGTTCCTCATATATTGCCTGTGTGTGTACAACAGATGCTTAACACTACCCCCTGATAAGCCTACTGCTCGACCACACTACCACAAAATAGAGCATTCGAATTATCTACTTTCACCACTATCTTACCTCTAAGGGGAACCCTTGGACTCTGTGCACACTATTTCTTACTTTGAAATAGTATATAGAGAGCCAACTTCCTACAAATATCATGTCCTGTTCACCTACCTGTTTACGAGGACCCAGAAGTTTCTTCAGTTGGGTTTCTTGCTCTCACAAAAGAGAATTGCCGGGAAGTGGTCTAAGCGACTAGACTTCAATGCCTGAACAGCTTGCTTGTAGTTTTTCTATGCCTGATGAAATGAAAGAATTTGCTTGTTGTTCCCAGGGTTCTTTTGAGCTCCTCTCATTGCTGTATTGTGGGCTTTCTTTAGACGTTGTATTGTTGTGGTAAGGGGAAATGACTTGGTATGGTTATACGACTTGACAGTGTTTGTAGCTGATTGCAGCATTTCTACGTGCAGTTGAGTAATGAGGTTTGTCCATTCCCTTGCTTGTGACACAGGCTGAGGTGTAATGAGACAGGTTGGAGTTTAGTTTTGTGTTGTGAGGGTGGTGGTCACTCTCAGTTTGCAGAGCTATGCAGTAACTTTCCACTAAGAGGAACATTTCCACATTGCATTTGGAATAGTCAAGATAAGAGCAAGATTTTCTGTCAGGTCTTGAACTTATCTGCCCATTTAGTACTTTGAGGCCCATATTGCTGAGCTGCAGGACCAGGAGTACCTCCAGCGAGCTTCATGGACGGCCATTTGGCCCGGTTTGTTCAGCGATGTACCAGGTACCCTCAGGGGAGATCTCAGCAGTGTTCTTGTAGTAATCTTGAAAGAGGTTTGTGTTAAAATCACCTGTTATCAGGCAGTCAGCTAGTGGGTGGTCCCTGGCCAGGTCACACATAACCGATATTAACTGGTTGAGTTTGGGCTTTTTCTCTCCTGCACTTGGGTTAATGTAGATTTTAATCAGCAAAAGCGAACGCTATAGTTTCCAGTTGTGAATTTTAATTCCTTGTAACCAGTTCTCCTGAAATTCTATTGGTTCGATTTTCACTGGCAGTTTTACAGAGATATATACTGACAGACTGCCCTTTGGTCTATAGTACCTGTGCTCTCTGGAAGCCAGGGTAACTGTAATCGATGAAGCCAATAATAGGATGACTTGTCACAGACCATGTTTCCTGGAAGGCGATGATTACAACCCCCTCCGAAACGCTGTGAGATCAGAGGAAGGAAGGTTCTGCGAGAGGCCACTATTATTCCAGGAACACAAATATAAAGATAATGGCTCAGAACATGAGGCCATGGATGTCTTGATTCAGTCTGAGCACCTACAGGACAGGACTGATGGTAGCCAGTTCTAGTCGTTCCTTAAGAGGTCATTTGTTGCGCCTCTTTAAACACTAAAGGTTTTGATGGTGCTGCTCATGGCAATTTTTAGGATTGACCATGACTCTTTCATGACCACCTTTGAGGGTGTCTGAGATTTTGACAGAACCACAGGATAGCCAATTAACCTTAAAGGGACTAATCTTGATGGCCCATGCATTGAAGGCCTTCGTAAAATTGGCTGTGCGAGGGTCCCCAACGTACGTTTGGAGATTTTGGAGCCCTTGGAGGCCCCATGAATTTCGATTGAAACAATGTCATGTGACTCCAGACAGCTGAACTCAGAGATGACCTTCAATAGCCTTAAAATGTTTCCCATGTTTAAAATATCATGAGGGCCTGGCATGTGGTTTTCCAGGATAAACAGCACTTGAGAGTTGCAGAGCTGCTTGTTTAGCTGGACCATGTCTTCTAGAAAGACTCTGGGTGACATGTGCAGAAGGTGGCTGTAGCAGGTTGTCCTCGGAAACGGCTCTTGACTCCTCCGACTGGCGCTGTTCGCGCGCGACGGAGGAGAGCGTTCCCCGTTGCCGTAGCAACCAGGGGGCTGGCGCTTTGCCCATGAACACGGATTTCCGGATTACGGGGGTAGAAGAGAATGGACTACGGAGAGGTGAGGGAGGTGACGACAAAGGCGCGGAGAAACCTAAACAGACGGCGGAATGAGACAACCCGAGAGAAGGTCTGGGAACACCGACATTCCCAGGGAGGCAGCGGACCCCGTGCAGGACGAAAGCTGCGAGGAGACGCGCAGAAACCGCCACGTCCCAGGAGGGGCGTGGCTGAGCAAGGTACGGTCCTTTTTTAAAGGACAGCGTTTGGAAACCCAGAAGAGCTGGGACAGAGGGGAGGAGGGGAGGGACAGGGAAGAGGGTTTGAGAGGGGAGCAGGTGGGAGGGGGCAGGGGAGTCAAGGGAAAAACCGGGAGAAGGACACTCTAGGCAATAGCAGCATTGAATCATAGCAATACCTTCCTGAGTTCTTAGATACAAATCGCTACTTGGTGAAGCACAAAAGGGGTAATTGTGTAAACACCATCTTGTTCTTCCCTTACCACACACGCACACAGGCTTTCTTTCTTTC
Source organism: Pleurodeles waltl (assembly GCF_031143425.1). Taxonomy (NCBI): domain Eukaryota; kingdom Metazoa; phylum Chordata; class Amphibia; order Caudata; family Salamandridae; genus Pleurodeles; species Pleurodeles waltl. Next base: position 906,394,344 of record NC_090449.1, on the reverse strand, counting down.
GTTCGTTCTTTCTTTCTTTCTTTCTTTCTTTCTTTCTTTCTTTCTTTCTTTCTTTCTTTCTTTCTTTTTCTCTCTCTCTCTATCTCTCTCTCTCTCTCTCTCTCTCTCTCTCCCTCCCTTCTAGTCTAATGCTCTTACGACCTATTTATCTCCATACCCTGACTTACCTTCCCTTTCGTTCCTTTTTCGGTACGCTTTGGGGAGTCTGACAGTGGATCGTCGCCGGTCAAGAAGGGAGCGGGGAAGGAAAGACAAGAGAGACACATTACGGGACAAGGACACACCAACGCACACATTTGACATTCTGCAGAATTTATAAATAAATTACCACTTCCACCACTCGAGCCTCAGAGTCCTTCTTATCACCCAGCCCACTGAAACAGTGGCATAGAGGGAACCCTCTGAGTATCCTCCTCGGGCAAATGGGACAACAGAAGCTCAGTAATATGGACAGTTTATGGCTGTGGATATGGAGTTCCCCAGGTCCTTACGAACATGACTTGAGTGGTTTCACTGTTAACCTGGACAATGACCCCAGATGAGTCCACAGGACACCTTGGATTTGGCACTGCCCCTGGCCCCCTGTGGCCCCAGACTATTCCCCTGAACCCACCTGGTTGGCCCTTGATGTAAAATCTTCAGAGCGTGAGACAATTTGGCTTAATGGCAGGCAAAAGAATTAGGCAGATGAGCTCTGAGCTATCAATTGGAGCTAATGATAGGGCATGTGTTAAATAGTTGGAGCCACTTTCTTTGCTGGGCACGGGGGCCCTTGTTTGTTTTTTGGTGAACAGCGGGAACAGATTGTGTGAAGCAAAAGAAGAGTTACTACGATTTTGTTCTGTTTCCGGTGGCACTTCCTTTCCCTTTTGCTAAGAGGCTGCAAGCGCTCGGCTGCATCTGAGTCTATAACTCCGGGGGTAGGCTGAGGTGCCAGATTAGTAATGTCTGCCAAGGTGGACAAAGATTTAAGTCTCCCTGCTTGGGACTCAAGCTTATTGACGGAATTAAGATCTTCACAGGCGCAAAAACAATTTACATGTGTCGGCATTGTGGGGCTAATCAACAACAAAGGGCCTGCATGATCAGAACTAGAGCCAATTGACACAATGTGACCATCTGTGGATTGTATGTTGGGAGCTTGAGAGGCATGAAGGTGGTTAGTTTTACTGGTGGTTGACAAAGCTTTGAGTTGGCTGTGAATGCTTTGATCTCCTTTAAAACAGCATTGAGGAAGTTTAAAAGTAAAGACATGGCTGTCTATGATAGGGGAGCAGCAGAAAACAGAGTAAGTAAGATTGACAGTGGATTGTGTTAAAAGTATTAACTTGTTTAAATTATCAAGTTTACTGTCAATCCCTGCTGTAAAGACAGCAGGTGAATTCAGGAGATCAACTTGAAGGTCCAGCTTATCGGGCGGTAATTAAGAGCAGAAACAGTGGACTGGAAAAGTTGTGGGCAGATAGAACAGGAAGTGGCCATGGAGAGGCAGCTTTGCCAGTGGGCTCAGGCTGTGAGGAGCCTCGTTAAGGAAAAGCAACAGCTCCACATGCGATTGATCATTCAGTTCCATACTCACAGGTCTAAGTTTAGGGTCACCGGGAGCATTCAGGGTGTATGATTTAATTGGTGAGAGTAGGGATATATTCCCAGCTGGAGTCCGAGTCCATTGAGCCGCTGGTTGACTAAAGCGGCAGTCTGAGTTTAGCTTCGGAAATTCTAGCTGAGATTGGGCCACTGGGCTGGAATATGCACCTGTTTGAAAGCCCTGGGCATCTAGACTGATTGTCTAAGCAGGTGGGGTTAATGTTGAGTGGTTGTGTACTGGTGGCTGGAGGAACGGACAATCTTTGAAGGGAGATAGCTTGGTAGAAGAGCAGGTAGGGGACTGCAGGAGGGCATAGCCACCAGAGATAAGTGCTGACAACCAGTTAACAGGCCTGAGGATAATGGGGCAGATGAAAGCGAGAGCTTCTTAAGCCCAGCCTTCTGGCCTTTGGTGACATTGCCGCTGGTATCTGGATTCATGTTTAAGTTAGGCCATGTCAATGGGTCTGTGTGGACTATAGCTTGGAATAGGAGCTTCTGGGGCCTGGTCTCAACTGGCAACGAGCTGGGGTAGGTAGAGAGCTCTCCCTCACTTCCTTTGAAGGAGCATCTGTCCTCAGCTGTGGATGGTTTCTTAAAAAAGCGAAGGAGCATGAGAGCATGAGGGATGAATGGTCTGCTCTTCCCCTAGTGCTGGCTGGAGCATGACCAGAGGCAGGATTTGAGTCAGAAAGCTTTGGGTTAGCTGAGTCGAGGTCAGTTGCAGGAGTGAGAGTAGAGTGCTGTTGGCTAGGCTTGGATGCGGGGGTAGGCTCCACGTTCGAGGTGGGATCGCCAAGCAGTCTGACTTGGTCTTCCTGCGCTTCAAAGCTATCTCCTTGACCTTCCAGATCTCATTGTCCCTGCTTGCTCAGATTGTAGTACAAGGGGTTCTACACTACTCTGAGCTCTGGAAAAAAAACCTTCCAGGGCTAGGGTCTCCTCCACCAGTGCCTCCACTCCCCCCAGGATGATGTCCTATGGCTTAGTACTGGGGGGGGGACACAAGCATTCTGTGCATGGCTGAAGCTCTTAGTACAGAAGTTGAATGCCAGTTATTTTGATCTCAATGTGGGTGAGACTATTTGCTCACTCCTGGTAACTCCTTGGTATTGCTTGCTAGGCGTTGTGGGGTATAGGAATTGCTGAGTTGCTAAGTGCTAGGGGATAATTGGGAGTACTCGCTGTGATGGTATGATGCTCGAGGGGCTTGGTGCCAGCCACCACACCGTGTGCAAGCTCCACCGTCCTAACATCAGTCACTTCCCCACAGCAGGAGGCTATGCTGCAACCTAGTGCTCCAAGAGACTAACCCTTACTCTCTGTTCACTGTCCGCCGCTAAGAATAGAGGTGCCACTCACCTCTGTGCTGGCATTTGGGCACGTCTCTAGTGCCTCAGGTGTTGGGGAGTATATCCCAAACTCTACCAGTCAATTCTTTGGAAATCACGAAAACCCTCACTTGCTTCCGCACCAGCACCGGAGCCCAGGGCCAGTGGCCAGGCCACAATACCAGGAACTCAGCTTGATGGAGCCGGCCACCAGTGATGAGGGACAGACTGATCTGGGGTAGGGGCTGACAATCAGGCAGCAGAGGCGAGGGTAGACGTGAGACAGCAAAGCTGCAAAGTCAACGGCAGAGTGGAAGGTTTCAGAGGCACACAAACTGTATTGTACTTGCAGTGTCGTGTCAAGCTGTGCTGAGCAGCGCTGGCCGTGCCGTACTACACTGGGCTCAGACGGGGGAGGGTTGGGGGCCGAGGGCCTAGCTTGACTGCGACTGGGACCAGGGAACAGTGGTGTAGCCTGGGCAGTAGCCCTTTTTGCCTTGCAGGATAGATGGCTTGTAATATCAGCACATCAGTGTATTGGTAAAACCTTCAAATTAGTTTTCCCACTGGTCACCTTTGATTGTCGACTTGAAGTGTAAAAAAGGAGCTAACAACAGTAATACATCTCAAATATAGTGAAACCAAAGTGGCTCCACAAGAATGTCTGAGAGGATGGTGTCCAATCCTTAAGGTTTTTTAACAATTTAGTTCAGATTACAGGTAAAATCGGAGATCAGAATTGAAGAAAGCATGTCATAAGAGTGCATATGTTTAAATGATTATGCAGCCTAAACTTATATATTATAAGAAAGAAGATGTAAAATGGCATCACGTACAGCAAACAGAATACCACTCAAGTAGGTTCCATAAAAGAACTTCCCTATTCTAAATAAAATATTGAACCAGGTAAGGGGAAATTCTGAGGAAAGAGTCAGCATCAGATGAACCAACTCTGAGGTTCAAAGAAAAAAGTTGAAGTATTCAAGCATGAAGCCTAACACTCTGGGCAGGGGGAATCAACAAAGTTGAAAAGGAGTCTTTTCTCAGCAAATGTCAGTATACGGTCTGATCTGCTATACTAAAAAGTACACAATTAAAATTTGAAACAAGATTCTAGAAGATTTCTCCATATCAGTTTCCACCAAGTGAGCCGATCAAAAGACTGTGATATTAAGGAGCAGGTAGACTTCCAAGCTTTCCCAGCTCTCAACAAAGGAGCAATCATGTGGAGGACCTGGGATGTAACATCATTCCCGACTGCCTGGTACAGGATGGTCTCTTCCATCGTCTCAGTCTCCATATCCAAGGCCAACTTCTAAATATAAGCTAAATCCCTCCAGTCTAACAAACTGAACAATAAATCCATTCTAACATAACAAGCACACTGTAGGACACGTTGTAAAGACACCTGCAGCGCAGAGACTATCAATACACTTGCAAAAACGCATGATTTTTCTACAGTCAGGACATTTGAGTATAAATTGCAGCAAGCAGACTTGTAAATTCTACAATGTTTTTACTTGTGCAAATAGTAAACCTAATTTCATAATAACGTGATGAGATTAGCACTATGTGTAGCAGTTGTCATGAGTCATCCTCTGCTCTACTTCACCATCTGCTAAAATGACAAACCTGCTGTCCTACTGGACCCTTGGCCCTAGAGAATCTTGTTAGTTCAATAGATGCAAATTCATTAATTTTCAGTTCATCAAAGTTCAATTAAATTAAATTCATGGACAATGTTTGTTACGATGATAGTGATCGATCCAAGAAATAAATTGATGTTGCTGTGTGTGCACAGATCACAGAGGTTCACTGGCACAGTTTCCCTGCTCACATAGATCAGAAATTATATGAGCAAGTTCACTGTTAATGTAGTAAATCCCCTCAGGGGCAGAGTACCTCCGATAAGGTACCCTTGCTCTTTTTGATCTCCTGATCACTGGCTGTTCATCTCCACTGTCACTCAAACCACTCGACTCTGTCTGCTCGATGACAGCTTGTGGAAAGTACTCAATAGTGGCTAAGTCTCAGACTCTCTTGACCCTCCAGCCACTCTTCTCTCCTTTGGTCACTTCTACCCACATTGGTCGACTCTTCCCAGCGATTGGTGTCATAAAATACATGCACATGAGGCTCATCCCCTGTGTCTACTCCTGATTCTCTCAACACAGACTCAGATCTTGCCTCAACTTGGCTTTGAGTTACTTCTGGAACTTGAGCTACATGCTGGGCCTGAGGTTCTTGGATGTTCACTTCACCCTCTTTTTACTCCAGGGCATCCACAAGTTGGGGGTTGTAAATCAACAGTAGCCATTACCACCTCCTTATCTGGACTCCTCACTTCCTGGGTGTCGGGGGCCATGTGCCCAGTTCAGCAGTCCACCACACCTGTGTTTGTCACTAAGCTGACCTAGTATGGGCCTTCCATATGGGGTTTCAGGTACAACATCCAGATGTGCGTCTCGACAAGGACCCAGTCCCCCGAACTTAGGGCATTGTGCTGTCCCTGTTGAGGGCTAATGGTGGTAGCTTCAACCTGGTGAGAAACAGAAAGCATCACATCAGCCAGTTCTTTGCAGTAGTGGCGAACCATACCATCTGTGATATTCAGAAGTGTTGTTGCAGGCACAGCAGGCAATCTCATGTCCCTTCCCATGAGAAGATGGTCCTCTCTGATGATCAGGAGTGCTTCACAGACTCATCAACACCAAAGGCAAAGCATCCAGCCACTTAAATGAGGCATATGCACACACTTTAGCCAGCTAGGACTTCAACGTCCAATTTATCTACTCCATGATACCAGAAGCCTTAGGTTGGTAACTCCAATGGCGTTATTGTTCCATCTACAAAGACACAAATGGGCCCTCATTACAACTTTGGTGGTCTTTTAAAAAGACCGCCGAAGCTGCGGCAACCACTATACCACCAGTGCTGGCAGTATTGGTGGCTCCCTATTATGACTTTTCCGCTGGGCCTGCGGACGGAAAAAGTCACATCAACATTGCAGCCAGCTCATAATAGAGCCGAAGGCAATGTTGATGTGCAGCGGATGCAGCAGCACCCATCACACATATTACTGCCCGAAATTCGGGCAGTGAAATGCACGATGGGGCTGTGCCTGAGGGCCCCGGCACTGCCCATGCCAAATGCATGGGCAATGCAGGGTCCCCAGGGGCACCCCGAGTCCCACTTACCGCCAGCCTTTTCATGGCGGTGTTTACTGCCATGGCTAATGCACCACGGTCATAATCCGCTTGCGGTATACTGCCAGCCTGTTAGCGGTGTTAACGCCAGCTTACCGCCAGCCACCAGGGTCGTAATGAAGCCCATGGTCTCCTCAGGACATCATTATTCAAAAGAGTCCCTTGGTCTGATTCCTGAGAAACCAGGTATTCAAACCTTGGTATCGGTTCACGCAAATACATATTGGCTACAGTGAGACTGTCATTCCTCCTAATCAGGTGCACTTCAACCTAACAGAAAAAAATACACACTATGCTCAGGATATGTCTCAGCCTGTTGCATACAGACATTTCAATAAAATCTAATTGCATTCTATTAAAGGGAGCTCTTCATCTCTGTTAGAAATGGGGTTTCTGGTTGGCTAGGGTATGCACCTCAGCCAGACAGAACTTACCCACTCTAGTCAGGGCAAGGGAGTTACACATCCAAGATAACCCCTGCTCACCCCCTTGGTAGCTTGGCACGAGCAGTCAGGCTTAACCTGGAGGCAATGTGTAAAGCATTTGCACAACACACACAACACATGTGACGCAGTATCCCCACCACAAAGGAAACACAACACCAGATTATATGAAAATATACTGTATTGTACACAACGTAATTATCAGACCAAACATCACATATCAGAACTATCCTGCTACCTTAGCAGTTGTCAGAATGTTACACATTAGTTACTCTGCAAATTGGCAGTAGTCACACATAACACACAGGTTACTCAGTATTCTGCAACATAAGCAGTAGTCAGGAAACACATTATCACATTAGAACACTTGTCATAAGAATATCATAAAACACCAATAGTAGGAACATTAGAAAACATATGGCAAGTTAGGGAAACATATTAGCAAGTCATGCCCATAAAAGAAACATTTGGATATGCCTATGAAACACCATCAAAAACAGGTTTGCAACATATAAATCAGAAGAAGTCTCCAGTAAGAACTTATGTTCTATATATTGTTCCTTTAACAGTACCTGGCTTGATGAAGGCACCTCCAGTGCCTAGAAGATGAACAATGGGGTCCCCGGCGCTCCTATGTGCAAAATGGGGGCCTCTGACATCCTTTTGAGGAGAAGAGGGCGGCACGCACCTCCTCTAGACTATTGATGGGCCCCTCCAGGGACCGGGATTACTGGGGGCCATCCAGGAAGCGCTTTTCAAAGAGCTAAGGCCATACTTATAGCCCGGGTTGCAGCGGTGATTCCAGCATGAAACAGGTGCCTCGAAGTGCCTGAGGGCACAGAAGAGCGCTCTCTCAGCGCAAAGGGGATATCAAGGCAGCACTCCTTGTGCAGGGAAAAGTTACAAGGGTCAGGGGCCACAGCAACCTGCGCCTGGGAACAATGAAGCAGGAAGGAGCACAAGGCTGGTGGGTCCAGCTACAGGCCAGCACAAGGGGTGCAGATGATGGCAGTTCCTCCTAGTGACCAGGCAGGTCACAGGATAGCACAGCAGCAGCACTCTAAGGCGGTTTCCTGGTGAGTCCATTCAGCAGCGTCTTGTGTCCAGGTTCAATTTCCAAGAGTGTTCAAATTGTGGGGAAAATTCCCCTGTACTTATAGTCAGTTCTTAAAGTGTTTTACAATGGTAGGGAGAGGAGGTTCCAGCCAGTTACAACTGGTTCTGGGAGTGCCCCCTCTCTCCTTTCAGCACAGGCTCCAAACATCAGTGGGGGGTTAACGACCCTATTGTGTGAGGCCAGGGCACAGTCTTTACAAATGCAGGTGTGCCCCGCCTCTCCCTTCTCTCAGCCCAGGAAGACTATTCAGTATGCAGATGCACCTCTGTGACACCTCCACCCTCCCTGTGTACAGGCTGTCTGAAAAGTATGCACAAAGCCCCAACTGTCACTCTGCCCAGACGTGGATTGGAATCAAGCTGCAAAACACTAGAGTCATAAGCACAGATAAATGCCCTTTCTAGAAGTGGCATTTCTGGTATAGTAATAAAAAATACACCCACACCAGTAAGCATCATTTATTATCACCATCACAACCATACCAAACACGCCTATGCTACCCCTCATAAATCAGACAATACCCTTACACATAAGGCAGGGCATTTCTAATGCAATCCTATGAGAAGGCAGCACTCACAGCAGTGAGACACCAAGTTAGCCTGTTTGTCACTACTAGGACAGGCCATGCAATATGGCACATGTCCTGCCTTTCTACATACATGGCACCCTGCCCATAGGGCTAGCTACGGCGTACCTTAGGGGTGACTTACATGTAGTAAAAGGGGAGTTCTGGGCCTGGCATGTAAGTTTAGATGCCAGGTCCCTGTGGCAGAAAACTGCGCACACAGGCCCTGCGCTAGCAGGTCTGAGACAGGTTTGAAAGTCTACTTCAGTCGGTGGCGCAAGCAGCGCTGCAGGCCCACTAGTAGTATTTAATTTACAGGCCCTGGGTATAGAGATACCACTGTACAAGGGACTTATAGGTAAATTAAATTTGCCAATTAGGTATAAGCCAATCATACCAACTTTAGATGGGAGAGCACCTGCACTTTAGCACAGGTCAGCAGTGATAAAGTGCTCAGAGTCCTAGAGCCAACAGCGAGAGGTCAGAAAAATCAGGAGGAAGGAGGCAAAAAGACTGGGGATGACCCTGCCTAAGGCAAAAAGTCCAACACAACCCCCTACCAGCCAAAAGCCAGGGGAGAACAATCAATACCTTGATGTACTTCCCTGATTGGGGCGATAGAACAAGGACCCAGGCCCACAACAGCAGGGGCATGTTCCAGTTCTACGCCTTCCTGACTCCACTTGGATCTCTCTGTCAATGCTTCCCAGGCAGCCTAGACCAACCCACGGGGGTTCGCTAGCTGCCAATGGCCAGAACCAGGCCCCAGGCCATCTATGAGCCTCTGGTCTCTGAAACCATAATGAGTGGGGGGTGGTAGCGCCAGGTGCAAAGCGACCTGTCTCCACTTCACTTCCAGTCAGTTCAGGGGCTCTGCCCTGCCACTGATCCACCAACCTAGGGTCCGCACCAATAGATTCTACAGGGGCTAGATGCGAGGCTCTCCTCCCTCTACCCCTCCGTCTAGGATCCCGCCCTCCTCTCCTAGGAGGGGTATCACCAGAATCCACACTTGCCAGGGTGCTGGGTACAGCAGCCCTGCACAACTCTCTCGCCAGCCCAGGATCACTACCTGGCGACTGACCACCCAACCTAGGGACGACACCCTTGGGTTGCACCGGGGTACGGGGTGGGCTTCCCCCTCCCTGAACCCCACTTCCAGAGTCCAGTGTCTCCCCACCTCGGGAGAAGCCACCAGAAGTTTCACACGGGGGTGAGCACACTAACCGCCCCCCCAACCAGGTCAGAGTTTACACCCTGAACCTGTCTATCTAGTCCAGGGCCGACACCCTTAGACTGGACCATTGCCCAGCGAACCAGGACTTCCTTGGTAGCACACCTACCCCCTACTAGATCAGAGCTTACCCCCTGAATCTGGCAATCCAACCCAGAGTCACTACCCTGCGGTTGAACCAATGCCTGGCACACCAGGACTTCCTTGGGAGCACACCTACTCCCCATCAGGTCAGAGTTTACCCCCTGAACCTGATCATCCAACCCAGAGTCACCACCCTGCGGTTGATTAATTGCCTGGCGCACCAGGACTTCCTGGGGGGCACACCTACCCCCCACCAGGGAAACACCTTCCCCAAGGGCCACACAAGAGTCTGGCTGGCGCAGGTCTCCTGACCTCTGCCCGTCTGACAGAGTCTGGATTCCCCCCAGCCCAGAAATGGTCTCAACAAGGTCATTCCTGGGGGGCTCTGCTCTCAGAGCTGACCCCTGACCCTCCAAGTTCTCCACTGGGGCCCGCAGCCCCCTCTCAACCCTATGCCTGGATTCCTGCCTCCTCCGCTGTAGAGCGAGACTACCAGACACCAGGACCGTTGGAACGCTATCACCAGCCACCCGGCCAAGTCCTAATGACAAAATGGGATCCTTCTGAACAGCTGGCCCTATGGCACAGGCTAGGCTCACCTCCTGGCGTTCAGTCATGGAACCCTCCACGACCTGGGACTGGAGCCCGGGTACCCTGGGCCTCAGCCCAACCCCATTCCCTCTCCTCTGAGACTGGACATGGGGTGCCTTACCCGCCCCAATACAATGGGACCTACCTGAGACCCAAGCCTTTCCCACCACACCTGGTTGGGAAACACCTAGACCACTCTCATTAGGAACACCCCCTAATGCCACACCAGACCCTCTGGTACACAACCAGAAGTCTGCCTCCTTTGCAAGCTCCCTGGGGTCAGAGAGCTCACACACTGACAAGTGTTGGCGTAACTCTGAAAAACAACAATGAAGCAGGTGCTCTCTGGCAATCAGATTAAACAGCCCTTCAAAATTGTTTACTGTGCTACCCTTCACCCATCCATCTAGTGCAATGCATCAATCCTCCACGAACTCCTCCCAAGACTGGTGGGACAGTTTGTTTACCACCGCTAAACCTTTATCTGTATTCCTCAGGGGAAAAACCATACTTCACAATCAGTGCATTCTTTACAGCGGAGTACCCCTCCCTGTCACTCTCTTCTAGAGTCAGTACGGCATCCCTCCCCTCCTCAGGAATAAAGCTCCCTAGGCCAATTCCCCAATCCTTCTCAGGAATCCTTCACTCTACCAGAGCCCTCTCATATTCTTTTAACCACTGACGTATGTCACCCCCCTCTTGGAACCTAGGTACCAGATCTATGGGTATGTGAGGAACATCTTTGCTACAGCACTCTACATTGCTACCACCACTGGACTCCACCTGCAGCGCTGGTGAGTCCAGAACCTTCAGACTGCGCTCTAGAGCGAGTCTTTCTCTGGCAAAGGCCCTCTCTGCCTCTGCCATCCTCTCCTGTACTAAGGCCTTCTCTACCTCAGCCCTTCTCTCCTCAACAGCTAGGCGCGCTAACTGCAACTTCAGGTCCCTCTCTTCCCGCCTATCTCTTAGCTCACAAGGCGTCAAGGAATGAGAGGTAGCCCTGCTTCTTACACTGGACCCAGCAAGTGACTCCCTATCACTGGGCCCTTCCCTGTCAACTGGCGTCCCCAACCGGTCATTCTCACCCTCCTGATCAGTCTCTCTACCACTCTCTAGGGATGAGGTCTGGGAGCCATCCAATTGGGAACCCTCGCTACACTCAAGATCCTCTGGGTACTCCCTACGCACACTCCCTCCCTGGGTATATGTCACAAATTTTCAAAGAAATTCAGATATCTCCTGAGGTCCCCTTCTACAGGCAGCCCTCTCTCTCTACAGAACCCCTCTAATTCCTCCTGCGTGTAAAACGGCAGGTCCTCTAAATCTTGAAAAGGTACAAATAACTCAAATGTGACAAACACAATACCCAAGCGTGAGAACTGAAAACAGGAAAAATGACCAAAGAGAGAAAGTTAAGGGAAGCCAAACATGTGATGGTCTAAACGCAATCCTTGTAGTGAAATAATGAGTCACAATGGTATTGTGCAAGCGCAAGTCCTATCCCACTGCTGCCACCAATGTTAGAAATGGGGTTTCTGGTTGGCTAGGGTATGCACCTCAGCCAGGCAGAACTTACCCACTCTAGTCAGGGCAAGGGAGTTACACGTCCAAGATAACCCCTGCTCACCCCTTTGGTAGCTTGGCACGAGCAGTCAGGCTTAACCTGGAGGCAATGTGTAAAGCGTTTGCACAACACACACAACACATGTGACGCAATATCCCCCCCACAAAGGAAACACAACACCAGATTATATGAAAATATCCTGTATTGTACACAACGTAATTATCAGACCAAACATCACATATCAGTACTATCCTGCTACCTTAGCCCTCCCAAGTATCAATGTATCAGCAACAGACAACAAGACCAACATTCTCAGGTCCATGTGAATATCCCCCATTAAATGTGCAGGACCCGTAAGTGCAGTACCGGGCAACTTCATCAGCATACTCATTACCAGCCATCACAGAATTGTTTCTTCACCTGTGTGCTGCTCATTCAACTGCAGCAATCTCTCAGGGCATCTGCAATGTGACAAGTAGTCCTATGACATATTCCCTATTTCTGATAGGAGATCCAAATGACATAATAAATCCTTTAAGGAAAACGGGATGCATTTAAAAAAACTAACTGCTTTATTTAAAAGCAGTCACAAACATGGTGGTCTGCTGTCTCCAGCAGGCTGCCATCCCTGTGAGGGTGGCCATTACGAATGTGGTCGCAAATTGCGACCTACCTCATGAATATTCATGAGGTAGGTCATTTGCGACCCCATTGCGAATCGCAAACAGTGTAAAGTACACCATTGTATATCCTGTTTTGCGACTCGCAGTTTGCGAGTCATAAAACCGGATCTTTGTACATGTGGTCCTAAGCCTGTCCTATCCCCGGATGCACTGCCATTTGGGCGATTTTCTCTTTGGCTAAATGATATTTTATTACCTTCTGCTCCCTTCCCCATGGTTTGATCACCTGCAACTAAAATAGAGCGGAAGAGTGGGGGGGTGGCCGAAGTTCCATCTAGCCCAGCGCTAGTTAACACTATGGACAATACTTCTATTGATCCACCATGCAGATCCCCCAGTATTTCGTGATTTTGCAATTTGCAAAATTCCCACAATATATGTGAATTCCTGCAATAGCCACTTATTTCCTCTATACGACTGTAAAACATGTAAAAGTTCTCACGTTCTTACAAGACCTTTGTTGTGCTCCATGATTCTGTGTGTGGAGAAAATGTTGCCTGCCATTAACTGTGCATGCATCAGTCATAACGTGCCTTTGCCTGCCTCCAGTAAAGTCCTTCTTGGTGCAGAACAGACAGCATGCCCGGTTTTCCTTTACTTTAGCGGATTTAGCAGTCCTGCCCGAGAAACCAAAAGACGGGCAGGAAGTATGTTGCCTGCCATTACCCCCTCCTCATTCACTATGTCATTTCTTTACACTAATCCATACCAAATAAAGCTAAAAGGGACAAAGAGGAGGATGGACAGCATTGTTGCCTGAAAGGTGGAGGGGGGGAGGCGTTCCAGAGGAAAGTGGAGCAGCTTGCTGCGCTGGTTGCATTTTGTTCTTGAGGATGAGCAGTAATGCTGTTTGGCCGGATTGAGGGCATGCATGAACACTTCTTGCCCATACCAATGCGGCTGAGAAAATTCCCGGATAGTTGGTAAATGTGATAGAGGCGGGTAAGACAACAAATTAAAAGAGCAACCGAGCCAAGAGTCAGCCCTGGCACTGAGACCCCGTGGACTACAAGCCATGCTCTAAAAATATTCGGCATGTAAATCATGTGAGAAATGGTATGTTTTAATATGATAGGCTGCCTTCAATTTTTTTTTTTTTTTATTTCTTTTAGAATGCCAAAGAGTTTCACATTAGTACATCAGTATCTCTGTGTTAAAAGGCATATATTAAAGGAGAGCATTTTAAATAGGAACTGAAACACTTGCCTGTACCCTGCTGATGCCAATGCTGTTAGTAAAATAGGACGGCAAGCCAGTTGTCATGTGCACCATATATGTGGCCTAGATTCCCTATAAAGGGTGAAGGAACATCACAGGCTATTTAATCAAGCACAGGATAGTTTCGTTTTTTTGTACAGCGCACATCTGGGACTCACATATTTATTTAAAATTGCTCAGTTTTGGTTGTATATTGGGGATAAGGACTTTGCTTTCCCAGTGGCTGCTGCATCTCTAACATTCACTGGTTTTAACTGTTCTGTGGATTCTCACCCTAGAAATTTTACTTTTTAGACACCATCACTAATCTGCATTTGTGGGATGCATCACGAGTTGCTGTGTGGTCTCTAGCTTGTTTGGAGAAGTGTATGTTTTCTACTGGACATTATAGCTTGTTCCTTAATTTATACATTTTTCACATGCTTGGCTTAACATATTTTTGTGATTTTTAGGGTAAGGTTAGCAGATACGATGATGTGAGTGGGAGTACACACCACCAGTTCTGGACTCCCCATTATAAATGTATTTTTAATTTTGCTGTTTAGTCTGGGTGATTAATTGGGTGCAAACCACAACTCCCAGAATATATAAACCTACCTCAATATCGCATTGCGCCCCTATTGAAATAGAATCATCTGCTCACTCAGCACTCACACCCCTCTTGCGTGGCCTGCCACACTTAGGGGCATATTTATACTCTGTTTGCGCCGGAATTGCGTCGTTTTTTTTTACGCAAATCCAACGCAAAGTTAACTCCATATTTATACTTTGGCGTTAGACCCGTCTAGCGCCAAAGATCTTGGAGTTTGCGTCATTTTTTAGCGTGGACACCTACCTTGCATTAATGATATGCAAGGTAGGCGTTCCCGTCTAAAAAATGACTCCAAGGCATGTGCGCCTTATTTAAACTCCCGTGCAAAAATGACGCACGGGAGTGGGCGGGTCAAAAAAAATGACGTCCAGCCGCCTGGTCAGGGCAGGCGTTAAGGGACCTGTGGGCTCGGAAGGAGCCCAGAGGTGCCCTCCCATGCCTCCAGGGACACCCCCTGCCACCCTTGCCCTCCCCAGGAGGACGCCCAAGGATGGAGGGACCCATCCCAGGGAACTTGAGGTAAGTTCAGGTAAGTATATATATATATTTTTTTTTGTGGCATAGGGGGGCCTGATTTGTGCCCCCCTACATGCCACTATGCCCAATGACCATGCCCAGGGGACATAAGTCCCCTGGGCATGGCCATTGGGCAAGGGGGCATGACTCCTGTCTGTGCTAAGACAGGAGTCATTTCAATGGGGGTTGGGAGTCAAACAAAATGGCGCAAATCGGGTTGAGGCCAAAAGTTTGCCTCAGACCTGACTTGCCCCATTTTTTGACGCCCAAGCTCCATTTTCCCCTACGCCGGCGCAGCCTGGTGTGGGTCATTTTTTTTGACGCACACCAGTCAGCTGCGCCGGCTAACGTCATTCCATAAATAAGGCGCCCGCATGGCGCTTTGGAATGGCGTTAGCCGGCGTTAAAATTTTTGACGCACAACTGCGTTGGCGCAGTTGTGCGTCAAAAAGTATAAATATGGCCCTTAATTCTGATTTGGATTCTTCGTTTTTTTGCCATTATCTTCTTTTTCATTGTCCTTTGAGCATGCCACCTACGCCACATTGATTAGGAACAAACATGATGAAATCAGTGCTTAATTTGTGCTTGTTGTTTCCGGTGCTAAGCACCGGCACTTATTGTTGAGGGCCAGTGCTTACTTTTATGCCTCAAGCATTTACTGCGAGCAAATGACACATATGGGAAAGACGGAGGGTGAGAAAATCGACAAAGCACCACAAACGGAGAAAACAGAAAGCTGCGAGAGTGAGCCGAAGGGGCAGGGAGTGGCTTTAAACAGATTGAAGAGGCCCGAGATGGCTTCAGGATTACGCTGCCTCAGTATTCTGTGTTCACACATTTAATTGCAGCAGCCGCATGTTTAAGAGGAGTTTGAGCACAGGCATGTTTTTTATTTACAAATTAAGTACTGGATGAAATGTGTCTGTGACTAATGAACATACACGAAAAGAGATGTTAAAGCAGTCATGTTTAAAATTACAACATTTTTGTGAGATTTTGCTTATTTTTCTTCTTTGAATAGTCATGCCTGTAGCTCAAACCTTTATTCTGTGAAAAAGTTGCTTGCAGGAATCTGTGAACTTTTTTGTTGTGCAACATCACAGAAATAAATGAATTATGAAGGATTTCAAACTATTTTCCTACATCTGCCTTAATTAGGTGCAAAACTATGCAATAATAATGACTGTCAGTAAAATAATGTGCCACAAAAATGCTGCAAAAAAACTAAAAGCTTTCTGCAAAATTTCCAAATTTGTGCCACAACATATCCTGTTTCATGTCACAATACCCTGGGACTGACTATGGGCCTCTGCCATGAAAGATCTGACCGCTTCTGTGAAAGTTCTTCTCATGCCAATTTGGTAAAAGCTGGACAAGCTGGAGATTGAATATGCAGAATTTCTTCTTTTCTGCCAAAGCCAGCAGGAATCTGTTACTAAGGTAGCCCCATGTTCATCTACAAAAACTGCCACAATTTCTTCATCATCTGGGACAATTCTGCCTGTCCCACCAGTTCCTCAGCCAGCTAGGGATCTGAGTCCATGGACTCCACCTATTTTCACTGGTCCTGCTATTATAGCTAATGGGAAAACAAGTTCTAGTACACCAACCCCATAGCTAAGGAGGAAGTGTTTGAATAGAGCAAGAGGACTTCATCTCCCCCTAGAGGATAATCCTCTGGTCATGGTCTTGAAAAGTGTGCCTGCTCTTTCACAAGGCCAGGAGGAGGCCTACGACCAATTAAAGAACAAGGTTATTCAATGGTTTGCTGTAAACTCTGATTTGTACAACCATGATTTGTATTTCAATGCTATTATAAATGCAGAGTGGGTGCAATGGGTTGGCTTCCAGCTGAAAAGTGAGGGGGTGGGAATGTATAGTTGTAAACTTTGGCCAGATGTCAACCACAGGTGTGCTATTGGAGTAATTTGCTGGGGTCAATTCTCCAACGAGTGTAAAGGTGGTTTCCTTGGGGTATTTTGATTAAACTCATGCTGGCCAAGCATTAAGGTGTGCATTTGGAAATTTGTATGGCTGAAATGTGTATAAATATCCCTACATTTGCCAGTTTTTCTACACTGGAGCAGGTTGATTGACTGACATCCACTAACCAGGTGTTTCTATCTGTATATGGTCTGAGGTCTTCCACTGCACTCCTTGAGAATGTTCAAATGCCCCATCCCTCTACTTTATCTATTTGCTCACCATTTTATTGTAGTATTGGTAGCAATGAATTTAGTATGGATAGCAATAGGTTGTCAGCTCGTGCAAAGCTATTAACACCTACTAGGGCTTCTCGAAAGCCAGTCACTGTAGAACATTATGATTTTAAATGTTTATTTTGGAACATGGTTAGTGTTAAAAGCAAGGTCCAAAATAAGGACTGACTACCCTAGTTTCCGGGTATGACATTGTCTATTTGCAAGAGACCTGGTCAGGAGAGGGGAAGTTTATATAGACTGGTTTCATTCTGTTCATACCCCGGCTGAAATGTCAAGAGGTGATCACAACAAGGGGGACATCCTAACTTTGTTTTCTACTACCTCAACAAAGAGGATTCTAAAGACCTATTTAGAGTCTGTTTTAGATAAACACACAACCCATTATTTTCATTATTTGGGGGGATGATTTGAACTGTAAGTTGTGCTATGTTGGAGACTCAAATGTCTGTGGTGTGCCTGACTGGGGCACTAAAAATGTTGCACATTTTTAACATTCTTCCTATGGTGATCTTTTCAACTCAGTGTTGTGCAGGCTGTTCCTGTTTCCCACAATGGATGTGGTAGAACATCCTATGGAAGATTATGGGGGTCAAAGACCTCCAGTCTGTTGTGGCGATGGCACCGCCAACAGGCTGGCGGTGCAATCCCGGGAATTATGACTGCGGCAGAAGCGCCAGGGTGGTGATAATCCACCTGGGCAGCACTGCTTGCAGCGCTGCCCAGGGGATTACGAGTCCCCGACCGCCAGCCTTTTCCTGGCGGTTTGAAGGCTGGCAGTACGGGGAGTCGCGGGGCCCCATGACAGGGCCCCATGCAGCTTTTCACTGTCTGCATAGCCGCAACACCGCCGGCTCCATTTGGAGCCGGCTCCTGTGTTGCGGCCGAGATCCCTGCTGGGCAGGTGGGCGGAAACCAGGTTTCCGCCCGCCGGCTTAGCAGGAATCTCATAATGACCGCGGCGGGAGTGCGCCCGCTTTGGCGGCCGCCCGGAGGTCAGATCTTGGCGGGCGGCAAGGTCATAATGAGGGCCCAAAAATCTTTTCCGGGGAGAGGGAAAGGGAACCTGATGGATTTTATAGCAGTCCCTCGGTCCTATAAACCATGGGCAATGAGGTTTGGAATCTTACACAATGAGCTGAGTCATCATTACCCACTGTTTTTCCATATTGACACCAGAAAGGTCTTATCATCTTCTCTTATTGTGGGTACTGCCCCTGTAAGATATGCTAAAAACAAGAGTATTACCCATAAGTGGGCAACAATCGACTCTTCTCTCATCGACAGGGCATTATTGAAATAAGTGGGGGACCAAGTTTTAAATTGTTTAAATGATGCCCTTTCCACTAGTGAGGTTCTAAGTGCATTTCATGTAGTCTGTAAATCACTTGCTGGAATTTTGACCTCAAAAGAGAAAGCAGCCGAACCCAAAGGCTAGCAGTGGTTCAATAATAGCTGTTCAAGGGATAGTAGAAACCTGGTGGCCACACTGAAGCAGGTCCAATTGGACATGAGGTTGGTGGTGCATCTTAGAAGTGAATACAAACAGGCTAAAACACAGAGAAAAAATGATATTGCAAGAGATGCCTGGGGAAAAATTCAATAGAGCAGGCACAAGTGGAGACACCCTGTTGTTCTGGAAAACAGTAAGTGACCCATTTTTAAACAATGTACATAATACCTCTATGGATGTTAATGTCTTTCCTCAATACTGGATTGAACATTTCTCGACTGTTTATTGCAGTGCCAAGGACGTGGGCAGTCCCTTATCAAGTGATATCTTTAAGGGCAACCCTGAAAATCTGTCTCTTGATCCCCAACATATGGGGAAGTGATTTCTGCACTGAGTCGGCCAAGAAGAAATAAAGGCCCTTGGCCCAGATGGGGTCCCTGTTGACATTTTGTTTAGATAATCAAGAACTTTGTGCCCCATTAATAGGATTTTTTTTAGATCTGTGGCTAAACTTGGTCCCCCCAGAATAAGAGCAAATATAATACCAATCTTTAAAAATGGTAATAGATTAGATCTCCACTGCTACTGCCCAATCTCATTGATCGACGCCAAATGCAAACTTATGGGCAGAATTCTTTTGGAGACACTAGAGACATGGGTGGCCCATGAGGGTTGGTTCTTCGATGTCCAATATGGGTTCAGACAAGGTCTGGGCACTGTAGCACTGTAGCACTGTAGAACAGTACTTTGATTTCAAAGTATACAATGGGCAGTAGAGGGAGCCTTCTTCTGTGTTTTATGGATCTTTCATTGACTTTTGATTGGGTAAACAGAGGGAAGCTGTGGTCCATCATGTTCGCTATTAGTTTGGATTTGGCCTTGTTTTTTTTTTTTGGCTCAGATGCACGATGGGGTAACAACGAGGGTAATGTATGGGAAAAATGCTGAGCCTACTGATACATTTGACATCAAATGCAGCTTTAGGCAAGGCTGCGTTTTGGTCCTGTTCTTATTATGCCTTTATATATTTGACTTAGAAAAGCATCTTCATGCAGATGAGGCAGATCCACCTAAAGTTGGTCATAGGAAACTTCCTGCTCTGCTGTATGTGGATGACTGTGTTTTAATATCTAGAATGGGTGTAGGCCTACAAAAACTGTTTGTTGGGTCATTTTTGTTTATGAATGGTCTAGGCTTAAAAACAAATACTTCCAAATCTCACATGATGGTTATTGGATCTTCCACTTAAGCGCATAAACCCCGGTTTTTGGATGGGGAAAACATATCAAATATAAGCACCTTCATGTACCTAGGCATCTCATTTGATTATAATAGTTCTTGGAGCCATCTGATCAGGTGCAGAAGGCTTAAAGTCAAGCAAACTACTGCAGCTCTTTTTAGATTTGCTCAGAGACTGGGTGGAAAACCACTGGGCCCAATGTTGAATATTTACTGTGCAGAGTGTCTGCCACTGGCCTTATTTGGTGCAGGAGTCTGGAGTTATTGTGATATTAATAACTTGCAAGTGGCTGAAAATAATTTCCTAAGGAAGCTTCTTTCAGTTCCAAACAGCTTCCCTATTACAGTATGCCACGCTGAACCAGGGTTGGTTCTGCTAGAGGATTATGTTAAATTAGCGCCTCTGCTGTTATGGCGAACAATCTGGGTTAAGGAGGAAACTCTGCTCAACCAATCTATAATTAACACTGCCATGTCTTCTGTCTTGGACTCCAAATTTAAATGGCCGAGCTACGTGAAGGAGCAGCTTTCTCTGTTAGGGAGAGAGCAATGTTCTCTTAATCCTCTGTTATTGAACAACATCTCAAAAAAAGAACTGAGGGATGACTTCTTTGCCCTGAGAGAATGGTCATTGTGCACAATTGAAACATGGAAACAGAGAGAGGCGAGCTATCTCCCCTTGGTCACTATACCCAATTTGGAGCCATATTTCGTGTTTCCATTATCTCATATCCAGTGTTTTTATCTAATTAGATTTAGATTCGGAAATGCACACTTTCTGGTAGCTTATCCTAGCTGTGTCTTTCATGATTCCTGTTTAGAGCCTTGTCCTTGTGACTCAATGACTCCTCAGTCTTTGTTACATTTCAGTTTTTTTGGAAACTCTATGCCATCTCAAGGAAACATTTTTTATTGCCCTTGCTGAATTTTTTAAATATCCAGCAATGCAGACCTGCCCTATTGTACCTGCAGCTCTTACAAACAGATGGCATTTGCTTGATGGTCTACAAGTATGATTTTGCATCGTTCCACTTCAGTGGGGAAATAGGGAGTTTCTGGGGTTAGGGTTTTTGTACTTTTATCCTGCTATTGTACATGTTTATGGCAATATTTGTTTACATGATGATGAGGAAGAATGAGAGTCGTATTAGTACATGTTCCGAAGGAATCACATTTTACAGTGTCGCCTGCTCTTTCTGCCCTAGTAAACTCCCCCGAATGTATTTATTTGTTGTACTACCATACGTACAGGCAGTG
Source organism: Pleurodeles waltl (assembly GCF_031143425.1). Taxonomy (NCBI): domain Eukaryota; kingdom Metazoa; phylum Chordata; class Amphibia; order Caudata; family Salamandridae; genus Pleurodeles; species Pleurodeles waltl. The sequence continues at coordinate 906,373,442 of NC_090449.1, read as the reverse complement.
TCTGATTTTTAACATGAATGATATTGCATTATGTAGTGTATGCTTTTTCTGATTTTTATATAAAAATCGAATAAAGCTTATTTTGATGATGATGGTTGATGCTATCATCAGATCATCAATGTCCTGTACAAGTATTGACTAACACAATAACTTCAGAGACTCCAAGTTCCTTTTCAAAATCTGAGTAAAAATTTAGAAACTTTCTATATAACCTTTTAGAACTCAGCACTGTGACAAAATTCTATTTTGGGATCGAAACACAAAGAGAAACCGCTCTCTCCATGCAGCAGAATGGAAAAGAACTCTTGACACAGATAAGTTACTGCAAACGACTCAGCTTCACATGTTATTTGATCCTACTTATGTTTTCTGAGTTGAGGTTATAATATGGTGTTCGGGGAGACTCAGTGTTAGGTTTGACCGTAATTCAGACAGGTTCTACACCTTTAGTAAGTCCAATATGTTTACCTGAGAAATCCCAGACTTTGTCCTTCACGGTGTCTTTTAAATGAGTGGACAGGTCTTCCACAGTCAACAAAGGAAACAACCCAGCAGTTGTCCCCTGTTTAGCTATTTTAAAATCAACATTCCCATTGTGTGTTTGAAACTCAACACCATCTAGTGTACAGTAAATAATGCATTTTAACTTACACAAAAGACCATGTCTTAACAAGTTGACTGGACTAGAATCACATATCACAAACTGATTCCTACAAAATAACCTACCATAACTGGGAATCTGTTTATTTGCAACACATACAACTTGGATCTCTTTTCCTGAATGGGATAGATTTGGGACTTCCACAGTTTTAACTGTGGAATGTATGGTGCTGGTGTATATAACAAAGGGCACTGGCTGGCTGTTCACCTCATCTTCCATGAATGGACCACACTGATCTACCCCCAAGACTGCACCACAAATGAGTCTGCCACCCCTCTCGTGCACCGTTATTGTGATTGATCGGAAGCATCAAAAGCTGGGAACGTTTTATAAAACAGCTTGATTTACAAAAGGGTTCTGATTAACTCTTGGAACTTGATTAATTGGGAAACTTGGAATTCACATATTCTGCTGAGGCACTGGTGCTTGGGGAACTTGCATCACTGGGTCTTGGGCATGTTAGGATTCTGGGGTGTCCGTATAGGTACATTTTCCATCTGCATAGGATTTACACTTTGCATTTGACCATTTATGTATTTAAAGATTTTTTGTTTTTTTAAGTGAGAACATTACTTTAGAGTACGGAGTGCTATACATAGCCTAGAACAGAGGCAAAAACATCAAAACATACATGTAATCCTCAAGCAACCAAACCTCATTTATGACACATTAGGCAATTCCACCAAAGGTGACATTCCGGGCCTACCTTGATCCAGATCATGGCAGCTGTATTTTGATTGTTCCTAGGAGTTCTGTAGACACAGTGTCATTCTCTTCAATTGAATAGTAAGAGTATCATCGGGGGTGACAACCCAGGAGTAGGGCTGACCAGGACATTGTTGGGTTCTATTGTTATGTGTGGAATCTGTTCATTAAGATCCTTTTCACCTCTTTTTAAAAAAATGGAGGTGGGTGGGTCGACCGTGTGTCTTGTGGGAGAGAGTTCCATATCCTAGGGGCAGATCCTGAGAAGGAGTGTGTGAAGGTCTTTTGTTTCCTAAATTTAAGAGGCTTCAGTCAGAGGAAGTTGCCTCCCATGAAATTTGGATCTTTTCTACTAAGTATCTGGGTTCACCATAGTGTAGGTTTTGGGTGTGAAGCAAGTTATTTTCAGCTGAACTCTTGCTTCGAAAGGAAGCCAGTTCAGAGGCCTTAGTAAAAGGGGAAATGTGGTCAAAGCTTTTTGTGCCAGTTATCTGTCTCTCTTTTGCATTGTGGTGTGCCGCTGGTGGGACTGCTCTTGACTTAGAAAGACCTCTAAAGGTTGCATAGCCCTAATCAAGTCTAGAGACCACTAGGGATTGTACTATTAACTTGAAATGTGGCGGCGGCAAAAACAGTTTTCAGAGTAAGCTTTAAATCCAAACAAGCAGCCGTTTCTATCCAATCACAATTTAATATGTGGCAATGCTAATATCCAAACTCAGAGTAGCACTCTGTACACAAATCTATCACAGCGCAGCACCTAATGACAGAACAACCAATACTAACGTAACGCACACCAACCAAACAATACCAGTGCAGTGCTCAATGACGTGAATCAGCATTTCACAATTGTCCTAGTGCAATGAAACCTTTACAACGATATAAAAGCAATCACAAATAACAAATATCTCTTGCCTGCTCCACTAACGAAATTCAAAATTATCACTCACTGAAGTGGGTTATATGGGGAATAACTCCAGCATTAGTACGCACCCAAGTAAAATCTCGGCCATCTGGAGATCACCTTGACTAATGTGGTACAACAGGACTAACCAACATGAATTACTATTAGCATAATCACAACAATCAATTACAAATCCCTGTCTTAATTGTGCAGCCGTTGGCACCCTATATACCGACACTACAAACCTTAGCAGACAAGTTAAATAACAATGTACGTCCTATCTATCCCAGGATCTTAGACTGTGACAACCCTATAATAACTTCAGCTGCACAGCATCAAATGCACATGCATTCACTCAGTTAGAAAAAACACATGGCTACAAAACAAACACACAAAGTCGACACAACACAGCAAGCTTGACAAAGACAAATTGTGGTCCTTACCCTATTTATTCTCACCCTCAGTCACTGCAGCTGTCTTCAGAACTGCCAAAACACTGCTGATCTCCCAACTTGGGCCATGAATTTAAAGATGTATTGACTGGACTTGGGCCAATCTTTTCTAGAGTATTGTAGCTCCCTACACTTCAGTGACAAATCATCCTCTTCGCTACCACTTGATAGAGCTGGATTTCTTGAATCTCAATCTCTTGGTAAAATCATCAAATACATTTCCCTACTGGTCAAATGGACCTTTTGACTTGAAAAGTGAAAAATTAGCTTGTATCAGTAATGCGTTCAAATACTGTGAAACCAATGTGTTTGCATGAGAACCACAGGGAGGATGGTGTTCAAACTTAATGTTTTATTTTTATTTTATTTTTTTATTTGGATTACAGACTAAATCACAGAGCAAAATTTAAGAAAGCATTTCATAAAAGTGTGCTTGCTTAATGGCCATGAGGTCTGAACTTATACATCATAAGCACAAAGATGCAAACTTGTATCATATACAACAAACAAAACATCACCGAAGCAGGTTCCATAAAGAAAATTTCCTATTCTAAATAAAGTAATGAAAGTGGTAAGAGGAAATTTTATGAGATAAGTTTCAGAATCAGATGAATCGTGCATGAAGTTGGTTATCAAGCAAGAAATATTCTTCTATTCAAGCATGAATCTTAACACTCTGGGCAGGGTAAATCAGCATAGTTGAGAAGAGTTCTTCTCTTAGCAAAAGCCAGGAACGTCTCTGATTTTCTATACTAAACAGTACACACTTAGAACTTGAAAGAGGCCTCTGTAAATTTCCTCCACATCTGTTCCCACCAAGCGAACCAATTAAAAGACAGCTTTCCCAGCTCCCAATAAAGGAACAGTCATCTTGGCAACCTTGAAAGTAACATCAGTCCAGTCTGCCTGTTAGAGGATGATCTATCCCACTGTGTCAGTTTCCATATTGAGGCCAAGGGCTAATCAAAAGCTAAATACCTCTTAGTTTAACAAACTGAACATGAAGTCATTTCTACCTTACAAACACTTTGATAAGACACCTGCAGAGGAGAGAAACACAAGACACTTGCAGAAACATTTTGATGCAGGTTCTTAATGAATACAGCTAACATATGTGAATATTTCAAATACAGTTTAAGAAAGGCATACATTTTCTTTCATGAGAAATACATTTATTATAATTCAACTAAATATATGGGTGGCTCTCATTAAATAAATATATATATATACATATATATATGTACACACACATACATACACACACACACACACACACACATACATATATATATCCTACTGGTGTTTGGCAATAGGTAGTTATAGTTTGGACATAGTTTCTACAGAAAAAGGTTTTTTTTTCTTGATAATAATTATAACGTTTGCACCATTTAAAAAATCTTCAGGAAATGTTCAAAACTACTGTGACAATTATTTCAGCTGCTGCCTGAAAAGTTTCAATGTGATTCGTCAAGCCGGGGTCGAGAAATAGGGGGTTCCCAAAACAGCTTTTCCCCATGCAAATTTCTATGGGGATTTTAGACCCGAATAGAGCCTGAAACGATAAATGGAATTACACCAAATTTGACAGAAAGCTAGATCCTGATCCAAAAAGATCTCTTTTTGTAATTTTGTGTGAATCTGTTCAGTTGTTCTGGAGTTATTAGGTAAAAAAGATGTATGTATATCTAGAAATGCAAATCTACCATGGAGACATCACAATGGATCTATCGATCCATGCCCCAACAGCAATGCTGTTATTGGCTGGCTGCAACTTAAGAGAAAAGATGTGGCTGCCATATTGTGAATCAGGGCAAGGTTCCCGAAGGGGAAGTAAAGATTAAATAGGATACAAGGGGTCAGGAAAGAGACATCCTGACCCCATGGGACTGATGGAGGGGTCTCTGATGGACCCATTGTGGGCAAGAAATTTCCCAAGAATGTTTTATGGGGCATGCAAGGATCTGTGGATCCACCACAGGGCTCAGCTCAGCCCCTTGTGTGAAATTACTCACAAAGCTGCGGATCCTGACCCAATTAAAAACAAATACACCCACTTGGAGATCCACTCACACACCCACTCACACACCCATCCATACATTCACACACCCTATCACAGACCCACAAAACACTACCACACCCAGTCACAGACCCATAAAACCAATCACACACACCCTCTTACACACCCAGAGAGCCACTCATACACCCACTCACAGACCCACAAAACCATTGACACACCCACTCACAGACCCACACAGACACTCGTACACGCACTCACACACTCACTCACACACCCATTTACACATCCACATAACCACTTAAACACCTATACAGCTATTCACACACCCACTCACAGACCCATAAAACCACTCAGACACCCACTCACAAATCCTCAAAGCCACCCACACACACGCACTCACACACCCCCTCACACATCCACTCAGACCCACAAAACCACTTCCTCACACACTCACAGACCCACATAGCCACTCATACACCCACTCACACACCTACTCACACACACATTTACACACCCATACACACCCATTTACACACCCACAAAACTACTCGCACACCCACTCACAGCCCCACACAGCTACCCACACACACCCACTCACACATCCACTCAGACCCACAGAACCACTTGCACACCCACTCACAGACCCACACAGCCACTCATACATGCACTCACACACCTATGCACACACACTAACACATACATACACACCCATTTATGCACCACACAGCCACTCACACACCCACTCACAGATCCTCAAAACCATTCACACACCCACTCATGGACCCCAACAGCAATTCACACACCCACTCACAGCCCCACTTATACACCCACACAACCATTCATACACCCACTCTCACACCCTTACAGCCAATAAGACACCCACTCAGACCCACAAAACCACTCGCACACCCACTCACACAGCCACTGATACATGCACTCAACCACCTACTCCCACAACCATTTACACACCCACACAACTACTCACACACTCATACAGCCATTCACACACCCAGTCACAGGCCCAGGAAACCATTCACTCACTCTCTCAGACCCACAAAGTCACTTACAGACATGCTCACACAACCTGCCATACACTCACACACCCACTTACACATCCACACAACCACCACAGTCCCAGTCACACACCCATACAGCCACTCACACACCGACTCACAGAACCACAGTGTGACATAAGCTGCATGCAGGGAGTAGGTTGCAGGACAGGCCCTGGGCCCAACCCCCCACTGCGCACGGCCAAAGGCCAAACACACCAGCAGTTAGATTAATGTATGGTCATTAAATATTATTTTGTGTTTAAAAAAAACCTAGAAATTCACTGAAAATAACAAAGGTTACAGGGAGGTTATAGTTAAGAAATAGAAATTAAAAAAATTTGAAATTCACTAAAGAACCAAAGGGTACACGGTTGCTATTTTTAGGTTTACATTTTACACACACAAAACCATAGCAATTCAGCAGTTATAGTTATACATAGCTCAAGAAACTATAAGTTGTGCCATAAGGTAGATATAACTCAATCCCTTGCCATGGCCTGCTAATTACCCCACATATAACATCAGTCATGGCACCTCCTATGACATCATTGATAATATCAGTGCAACATTTACAATAAAATTATTGATGAGAAAACTGTGCATGGCAGGGACGCGACTTACAGTTACCTTAGAGCATGCGTTTTCCATAAGCAATATACAATATGCCAATGGAGAAATGAGATATGACCTGGGTATATGTATGTATTATATAAGAATAGAGGGTTTATGACATTTGTTAGTTGCCTACAATCTAGTCTGCAGAGTCTTAGTCAGAACCTCATAATAATGTAGGGGGTTGGTCTTTAGGAGAGCGGTTGACCTTTGAAGGTTTGCCACTGTGTTAGCATATTTATATTAACAGAAGATCAACTCGTGCTTTTTTTGGTTGTAATAATGAAACAAGTATATAAACTATATTTTCTGTGAAAAAAATATGTGCCTATTGAATGTTTACATGTAAGCTAGTAGCAGTTGTGAACATGTCATTAGTTTAAAAACAGAGGGCCCGTATATTATTTTCATAGTTGCTTAAATTAGCCATTTAAAATATCCTATTGCTGATGCAATCCTATAAATCTCGAGTTCATCCTAACATTGTTCAGACACCTACACAGGTTTTATTTCTGTATCCTGCCGTACTTTCCACCTCACTAAAAAGTGCATATCATTGCCTACAACGATTGAAAGAAACCTTGAGTTAGGAAGCAAGGTACCTTTGCCAAATAATATAGGAGTTGATGGAGTGTTATAATTTTAATTAAATTAACTCATACTTCAAATGTATTGAATGTATTAATAACTGTGTTTTTACCTTGGACATCGCATTGGTGCAATCCAATTCGTCTTCATGAAAGACGGCAACATTTTTAGCATATAGGTGAATTGAAGGTTCCTTCTCTGGGATTCTGCATCTAATACGGTAGAGCTGATGCATGGCAAGAGCCCGTAGATCAATAAATAAATGTATAAAAATGGAGACCACATGCTGTTTTTCTGCGTATTAACTGGCACGTTCATTAAACACTAGCGAACAGCTGCAGGGAAGGCCTTGTAATTACATTACAGATGTGGTGCAGAGGTGAAATTTCTCTTTGGAAATGATGAGTGCTACATTAGACAAAGTCAGGGACAAATTACCACTAAAACATAGGATCCAGAAGCCTGAAGTGTGCAGAGTTTTCAAGTCAGCGTGGATGTTGTTGCCCGTCCTGATATAAATGCATTGTTATCAAGTGCATTATAAACTTGGCCTATCTAAGCTTTTAAAGAAGGGTTGTGAAAAACCAAGAATTCAAATGTGGACAAGGAGGAAGATGAGGTTAAACAAATATCCTACTGTGATTGCTGCAGTGATCATTTTAGTGTAATCAAGGATATTAGGTGGTTATTAGATATGAGAATATCTTTCCCCAATAGGAATGTCAAGTATCCTAAAGTTAACTTTTAGTTGTAGGCAGTGAAGTGTAATATATTGAGGAAAGGAGTTCTGGCTAACTTAACACATTTTAATGGCATAAATCACAGTTACAGCCATCTCTGAGGGAGGTGATTTACACATGAAGTCTTAGCCAGAATGTCGACAATAGAATTAAGGGGGCAGAGTGACCATGTCTGAAAACGTATTTTTATTTTCAGAAATATTAAGTGGCATTTTCATGACTGCTCGTACACACAAATGGTTTAATGTATGTTAAAACTACAATAATTGTGAGCTACATGCCTGAGCTTGGCTGGATATCCTTTAAAGAATAAATATACATGTATCTCTCTGGCTAGACTTTCTCCTAATTGGTAATGTTATATCACCTACAAAAAAACAATTTCCTGGGATTCCAATGGGATTTTCTTTGCTTTTATACCCAATATCCAACCCTATTTTATTACTTCTCTGTATTGAAGCTTATCCCTGATGGGTGTAGTTCCTCATTTGTTTGAAGAAAATGTTCTTATGGTGGAAAATCATATAGATAAGGAGATGGCAGTGTTTGAATTTTCATATGACTGGTGATGGTTTGTTCTCAATGAGGTTGTCCCTACAGGGGCTCAGGCATAGTGAAACTCAGCTCAACTTGTGTTTTGAGGTCACACTCCTTGTTTAATTGTTCTGCCTGATCTTGAGAGCAGGTGTTCCTCGTAGTACAGTGTGCATGTATGTATTCTGTTGTTATCAGATTTGTATGTGGTAAATGTGTTGTATGTAATTTGTCTGTCTCCCTTATTCTCCTCCAATGTATTTCTGCAGATTGCCTAAACCTAATTTCTTAGACAGCAACGTCCCCTTCTTTGAAAGAATATTCATGAAACCTAACAATACCTGATCTTCTCTAGCCTATTTATTTATCTCACCAACCATTTGAAAGAATCTCATGATCCCCATTAATGATGACACCTAACTCCTATTAACCTAATCTTTCTGCAAAGAATTGAAGCAAATGTGTGTAATAATTTCATTTTGAGGCCAGCCTCTAAAAATTGCCTTGCTAAAGGATTTCGACTTCCATTTCAGTGACTAAGTTGGAGGGTAAAATCTTTGACCGGGACAAACCTGCTTTGCATATCCGACCTGCAGTCCATCTACACCATAGTGAATTTTAAATTATGCTGGTTTTGATTGTTATTCAAAGTTTCCAAAATTAAACCATTATAACACTTTGTGTAATTAATTGCCATTTGTGTAAATATTTACCGTGAGTGCTCAATAAGATGTATAAATATACAATGAATGTTCAGGAACTACAGAATGCAAGTGGTTGTTCTTGGTTCTTTTCTTTTTTTGCATTTTATTTCACCACAAAATGTGTCCTTACATTGAAAATTGATGCCAGAACAAGTTATGTGCTACAATGCAGCATACACGCCAATAGAACAGATTCAGGTGGGAGACTCCAAGGGCTTGCAAAAGTAAAAGGAGTGCAAAATTGCAAAATTGTATTTTGTAATTTTTCGCTGCTTTTGCATCAAGAAATTATGCAAAGGAGGCACACACTTTTCATAAATCAGGCCCCAGGTTTTATAAGCCAAAAATGGCTTTGTTTTGGCCATCTCCTGCCTGAAATTGCCTTTCTTTCAATAGATGTCAATAGGGAAAATGCATTCTCTAAAATATATATTTTTAATTACCCACGTTTCTCTTCTAAAATGTTGTCATGTATGATATAGTGCTAAATGATTAATTGGCAGTTCGTGTAATTAAGGGTAATTTTCCCTAAGTTTGCAAAATTTCACATAATTATGTGAATACAAATTACATAAATTCACACAACCTTAGTTATTTTGACAGGTTAGCCTCCAGGTTTAAAGGCCAGAAGCCATGTATCCTTTGTCAGCCTAGTGGATAGGACAGCATGTGCCACAGTCAACAGGTGGCATTTACCTTTCTGATGTCATTGGTGTATTTCTTTCACTATATACTGTTGCTTTGCTAGGAAGTTAAATATGCCTGTTATAAGTCAGCCAGTTTAGACATGTTTCAGGGGTCAGAGCGCATACAAAGGGGACAAGATATCTGTGCCTCAGTGTGAAAAAATTAGAAAAAAAACAGCAGTATGGGTCCACCATAGTGAGGGTGACAACTCAAAAATAGGCACTTTGTCACAATTACACTTATGATTTTATGCCATAGATGCAAATGGTGGTTAATCCACTTGATTCTAACACGCTGCTATGATATAATTGCTGCACCATTTCAGCTGACTGTTTTAGCATCACACTGAATTCTGTGCTAAATGTTAATGGTGTCTAAATGTAGAAGTAATAGCCATGGGGTTTATGACCTCATTTGAATTGTATATTAATGAAGCTCATTCCTCCGAAAACCATCACCTACTAACCGAATGGTTTGAGAAATAGAAGGTAGGCTTTTGGCAAATCCTCTCGAAGGGAAGTTAAATGATGACAGGTCTGTATGGAAGAATGAGGAAGGAAAAATAATAAATGTAAAGAAGTGCATAGCATCAAAGAAATATGGGTGACTCAAACCTGGGGTAAAAATGGGTTCATTGTACTTATTGTCGAATGTGTTCTGAGCCTTAAAATACTGTTTAGAGAACCTTTTTATGCAACTTTTTCCCGTTCAGAAATTTTAGTTCTAGAGGGACTGTGTGTACATGATGTACAGGATGTAGTAAGTAATTTACTGTCAGTGAGAGGCGAAGCCTCAAGTGAGTCATGATGCCGCTCTCCTCCCTCAAAAATGGTAATAAATAGCGTTTTATATTTTGCGTATGTGCATATATGGTTTATGCCATGACATGTTTTAATGTGTACTTGGTTTCACAAATGTGTTTAACCAAAACCAGGGTAGAAGGAAGGGATTACATTTGTGCAGCAAGATAAAATCACCCTCGAGATATTGTGACTACTGGGAGAGTTGTTTTCATGGGTAAAGTAGTTGCTACATGGAACATGCGAGGCAGTTAAAAGTATTTTTCTCACATCACATTTGTTGTAATGCGGTAATAAACTCAAATTTGCCATTTGTCTTGTTCTAAAATATGTGTGAATGTAGGTTTAATAGTACAGTTGCTCATAATATTTATGAACATTGTATTTGATGCGCAAGTTATGGTACGCTTGTCTGTTACGGATTGTGCTCCTAAATATAATTTGTAAATTTCAGTTTTAGTTTGTAATCATAACTGCACTTTAACTGTGTTTTTTTCAAACATATGTAGAAGTGTATTAACCACCGTTAACCATACTTTCACTTGCACAGCCCCATCGTGTATTCCACTGCCCAAATTATGGGCAGTGGAATGTGCAACGGGTGCTGCTGCGTCCACTGCACTGCCACATTGCAGTCAGCTTCATTAGGGGCCGGCTGCAATGTTAAGGCCCTGTTCCCCGCTGGGTCTGCGGGAGGAAACACTGTTTACGCAAGCCGGCCCAACTGGAAAACCATAATATAGCTGTCGGGGTTCAGGCTGCAGAGGCGGCCTGATGTCGCCTTCCAATGTCATAATGAGGGCCTATATGATAATACGCCAAGCCCTACATTAAATATGTTACTAGTTATGTATATTTTATATTGCATGTTTATATTAGGAGATATAAATGTTTCTCGAAAATAGCAAGTAAAATACTGAAATTTACCGTTTTGTTTTCTGCATGAACAATAACAAATATGTAGTTAAGAATGTAAAATTGTTTTAAAACACATTCTGTCTATAGAAGTAAAAGATTGTTGAAGCTATTCTCTCCAGGGTGAGGATAACAATGGACACTAATTAGAATGAGAACGTTTAGGTTTTACTAGCTTTCATGAGTAGATTCTTGAGAAAACAATGGGCAAAGGTCAGTGCCAGTGGAAATATTTTGTGGTTGCTGCATAAATATGGATATGTGTATGTTAGATATAATTTGCCAGTGTAGGAAATCTCCATCTTTTGCATGGTGAACTGCAAGATTTTTGCCATAGCTCTTTTTGCTGGTTTTAGAACTCTGTGCGTTTACCCCACCTATAAAACAAAAAGAGAGAGACCCCCGTGTGACGTTGCTTTATTTGGGTTCAGCCAAGGTGAATTGTATTATAAATAGTTAGTTAAACCCGTTGCATGCAATAAAACTATGTACAGCAACTATTCCAGCAGTTTGCACTGCATCAAGACATTGTAATTGTTGAGGTGGGGCCACTCACCTGAAAATCAGGAAGTCTGCAGGGGCGGTGGTATGCCCCTGACCTCCTGGAACACCTCTCGGCACTTCCTGGTGGGCAGGTGTCCCAAAAGGAAAGGGGGACTGGAAGAGAAAGAGACAAAACACTGCCATGTCTTGCCGGTCCAGCCAGGCACCCTGTATCTTGGATGGGGGGGGACAGGTTGCTGTTGACAGATTGATAGTAGAGTTAGTGCACTCAACTTCCTTGAAACTGAATCTCTCTTTCTGATATGGGCACGCGATTGGTAGAAGAACACCGGGATGCTCCAGCACTTTTCTTGGATAATAATAACTGTTGGCACAATTACTAACCCTGCATTACCACAAACCCAAACTGAGTACCATAACAATAAGTACTACGACACTAAGGCTGGCATCACAGAGATTCACCTTTGCACACGACAAATAGAACTTTGGCTACACTTATCATGCACAAGAAAGACAAACAAGAGCATTAATTATATAACATATAACTTTCCTGCATGCATATGGTTAAGCTAAAAGGAACAAAAACAATCCAAGAAATACAAATGTCCACTCAGGGTTCGAACAGGTATGGTGGCACAGTTTGGTTTGGTTTCACTGTGTGTGTGAAAAACCCTTCAAAAGTAAATTCCTCAAATCTGAAACACAGGCATGAAGGACACAATTTAAATCCAAGAGTTATGCTATTAGAGAAAGAAAAGTCACGTAAATGCACTTTTAAAATTGCACTGTCAATTTTGTAGTATTTGAGCTCAAGCAGATTTCCGGAAGCACATTTAGACAAGTAACTACAATAATTATGTAGAATGTTCAGAAATGCATTTGTCTCTTCAAGAAAAGCACTCTGCCAAAATACGAGGTCTGAAATACACCAGCTGTTCTAGGAAAGCGCGGCACTCAAAGAACAAACTCCCTGGAGAATACTAGTCACTTAGCTGCAGTCTTTTCCGGAATGCTGGAGGAATGCCTGGAGTCAGCTGGTACAGGAACAAAGAAAAGAATTGCCTCAAAAGTCCTGAATACGAGGATGACAGCAGGGGCTCGACTGCCAAGTCAGATGCTGAGATCAGGAAGCAAAACAAGGCGAAGCTGGGAGGCATGCTTCACTCTGCTATTTATAGCCAATCAGGAAAGCAGTCAAGTTTCCACATGTGGATGAGTCACCACACCTAATTAGAAGCACATGTCTACACCTGCTCACATTAGCAAGCAAGCATTGGTAAAACAAGCATTGATAAAACCAATTGTGTAACACAGCACATTATGTTTACTGAGAAACAGGAAGGCTTAGCCAAGAACAGAGATATGATTTAACCCCAATCCCTGGGGATGCTGACAGGTAATGCAGGAGGCGCCTTGGGGATTCCTGACAGTTATTAAGTTAAAAAAATAATATATAAAATGAAAATGCAGTTTCAGAAGTAGGACAGAGATTGGAGAAATGACACAGCCCTTGAGTTTACTCATGTTAAGAATTTAATAAAAGGACTGTTCAAAATAGTGTGGGTGGAATTGAAACAGGCATCACCAACAGTCTACATGATTGAATACCAAACTGATTAAAACACACTCTTAAAATGGCTCTACTTTCAGTTTAGTTATTAGAACAAATACAAAATAGTGAACAATATCCTCCTCAGCCATACTGTCTAACTGTGGAAGATATGTAGATCGTCTTTCCAAAGTCAAGGCAAGGTATGTGCAAGTGCAAGGAGGTGACCAAAGCGAAACCTTATAAGTTTTCTCTTTAGGTGCAATGACCATCCTGCCTCCAGATAAGCCTGTGGTTCAAGAGATTTATATCCATTCAGAATCATCGAGCCATGTGATCTACTTGCTAAGACTGCCTTATCGGCAGCTGTCAAACGTTTCGTCATTACATAGTTTATTGATTTTTAAATGGCCCAAACGAGGTAATAAGGTCCCAAACGTACACCCAGGGCATTAATGGCAGCGTCTAGATGTAGCTGTGCATGGGCATTTTGGCATTTTGAGATTTCAGACCAAAGAGCCTTGTTCAAAGTACTGGCTGATGAAGTCTTTATTTTCTGCCAGGTTTTAATGTATGCCCCCTTCCTGGCAATTGATAGCTTCACCAGTCCAATCTCTTGCTGGATCTGAGCAGAAGAGGCATTGGGGGAAGTTGGAATAGGACTCTAAGGCCAGTATTTATGGGAAAATGACTCAGCCTGGTGCTGCGCCAAAATTGGCAGCACCGCACTCTAACATTTTCACAACACAGGGTTGCGCCATATTTAAGTGAATACGGCACACCCCTGTGTTGTCCCCTGCGCTAGCGCTAAATTTAGCTGCCAGCACCAACGCAGGTATCCTTGCACCATCCTGCAATGATGTCTGCATTAAGAGCTTTGATTGTTTATGTTTAGGAAGGTGTCCCTTCCTGACATAAACAATCACTAACGGCGCTTTGACACCTCTGTGTGTGCTGCAGAATACAGCACACACAGAAATGTCAAAGTGTCATTTTGAAATGATTGTTTATGTGCAGGAAGGGACACCTTCCCACACTTAAACAATAATTTCTGGCATTTGCAGACTGCAGAACACATAGAAAAAAGAAAAAACGAGGAAGAATAAAAGTATTCCTCCTCGTTGCGCCTTGCTAACGCTGCCTTAGCCCTGCCTCAGGTTTACAAAATCTCATAAATCTGAGGCAGCGTCAAAATGCAATTGGTGGCACGCCCACAGCAACACCCATTGCATGCCCCTCTGACGCAGATAACTGCGTGGAACAAAAAAGTGGCATTGCACCTCCTTGTAAATATGGAGCAGAAGTTAGTGCCACTGAAGCGTCACATAAACTGACGCTCCAGTGGTGCTAGGGGCTCATAAATATGCCCCTTTGTTTTTGTGATAACTCTAGGACTGCAGTGTCCCTGGCTCATAGAGCTTCACTTCCATTTCTAAAGACAAGAGTAATTTTGCAGTGATAACCTTTAGTAACAGCAGAGCTAAAGTAGGCACTCCGAGGGATCTCATCAAAGTCTGAAATGCCAAAATGAGAGCGCTGCCCTTCCCTTGAAGCACTGCTTTTGTGGCTGAAAAGAGCCTTTGTCATCAAATAGGACACCAAGATATTTATAGTCCTTCTAACACTCCAGCAGGTGACCTTCTAACAACCCACTTACTTTTTCTGTATTTAATTTTTTATAGCCATGACCAGTTGTTTATTGGGTAGCTGAATAGTTTTTCAATAGGACTCTGTAGGCTACCTTTAGTTTGACTGAGAAGAATAGCATCATTTCAGCACAACAAATTTAAAATGTGAAGGCCTCCTAACTTAGGGGCATGAGAATTTACCTCATCCAGAGTTGGGAACATGTTGGCCAAAAAATAAATTAAATTTGTACAGTGCCAGTAAACGTCCTTGCATTTAGACTCTGATTGGTAAATATTTTCCTTGACAGCAAAGTGCCATCACCAGTTTTGATTCTTATCCATCTTTCAGTGTAGAGCATCTGTATTGCTTCTAAAAGGCATGGAGTTATGCCGCAAAATGACAATTTAATTCAAAGAAGGTTGCTTTGCACACAGTTGAATGCAGACTTGAAATCCACAAAGCAGAGATAAGTCGCCTGGTTATTTATTGATATTTTGTTGATTATCATTGAGAGTGCCAAGATATTTGTGGGCATGCCTGTACATTGTGTAAAGCCAGTTTGGTTTGGTTGTATGATTGGTTTGTCCACTGCCCAGTTCATTAGCTCTTTAAGTAATAAACCTGCAAAATACGTAGCTTGATTGTCAGGAGGAAAATGGGCAGGTCATTTTCCAGTTGTTGCCAGTCCTCTCCTTTAAAGATTGGATTAATTATAGAACCCTTTCATGATTCAGGAATAATGTGAAGCTGCAGGGCACTGTTGAAAACCCTCAGAATTGTATTAGCCCAGAAAGAAGAGGTAACTTTATACAGTGCCTGTGGGATGTTATTTGGCTCCGGAGGTCCATTGCATCCACCCGCTTGTATCAACTTACATATTTGCTCTTCAGTGAAGATGAGTGTGCCATCCCCATTGGATAGTCTCATGTTGATTGTTCAGGTTAAATTCACTAGCCCAACCTCAATATTTGCATTTCCCTCTGTATCCTGTGATGGATTAGCACCAGGAGTGAAGGGGTGTTTTACATTGTGTCACTCCTTACACTGTTACAACTCAGAAGCTGACACAAGTTGCTCTATATGCCTGGATTCTTTTGAAGAATTTTAGCTTCAGAGTTATTGCGGTTTGCCTTATATTAACCATTCTTAGTTGCACCTGATCTTGTTTTTTTATGGCTATCTTATTAGGGACTGGTTGTATTTTCACAGGCAACCTTAGAGCTATTCCTGCCTGTAGGTAAGTACCATCTTGCCTGGCATGTTACCTCAATTTTTACATGTATGTAAGTTTGTTTTTGCCTGTCTCATTGGGATCCTGCTAGCTAGGACCCCAGTGCTCATAGTTTGTGGCCTGATTGTGTGTACCTATGTAGTGAATAACTGTGTCACTGAGGCTCTGCGAACCAGAACCTCAGTGCTTATGCTTTCTCTGTCTTTAAATTTGTCACTATAAACTAGTGACAACTTTTACCAATTTCAATTGGCACACTGGAACACCCTTATAATTCCCTAGTATATGGTACCTAGGTACCCAGGGTATTGGGATTCCAGGAGATTCCTATGGGCTGCAGCATTTCTTTTGCCACCCATAGGGAGCTCAGACAAACATTTACACAGTACTGCAGCCTGAGTGAAATAACACACACGTTATTACACAGCCATTTTCACTGCACTTAAGTAACTTATAAGTCACCTACATGTCTAACCTTCACTTGCTGAAGGTTAGGTGCAAAGTTACTAACTGTGAGGGCACCCTTGCACTAGCAAAGGTGACCCCCCATAGTTCAGGGCCATTTCCCCGGACTTTGTGAGTGTGGAGACGCCATTACATGTGTGCACTACATATAGGTTAATACCTATATGCAGCTTCACAATGGTAACTCCGAATATGGCCATATAACATGTCTAAGATCATGGAATTGTCCCCCATGCCAAACCTGGTATTGGGGTGCCAATCCCATGCATCCCCGGGGCTCTACTATGGACCCGGGTACTGCCAAACCAGCTCTCTGGGGTTTTCTCTGCAGCAACCGTGGCTAGGGTTCTGCCCTCCTGGGGTCTGGGAAGCCCAGTCCCAGGAAGGCAGAACAAAGAATTTCCTCTGAGAGAGGGTGTCACACCCTCTCCCTTTGGAAATAGGTGTTAAAGGCTGGGGAGGGGTAGCCTTTCCCAGCCTCTGGAAATGCTTTGAAGGGCACAGATGGTGCCCTCCTTGAATAAGCCAGTCTACACCGTTTTAGGGAACCCTCAGTCCCTGCTCTGGCACAAAACTGGACAAAGGAAAGGGGTGTGTTTACTCCCCTGTCCATCACCACCCCAGGGGTGGTGCCCGGAGCTCCTCCAGTATGTCCCAGACCTCTGCCATCTTGGATCAAGAGTTGTGAGAGCACTCTGGAGGCCTCTGAGTGGCCAGTGCCAGCAGGTGACATCAGAGACCCCTCCTGATCGATGCTTACCTGACTAGGTGGCCAATCCTCCTCTGAGGGCTATTTAGGGTCTCTCCTGTGGGCTTTTCCTCAGATTACGACTTGCATGAATTCACCAGACTTCCTCTGCACCTCTCTCTTCAACTTCTGCCAAGGATCGACTGCTGACTGCCTGCAAAACTGCAACAAAGTAGCAAGAAGACTACCAGTTACATTGTAGCACCGAATCCTGCCAGCCTTCTTGTCTGTTTCCTGGTGGTTCATGCTTTGGGGGCTGCCTGCCTTCACCCTGCACTGGAAGCCAAGAAAGAAATCTCCTGTGGGTCAACAAAATCTTCCCCCTGCTTCAGCAGGCACCAATTTCAGCATCACCAGTACTCTGGGACCCCTCTCATTCTGAGGAGCGTGACTCCTGGAACACAGTTGGTGGGACCCAAGTGACCCAGACTGTCCAGTGGTCCAACTGTCCAAATTTGGAGGAGGTAAGTCCTTGCCTCCCTTCTCCAGACAGTAATCCTGTGTACCATGTGAACTGCAGCTGCTAGGGCTTCTGTGCACATTTCCATGAAATTCTTCATTTTTAGCCAAGCCTATGTCCCCAGCACTCTGTTCTGCGATGCTCAGCTCCCTGAGTTGATCTCTGGCTTCGTGGGACCCTCTTTTGCAGTGTTGAGATGACCACCATGTTCAGACTTCTTGAACCCATGTTCAAGTACTTCTGCAGGTACTACCTTCTTGTGTGTGGGCCCTCTACGTTGCTGAGGGCCCCCTCTGTCTCATCACCCAAGTGGCGATATCCAGGTTCTTCCCGGGCCCGGGCAGCACCCTTTTTCTTCAACCCAACTCTTGCAGCTAGCAAGGCTTGTTTGTAGTCTTTTGCCAAAGAAACAACTCTGCATCCTCCAGCACTCCATGGGACCTCTTCTGCATGAAAGAGTTCCTAACACCTTCCATTGTTGCAGAAACTTCAGCTTCTTTCATCCAGAGGCAGCCATTTTGCACCTTCGTCCGGGGTTTAGTGGGCTCCTGCACCCCTGTACACTTTCACAACTCTTGGACTTGGTCCCCTTCCTTTGCAGGTCCTCAGGTACAGGAATCCGTCTTCAGTGCTTTGCAGTCAGTTGTTGTCTTTGCAGAATCTCCTATCACAACTTTAGTGTGTTTCTGGGAAAGTAGGGAAACTTTACTCCTACTTTTCAGGGTCTTGGGGTGGGGTATCTTGGACACCTTTAGTGTTTTCTTACACTCCCAGCGACCCTCTACACACTACATTAGGCCTGGGGTCCCTAAGTGGTTTGCATTCCACTTTCATAGTATATGGCTTGTGTTGCCCTTAGGCCTATTACATCCTATTGTATTCTACAGTGTTTGCATTCTTTTCTAACTGTTTTACTTACCTGATTTTGGTTTGTTTGTATATTTTGTGTATTTTACTTACCTCCTAAGGGAGTATATCCTCTGGGATATTTTTGGCATATTGTCACTAAAATAAAGTACCTTTATTTTTAGTAACCTTGAGTATTGTGTTTCGTATGCTATAGTACCTATATGATATAAGTGGTGTAGTAGGAGCTTTGCATGTCTCCTAGTTCAGCCTAAGCTGCTCTGCTATAGCTCCCTCTATCAACCTAAGCTGCTAGAGCACTACTAATCTACTAATAGGGGATAACTGGACCTGGCACAAGGTGTAAGTACCATTGGGTACCCACTATATGCCAGGCCAGCCTCCTACACTGCCCCAGAGTTATAGGACTGTTAGTGACCTTCTGTTGTTAGACTAAAATGCACAGCAGTGGGTCCATCTTCACTTGGTAATATTTGAATTGTTTATAACATTTGAGGCTCTATTTAGGCCATTGCCCAGTTTCCAATAATCCCTTGAGTTTGTCTTTCTATTAAGATATCAGGACTCTTCCAAGAAAGCCTGTTCTGACAGCCATCTTTCCTCTCATGAAAGCTTCTGGTATGCTTTTTCAGTAGTTTGCAGGTTTATTTGAAACGCTGATTATCCAGGTGCTGCCACAACATTTCCAGGACTTCCTCTTTGCTGCTAAACATGAGGTGGACATTGTATTCTTTCTTAACCATTGATTGTCAGTTGCAGGCCAAGATAGAGTGGGACAATTGTTGGGCAAATGTTTAACAAATTAGTGAACATTTTCCAGTCACAGACCATGACTAGGTCTTTACTTTATGTTCCTTCAATGAGCCATGCTGCTGAGTTTTCGATGGACTCTATTGTATGCTCAGCCATCGTTATTTGTTGTAGTTTGCGGATTCCAGATTTCCAAGAAAATTTCTTATTTGCTGATGTATAGGGCAATTAAGATTGCTTTCCACTTTTCCTTTGATATGGAATTTTCTTAATTGAAACAGAGGCAGGGAGGCCGATATAAAGTGGATAGTGGAATACAAATTTGATGATGGTGGGTCCATGCTGGATGTGTTTTAACTAGATGGCTTCGTTTTAGTACTCTCAAGCCAAGAGATTCAATATCTTTGACTTGCTAGCCCATCTTTGAGTCCTCTTGCCTAGTTGTGCATTACAGCCTGGTTAGGAATGGACCACTGGTGATCCTGCAAGATTAAGAAGTCCTTATGAAGGAAGTTAGGCAGCAAGTCCCTTGTTACTATGATGTCAGGTTGAGTTTGGCAACATCACAAAATAAAATGATGGACAGAGTATTGAAACTTTTCAAACACTCACCCCCAGTCTCAGATCTGGGTTTAATCCTTTGTTATTTTACATGCCACGTCACCCCAGTTTGGACCAGCTATATAAAAATCAGTCTTGACCCTGCTCCCAATGGGAGCTGTCAGCCAGGTCCTCCTTGGACAGGATTCAAGCATCCTGGGATCGGTTTCAGGGTATCACCCTTCATCAGACAGCCTAGCTTGGAACCAGTGGTGCAGAGTTTGATCATGTAGGCAATGTGAGAGCAATGTAGATCATTTCTTAAGACAAATCTTTCCTTGTCCTGTAGTCTGAATAATGATTAGCAGGAGGGATTTGTCAGATTTTGCAAGACACTCCCTCAACTTCACCATTATTATGCTTACATCATTAGTCCCCTGGGAGTCACTTTCTATCTTTAGTGACTCTGATACACAGGTTGCTAGGCTCCCTTTAAAGCGGTCATGCCTCTTAGTCTAAAAGGTCAGTATGAAGAAGACTGTAAAGCCTTCAACTGGAAGTAGCAACATGAACCATGTCTCTTGCAGGAGAAATATTTGGGAAGACTTCAAGTAGTTTAATATCACCTTATTGCTAATTTTATTTGGCAGGCCATTGATATTCCAAGAGCAGATTCTCATAACATCAAGTGGTTGCTCGATGCTAGCAGGCAGAAATGCAATTTCTCACAACGTATTACTTCCATGAAGTGCCACTTATAACGGGCCTATGTCTAGTTGCGTGTCTTTACACATTTCAGAAGTGAGACTCCTGCTGTTTTTAGATGTAATTTGTTCCTTACAGGATCTAATAAGGATCTAATAATTGGATTTCTAAGAACAGAGTACACATGGTCAGTGACCCTCAACAAGCCAATGGGGCAGGGTCAGAAATACAGTAGAGTGCCCAAAAGCAGAAACAGAGACTAATAAAAGGGCAATTGTGCAAAAATGTACAAAATCATCAACATACAAAGAAATATTACATTTATTATTTATAATCAGAAATATACTCATCATATTTTGCACATTTTTGCCACATTTGATTGTAAAAATATTAAAAGCGTGTATGAATTTATGATCTTATGATGTATGATGAAAAGTGCTGGGATAAACATTGATGCAATTTTATTTGAATTTTATCCTGTGCGATGCTGATGTGTTGTTTTGTTTTTTATGTTTTATGAATTATATGTGATTAGAAATCATAATTCTAATATATATTTGTATGTTGATGTATTGATAATATATTTACGCACAGTAGCACTTTTATAAGTCTCAGTTTCTGCTTTGGAGAGCTCCATTGTGTTCCTTGCACTTTATCCCTGTGAACCAAAGAACTTTACCCTTTACAAAGTGCAAACTTTACCCTTACTTTCAACATGATGAAATTAGAATGCCTCTAATTCGCATAGTTAGCTTACCTATATGTTCCTAGAATATAGTACAAAGCATACCCAACGCCTGTATGTTAAATGTCACTAGCAGACTGCAGTACCCATTGCCCCATCCACTATAATGATATAGAAAATGATGGCCTCCAGTATCCCACTGTCGCCTTACTAACTCAGCTTTCAAATTACAATTCAACCTGTCGAAACAAACCATACTGATAGATATAAACCTTCCTTTTAAATATACATAAGACAACCCTAAGTAGACATTATTGCCCATAAGGCAGGGTGCATGGAACATACAAGTATAACATGTAGAAATGTAATATTCAACATGTGCTTACAGTGAAAAACTCAAAAGATATTTTCACTGTAGAAATTAGCTCTGTTACATAGAAAATTACTGGGATGTCATTGTTAGAAACTGGATCTCTATTTGGCAGAGTTGTGTACCCTGTCCAAATAGGGACCACAATCCTAGTCAGGGTAAGTCAGATACACAGCCTAAATTAACCTGTGCTCACACCCTGGCAGCTTGGCACAGAGCAGTCAGGCTTAACGTAAGAAGCAATGTGTAAAGTATTTGTGCAACCCTTAAATTACAGTAACACAGTGAGAAACATCACAAAGAGACTCCACACCAGTTTAGAAACATAGAGAATATTTATTTGAGTATAACAAGGCCAAACAACAAAAATCCAATAAGTAGAACTCGAGATATAATTATTTAAACGATAAACTGCATTGTAGGGCTTTGAAGTCATTAGCCCTAAAAGGTTATTTGAGGTTGCGCTAGGCTGATGTAAATCCAAAGTTCAGGCTGACTGCGATGAAGGATAGGCTTGCAATAGGGCCCAAACTAGGACCGCTGAAAAAGCACCTTGGATAGAACAAGCGTCAGCATTTAAACCTCGATACATCGGTTCCGATTCACGCAGTTGAGTACTGGCATCGTTGCCGAGCATCGTAGTCAGGTCCCAGGTCAATGTCGAACTCCTTTCAATGAAGGAGATGCGTTGTTGTTGAGCCATGCAGCGACGTCCATGGATTGGTGCTGCGTTATCATATACTTATACCCAGTTGAGCCTCTGAAGTGGGAAAGACTTCAAGAGAGTTCTTTGAAGTGCACAAGGTCCCTGCCATACCTTCCCTGGCTGGTTATGAAAGCACAGTCTTATTCAGGTATGTCAGCTCTTCCCTCCCATCTGGCCCAGAAAGGCTCCTCAGCCTAGAGATGGGCCATCAGGATGTAAGTGTCATACCCGAGCTCCCTTTGTGTGTGACTTTGTAGAAGGAATTGCCAAAGGTCTGCTGTCCCCAACCCCAGATCTGTATTCAGAGACAGGCAGAGGCACAGAATGGTTAAAGTAAGACAATGCCAACTTTCTGAAAGTGCCATTTTCTGACTTACAATTTACTTAGTCTTTATTTCGGTACTAAAAATACCATAAAAGCTCATCATACAATACACACATTGGAAATATAAAAGAGCAACAATATAAAATTCTGTAACTGGATAAAGCTTAAAAATGAACAATTAAAATGCAAGATTCTAAAACATAATAAAAAATTATGAAAGATCACTAATATAAGAAGACAATAATATAAAATCCTTCCACCAACAAGCTTAAAATGCAAAATATAAATACAATATGGTAGCACTGAGATTAAAATCAAATATTCCCTATGGGAGCAACGTATTCAATTTTATCTACAGACTTAGACTTGCTTTAGTGTGATGCATTTCAAGCTGCCCCTAACCGTTTTGCTCTTATCTGCCAAATTGCATCTAAAAATCTAGCCAATGCACATACCACAATCCCATGGGTATTTGTTTTGCAGATCCCAAGAGCTAGGGGCCAGTTGTTAATGCCCATGGATCTGCAAAGAGGTATAATCCATCGAGTCCGCTGTTTGGCATATGCAGGACAATGGAATAACACATGAGCAATACATTCAGATGACCCACAGCCGATTGGGCATAGATCTTGTTGGTTATCCTGCTGGGACCACCTGCAAGTGAAAGTACATAGTGGTAAAGACCCCATCCTAAACCTGATGTAAAATGCACGTGCTCGAGGGGATAAAATCAAGTCCAGGTAATTTTCAAATTTATAGTGACATTTGACTGATATAAATCTATCTGTCAAGAGGAACAAAGGCACTTCAGCTAACTTTTCTACTTTTAAGTTTAGCCAATATGCATCCTTAACAATTTGTGCAGCATTTTTTGGGAGATGATAGGGGTCTGTCGAAAACAAGCCCAACCCTAGTTTGGTCAAACTGTTTTCAACATGATTACACCATGGGATGTTTCTTGTTATATGTGCACTCAGCGGAGCATTCAACCATGTTCTGTGTGGGCTAAGAATATTTATGGACCAAATCCTAATCCAATACAATATTGGTCTTAAGGTAGCTATGTGGGTGATGGAATCTAGATTTAGATCCATCCGAATAGGCAAAGTGGGGGAGCTAGCAGGTATTTTTAGCAAGGCCTTTGTAAATGAATTTTCGGCAAGCTCTAAGTCCCTCAGATTGCCATGCCCCCATAGCTCTGCTCCATACAGAGCCCCCCCTCTAGCTTGTACTTTATATATTTCGATTGCTGGGGAGATTGCGAATCTGGGAGATCTGTTAGCAAATCTCAGGACACCCCGAGTTCTGTTTCAGTCTCATAATGCCTTTGATAAATGGGCCTGCCATTTGTGCGTATCCTCTAGTCTGACTCCCAAATAATCAAAATCAGTGACTCTCTCTAATGCTTCCCCATCCAGAAGGATCGTCCTCCTTATTTTATGTTTTTTATCACCAAAGATCATGTATTTGGTTTCTAAGGTATTAACTTCAAGGCCATGGTCCTTGCAAAAGCACATGAACTTTGCAAGTAAATTGGCAAGGCCGAGAGCAGTTTGGGATAGTAACAAAGTGTCATCCGCAAATAGCAAACACAGAATCTTTGTCCCACCAAGTTTTGGTGCATCATTGTCACAGTCCAGTAAGTAAGGGATACAAGCGTTGATGAACATTGAGAAAAGTGTGGGGGCCAACACACATCCCTGCCTCACCCCTCTTTTAATCGGAATCTCTCTTGTTACCTCCCCATTTAATCCCCATTGAATTTTAGCAAAACTCTCAGTATATAAACGTTTAATTAAGTTTAATAGGGGACTCAGGAAACTGTCTCTGTCCAGTACCTCCCACAATTTGCAGCATGGGACCAGATCAAAAGCAGATTTGAGATCCACAAAGGCCACAAAAAGGTTCCCTGCATCCAGGTCCACGGTCTTCCTTTTGATCGTGAGGAACCTAAATATCTGATCAATTGTACTTATTTTCTGTCTAAAACCTGCTTGAAGATGACTGAGGGCTTGAGTCTCTTCTAACCATTCTTTTACCCTTATCAGAACCTGATAACAAAATATTTTGTGAAGATTATCCAGGAGGCTGATTGGTCTATAATTCGCTGGAGCGGCCCTATCCCCCTTTTTGTAAAGAGGCACAATAATTGCTCCCTTCCAAGAGCGGGGATAGTTTCCACTAGCCAAAACGGCATTTGATACATTGTTGGCATAGAGGCCCCACATGTCAAGGTCAGATATAATGAAGTCAGCAGGTATACCATCTAACCCAGCGGCTTTTCCTGTTTTTTGGGCCTTAATGGCCATCCTAGTTTCGTTCAGAGTAAAAAGAGTCAGGGTGTCAGTGGAAGAGGAGTCTAGTCCAAATACAGTACTGCTACTGGAGAAAGTGTCAGTTTCAACATCATACAACTTCGTGAAGTGGCCCACCCAATTTTCTGGCGAAATATAGCAATCTGGTCTAGAGTTTTCATTTCGCCCATTAAAAGCCACCAAGGACCAAAAACGTTTCAGATGCTTCTCCTTAGCTGCTGTCAGCAAATCCTGCCATGACTCCTCTTCCCAATTGTTTTTGCAGGTCTTTATTACAAATACGTACTCACGCCTAGCACTAGTTATCAGATGTCTATCTTTAGATTGAATTGCCTTTAGCTAGACTCCCTGCATGCTTTGCCAAACCACCTATGGTGGGGTCCAGCTACTGAGTGATTATTTTCCCTAACAGTTCTATGAAAAAAGATCCTTCAAAGTGGAAAAAAGATCTATGTGCAAGGCCATGTCCTCATTGGGGGAATATGAACAAGGACCATCCATGGTGGGTTGATACTAAGTCAAGCATTTTCCCCCACAGTTTTCTTGAACTTTTAAAACAATCCCACTTCAGGGCACGCTTGTTAGAGGAGACTACTAGGGGGGAAATGGTTTCATAACTATTTTGCATATCTATTCTTTTAAAAATAAGCCCATCATATGTAACTAAGAATGGGGCATGGTTGCTATTGTGTTGATTTCCTACGCAAATATCTTGGATAGTGTGCTATATCCTCACATCAATGACCACATAATCTAATGTACTACTACAAGACCTTCTGAAAAACATGGGTTTTGCAGGAGAGTCCGAAGGAAAACGTCCATTTCCTGCGTGAAGACCGTGTGTTATCATGAAGTCTATAACCTGCAAAGCCCTACCACTAGTTTTGGACTGCTTCTTCAGAGAAGAAAAAGGAGGAATATTCCATGATGCATCTTCTAGCTGCGTAGTCTCGGAAAATACAGAGTTCAGCTCAAGTGACATATTTAAATCCCCAGCAGCAAAAATAAAAAGCGATGTTATATAATCTGACACCAAGGCATTCAACACCTGAATAGGTTTTGAAAATTTATTAAAAGGACCTGGTCAGCTGTAAACATTGACACACAACAAGGGGAAGCCTCGCTTTTGCTGAATAGATACAGCCAGTATGTCATCTGAGTCCACTTACATTTCTCTCATATTGCCCAGATCTGAGTTTCTTGTCCATATAATAAGACCCCCCCGCCGCTCTCCCCGCCAGGGACGGTCTGGCTTCTTTGCAAAATGAGTTAAACCCTTGTCTGAAAACATTAATAGTAGACCAAGTTTCCTGGAACAAGCAAATATCAAATTTGTCAATAAACTCCCCCCAATCTGGATCATCTAATTTGTTGCGAATTCCAGCCAAGTTCCATGTCAGAAACTTTAGGGTTAAGGTCTCCCGGGTTATAGGGTCCTTCTGGAGGGATGACAAAATCCAAGGACTAACATGGTTCTTCCTAGGTGATAATTTGACCATAGGTGCATCAAGTGCATCAAATGCCGAAACCCTGATCCTAAACTTACAATTTAAAATCGGATGTCACCATAAGTTGTGATTTTAAATTAAGGCCCATATTTATGAAAAATGGCACACAACTGCGCTAACCCAGTTGTGCGTAATTGTTTTACAGCCGGTTAGCACTATTCCCTAACACCATTCATGCGCCATTATTTATAAAATGATGCACAATGGTGTTAAGGAATGGCTAGCATCTCAAAAAAAGATGCTAGCGGGTGAGGGATGGCGTTATGGGAAATGGCGCTAGTGGGTCAGAAATGACGTTAGGCTGGTTAGCTGCAAAATATCTGCCGCTAGTCAGCCTAGCGTACTTTTTTGACGCAAAAGCAGCCCAAAAATTACTCCTGCCTAAGTATGGACAGGAGTCATTACGCATAGCCCAATGCCCACCACAGTGGACCATTGTCCCCTGGGCAAGCCCTACATACTCAGTGCCAGGCTGGGGGCCCCATGTAAGGGGCCCCCAGTGGCACACTAGACACAAACACTTACCTGCAACTTTCTTGGGATGGGGTCCCCCCTCCTGTAGTGTCCCTGTAGTGTGGTTGGTGGTGTTGTTGGGGTGGGCGTCTTTGTGCCCATTCCAATCTGTTTCACCATGAAAATAGGCCTACCTGCACCGTAACTTCTGGTTTGACCATGCGTTAAATAATGGTGCTAAACGGGCTTAGTGCCATTATTTAGACCCACCTCACAGTTGGGCGTCGGTTCTGCATCTGGAGTTAAATATAGCACTGGAGGGCTAGCGTAATTTTTAGGAAGGGAATGCCTACCTTGCATCTCATTAAGTTAAGGTGGGTTGGCGCTTCCTAAAAATGGTGCTAACTTCAATATTTTGACGCTAGATGGGTCTAACATCAAAATATAAATATGGAGTTAAGCTAGTGCCGTTTTAGTGCCAAAATAAATGACTCTAAGGTGAAGCTTACCTTCCATAAATATGGGCCTAACAGTCCAGAGACACCAAACAACAAATTTCTATCTTTTCCCAATTGGAGGTTACAAGATAACCCCAATGTTAACCTATGGGAGAGATTGGCCTTGCAGTAGTGAAAAATGAATGTATTATTTATTCACTACCAGGACATGTAAAACTTAAAAGTACATGTCCAACTTTCTAAATACACTGCACATTGCTCTTGGAGCTAACTAGGGCATACCTTAGGGGTGACACATGTAATTAAAAGGAGGTTGAAATGGCAGTTTAAAAATGTGTACACAGGATCTGCTATTTCAGCTCTGAGTCATGTTTAAACGGCTACTGTAGTGGGTGACATAATCAGTGCTGCAGGTCTACTAGTTGCATTTAATTTACAGGCCCTGGGTACATATAGTATACTTTAGTAGGGACTTACAAATACATTTAATATGCCAGTCATGGATGAGCAAATATCACCATGTTTTAGAGTACAGAGCACCTGCACTTTAGCACTGTTAGCAGTGGAAAAGTGCGCAGAATTCTAATGCCAGGAAAAATGGAGTCAGAGAAACAAGAGTTCAGAAGGCAAAAAGTCAGGGGAAACCACACCAAGAATGCCAGGTCTCACATCAATGTTACATTTATTTTTTTAATCTCCAGCAAGGAAATACCTTGAAATTTAATGTTTCGACCTATTTAATAAAACTCCACTCCATAATTGAAGTTGGATGTTTAATAAATATTATAGAAAAAGTGTTTTTAGAAAGTTACATTTTCTCTACTTAAAGACTCTGAAAGCTAATTTGCATTAGGTTCTAGCTGCATAAAACCCTTGGACTGCTTAACCATGAATGAGGTATACACATTTCTCCCAGAGTAGGACACAAAGGGGGTTATTACAACTTTGGAGGAGGTGTTAATCCGTCCCAAAAGTGACGGTAAAGTGACGGATATACCACCAGCCGTATTACAAGTCCATTATATCCTATGGAACTCGTAATACAGCTGGTGGTATATCCGTCACATTTGGGACGGATTAACACCTCCTCCAAAGTTGTAATAACCCCCAAAATCTTGTGCGGAAGGAGAAGTTTCAACTTCTTTAGCATTGTGACCATTTCAGCAGTGCACAGAAATGCAAATAACTTCAAGAGGCTTCTGTCACAGGCAGATGTCACCTGTACAGGTCACCTCTTTGATTGCCCCAGTCATCCAGGCTCCAATCACAGTGAGGAGGAAGCTGTCCTCTGAACTGGTTTCAAGTGACAACAGAGGAAGGACTGGTCATTTCCATGGCCACGTCTTTAAAGTCTCTGCACAAGGGGAGAAGGCTTTCACCATCTTGGATTTAGGCAGAGAAGGGCACTGTGGTGTTGTTTGATTAAGGACACACACATATGCTGCAAAAGTGGGCAAGGTTATACCTGGGAATATTTACCCTGTTGGTTAGGGAAGAGCCAGGATTCACCCACGCCCACAGGCTGGTACCAGGCATCTGTCACCCAGAGTACCATTGCAAGAAACATTTTGGACTTGTGGAAGATCAGAATAGGACTGAACTTGCAGTCTGAAGCCAGAGAAGAGTCCTGATGACAGGACCTGCTCTCCCTCTTATGTCCAGGACAAATAAGTGGGCTTCAAGGGTCATAAGGCTAACCTCCTGTTCACGCTGCAGGGACCCAACAAGCTACATCAGGCATTTCCTGCTACTGCCCAGCTGACCAGTTCCAAATGGACTTACCTGGGCCTTGCTGGTTGCATCTGCTGGAGGGAAACTTGAGCCCCAAGTGCTGTACCTGATGTACCTGAACTCTTTAAACTGTTAAAGTCTATTCCTCCTAAACTCCTACGAAATATGGGACTTAGGAACCTTTTGGCTCCAAAGACCCCTGGTAGGCCATGACAAACCTGGGAAGCTGATCCAACGAAGGTGTATTGCTGCTGGGCTGAATTTCAGGTTTCTCCTGCCCACAGCGTTTATGCAGCAGAGATTCTGATGCAAAGAAGGTATCCAACCTCGTGGAGGCATCTTTGGCTACATTCTGCAACTTTGCCCCACTGGAGGAATCTGAGCTCCAAAAAAGTGACTATTTGCAAATGAAGAAATCTAGACTGGGCAAAGGTGGCAAAAGTATCAGGTGAGTGAACTTACTGGGGTCAAAATTTTAATTTCTCCTTCTTGGAGTTTTACTGCCAAAATCCAATGGCTTCATCAGGACCTTGCCAATGGTTATTTGACCTTGTGAAGCCCTTCTCAGACTGCTTCGTTGCTCAACTAAATACTTTGAGCTTCTATTTCAGAGCCTAAGTCATAACGTAAAACTTCAGACCAGGTTGGACCTGGTTCCTGTATCTGATCTGTGCTCCATTGAAGTTTGCAGTTGGTCCTGATCTTCCACAACCAGTCAACTGTGGTTGGCGCTTAAAGCTTTTTAAAGTTATTTTATTAAAAACTTTAAAGATTCATGCCTCCAGTTCCCCTTATTTTGCTTTCAGCATTTTGGTGTCATTTTATTTACAAAAAAAATGATCTATTTTTGCAAATAGGTTTGAGTTTTTTCTTCTGTTGTATTTTGACTTTATTACTGTTTTGGTACTGCAAACATATTGTATACATTGATTCTAATTTAAGCCTGATGGCTCTGTGCCATAGTTTATTGTTTAAGTCTGACTACAAATTTTATTATCACTTGAGGTGGGTAGTTCCCCCCTCAACTATATTACTTGAGGTGGGTAGATACCCTCCTCAAATAGTACTGCAGTTTCTTACAGCCACATAACTACAGATTTTTTTTTTTTTTTATCTATTACAGATGGGTCGAAATATTATTACCAGAGAATTCACTTCATAATGTCGCATAGTTAGAGTGGGTCTTCTATTGCCGCATTGCCTCTGCAAAGGGGCTGTTTGGGGCTGGCATTAAGTAAATGAAACATATGTTATACGGGTTCTGTGTAAAAGATGCATTTTTGTGCCTCTGCATTTTATGTGAAAAAAGTAATAGCCTTTTAACTAGGTCTCTAACATACAAATACCATATACATGCATACACACACACACATGCACACTTATATGTATTAAATAGTGATAGTCACTACTTTATAGTAAAGGTTCAGCAGCACTTTTCATTGAATAGGTATTTTTTGTTTGCATTAACTTTGGACCCCATGAACGGATTTGCACCAAATTTGACACTCCCTTAATGTATGCATGCCAATTTTTGTGTTGTGTTGTCTTGTGTACTGCAAATACTTTAAGGGTCTACAAAAAAGATGTGTATGCCCATTATAGCTCCCATAGGCATTTTATTCAAAGCTACAACAAAATCTACCAACGTATTTATGCCAGAGGACCTATAACATGCATCGTAACTGCAGCAAAAACATGAAATGTGACCATTATATGGTAGTAACACATCTGAATCTATGTTCATCACTGAGTTGCTCCAAATAGCATGTTTTATTGGACCACATAAATCCGCCTAAGATTCATAACCCATAATGTTGTTCAGATTGCTCAAGGTGGATGGTGGGGAGGTCAATATCACCTCAAAATAAGAATATCCTTCATCTGTGTCATGAAGCTCTGTGTAGCACTGAGGGCAAACTAACTCGCACAGGGCTTTATCTTTGTGCCTAGTGCCATCTGCCTTTTCCTGAATGCCAAGAAAGGCTAGTTTGGTGGAATGGGGCCTGCAGAAGGACTGGACCAATGAGGAAGATATGTTCATGTTATTTTATTGTGTATCACTCATACCAAATATCCACATGAAGTAACAAAGTGCTATGTGTACTTCTTCTGAATTAAATGTTTCAGCTAACAGCAAAAAGGGCGATAGCTTTTTGTTGTTAAAGTTAGAAGAAAGTGACAGAACATACATTGGAAAATATGATATATTGGGTGTTATTGGCAAATTTTATTGTAGGCCATGCAGTGCCCAAATACCATATTGGGTGAAACTTCCTCACTGATGTATTTCAAGATATCCACTGCTTCTGAGAGCAAGGTTACAATACATTTTATCATTACACCTTCTGCTTGTGTACCTATGTGGCAAGCCTGATAACTGCATTTTATATTTTTTATGACTGTTGTGGGAAAATGCCCATTTTGTGTATTCACCCCCAATTTCTGCTGATGTGAATGGCTGTTTTTAGACTCTGCATACTGGGACACTGCTGACCATTTCCCAGTTCATGTGCTCTGACTGTTTAACATGTGAAATTGGCTCCTCCCTGCTTGACTTATTTAATTTTATTATAAGGCCATATTATATGGTGCAGAAAGTACACCTATTGCATAGAAAGTTAAATGTCACCTTTTGGAAATGGTCCTTTTTGAAGGGTTGCCCCAAACTTTTTGCCTTCCCCCGCCTATTTGTCTGACCGTCTTTTGTTGGCTTTAGGACTCTGGGCATTTTACCATTGCTAATCCGTGTTAAAGTGCAAATGCTCTCTCCTCTAAACATGGTATAATTGTCTTAAACATGTTTGGCATAAATTAATTACTTGTAATTCCCTTCTAAAGTGGCATACCATATACCCACAGCCTGTAAGTTAAATGCTACCAGTGGGCCTAAAGCACTGATTGTTCCACCTACAGAAGTAGCCTATCAAAACTGTCTTAGGCCTGCCACCGCAGTGCCTATGTGTGTAGTTTACTGCCACATCAACTTGGCATTTAAAACTACTTGCCAAGCTTTAAACTCCCCTTTCATTACACATAGGTCAACCCTAAAGTAGGCCCTAGGTAGCCCTACGGGCATGGTGCTGAAGAAGTAAAAGGTGGGCATGTGCTTTTATGTTTTGCATGTCCTGGTAGTGACAGTCTATTTCATTTTTCACTACTGTGAGGCCTGTTTCTCCCATAGGTTAGCACTGGGAATTCCCCCATACCCTAAGTGGTAATTCCTGATCAGAAAGGAGTAGCTTTGTCATGTTTGGTGTATTTAGAATGGTAATGATAAATTGTGACGATCTGAACGCTTCTTACCGCTGTAATTTGCCAGTCGTGGGGCACCACCTGGTTTCTTGCTTGTGCTGGATTGACCAAGGTAGGGGCAACTCTTTCCAGTAGCCACAGTGCTTCTGATTGTATAACACTAAGTAGGCCATAAACCACCAGAAGAAATTCCAGAGGGAAAAAAAACAATCTTGGGAAAACCTCAGATCAAGGAACTCCTGAAAAGATGTAAAAGGAAAAAGAGAAGCACAAAAAGTCTGGAATAAAAACTGCAGACAGGAAAAAACAGGAGATGTCTAAAAATCACAGGATACGGGAGCTAGGAGCACCACCAGGACATAAGTGTTTGCAATTCAAGGAACAGAATACCAACTGTGTTTATATATTGACAAACAGAAAGTGACCTGCAGGAAGTATTGGGGACACCATCTTGGATTGGGGAAAGCCACATTAATGTGAATGGTAAAATAGCCATAGTATAAAAGTAGTGAGCAAGCATTCAGGGAAGGAAACACAGACTCCTGGGAAGAAGAAGATATGGCCAAAGATGAAAAAAGAAAAGGAAGAAAAAAGAAGAAAAACAGAAAAAACAGGTAAGCAAAATTATGAGGGCAAAAAGCGGGCGCAGCGTGAACCAGAGCCCATAGGAAAAACTTCAGATCATGCAGCGGCCCAAAAAACAAGTTGCGGCCCGAAAAGCGTCCTGTGGCAGAAACAGCCGTCCGAGACGTGGACTGCCAATCTGACCACGCCCACAAGTGGGGCGCTGCTGATTTCTGCAGCGCCACAGTAGGTCCCCTCCCCAAAGCCCCAGGCTTGTCTGGAAAATGATGAAAAAATGTGCGCTCCAAGCGAGGAGCATGGACTGAGGAAGCATCCTCCCTCAAACAATCATTAATGGGATATCCGTTCCAGCGAATCAAGAACTCGAGACGATTCTGAAAAATGCAAAAATCGCATATCTCTTGTACTTCATACTCAAGATGGCCATCAACCAAAAGTGGAGGAGGACAATGGGCATTTCTCTTGTAGGGATCAGGAAAAAAGGTTTGAGTTGAGACACATGAAAAACAGGATGAACCTTCTAAGTCAATGGTAGATGAGGTCGAACAGAGACTGGATTTGACACATGCAGAAATCTAAAAGGTCCATAGTAACGGGGTTTGAACTTATTCTGGGGCAAGCAAAAAGGCAGAAACTTAGAAGAAAGCCAGACTTTGTCCCCAGGCTGGTAAGATGGTGCAGGACTACGCAGAGTAACAGCTACCTTCTTCATGTAACATTTTGTAGCTAAGAGATTGGTATGTAGGAGGTCCAGAACCTGATGGAGATTTCGAACAAATGAGGTGACTGGAGGAATAGAGGAGTCTGTATGAGTGACGGTAGGAAAAGCAGTAGGGTGGAAACCATAAGTACAAAAAAAGGTGTGGACTTCATTGCACCATGGACTGTATTATTGTAGGAAAACTCAGCCAATGGTAGATATGAAGACCAATTATTTTGAGTTGCATTACAAAAACAGCGTAGATATTGTTGTAGTCCTTGATTTGGGCATTCTGTTTGACCATTGGTCGGCAGATGGAATCCGGATGATAGAGCCATACCAATATGTAAAAACTGACAAAAAGCTCTCCAAAAACGGGATACATATTGAGTTTCTTGATCAGAAATGATTACTTGAGGGAGGCCATGCAATCGAAATAAATCTCGTAGAAAGACGTGACTCATTTCCTTAGTGGTGGATAATTTCTTTAGAGATGAAAAATTAGACCTCCTAGTAAAGGAGCCAACCGTTACCATTATGACCTGATACCCTTCAGAAGACGGCAAGGAACAAAAGAAATCTGTGGTCAACGTATGCCATGGAATGGACGGCACAGGCAAGGGCATCAATAAACCTGCTGACTTAGTCCAAGGTGTCTTAGTTTGAGCACATGTTGGGCAAGGTCTTACATATGTTTCAACATCAGATTTTAACGTGAGCCACCAAAAGGAGTGGAGGAGCAGTTCCTGTGTGTTCCTAATTCCACTATGTCCGGCAATAGCGGAGTTGTGACACATTTACAAGGCTTCTGTTTGTACTTTCTTAGTAGGCAAAAGTAAGGTGTTTTTATGATTGTAATATTCCTGATGCTTCTGTAAGTGGGGACTTAAAGCGTTCCATTCTTCCACAGGTAAATTCTGATACTCAGTTTTAACACGGTCAAGAAAGGACTGAACAACTAGCACAATTTGACATGGCTCTATGAGGTGTGGAAAGTAGTAATTGTGCTCTCTGGATTTTTGCGGGATAAAGCATCTTCCACAACATTTTGAGATCCAAGTATGTATGTCACTACAAAATCGTACTGGCTAAAAAAGAAGGCTCATCTGGCTTGCCGACTGTTCCGGCATTGAAATCTGTGGAGGTATTGTAGATTCTGATGATCAGTTCTAACTTCAAACGTCTCCATTGAACCCATTAGAAAATACCTCCAATACTTGCAGGAAGCTTTTAATGCTAGTAATTCCCTCTCCAACACGGAATAGTTTTGTTCTGCGTCTGACAACACATGGAATAGATAAAATACAGGTTGTTCTGGGCCATCATCGTCTTTTCTTTGTAGTAACAGGGCTCCAATGGCTCTATCTGATGCATCAATGACCACTATAAATTTCTTTCGTGGTGTTGGGATGACGTAGTATTGGGGCTTGTGTAAAGGCTCATTTTAGATTCTGAAAAGCTCTTTCCGCTTCTTCTGTCCAAATGTAACCCTCCTTTAGGCTTTCTTTTTTGATGGTCTGGGTTATGTGACCTTGTTGTTGGGCAAAGTCCTTTATATAAATTGTCTATAGAAATTGGATAACCATAGAAAGCACTGTGTCTCTTTAACAGAAGCAGGAGAAGGCCAATCTAGTATGGCTTGTACCTTTTCTGGGTCCATGGCGATGCCAACTTGATTGATATAGAAACCAAGATATTGAACCTCAGTCTTGTTGAACTCACACTTTTCAGGCTTACAGTACAGTTTGTTTTGTCGGAGTCTTTCCAGAACCTGAAGAACATGCTTAGTATGTTGTTCAGGACAAGAATATACCAGAATGTCATCTAGATAGATTATGACACTTTGGTTCAAAAGATCAGAGAAAACTGAATCCATAAATCTTTGGAATATGGAAGGTGCATCTATCAGACCAAAAGGCATGACGGGAAATTCCAAATGGCCTAATGGAGTAAGAAAAGCTGTCTTCCATTCGTCACCTTCCTTAATTCATAAAAGATGATAGGCACCCCGCAGATCTAGCTTGGTGAATATTGTGGCTTCTTGGACTGGTTCCAAAACATCCTTAATAAGGGGTAGAGGATACCTATCCTTGATGGTAATCCTACTCAACTCTTGAAAGTCAATACAGGGACGGAGATCTTTAGTCTTCTTTGAAACAAAGAAAAGAGGAGCCTGGCAGGTGATGAAGTGGAAACAATCAATCCGCTTTGTATGTTTTCATCTATTTCCTTCCCTGCTCTGATAAGGAATACATTCTTCCAAATGGGACCACTTCCCAAGATATCAAAGGAATAGCGCAGTCATATTCTCGATGAGGAGGGAAAATGGGTTTTTGAGGTTTCAGGGACACGTCAGAGTATCCTTGGTAGCATCTGGGTACTCCTTGAATCATATTAATGTTACTGCTTGCTTCGTTGGAAGAGAAAATGGACCCTTTCAGAGACCATTAGGAATCTGTGGAATAGGAATGTAGTTGACAAAAGTGGGATGAAAATGATATAGTCTGTGTCTCCCAATTTATATATGGATTATGTTGTGTTAGCCAGGGAATACCCAGAGTCATAGTATGGTTAGGGGAAGATATCAAGTCAAAGGCAACATATTCCTTATGTCTTCCAAATTTCAGACAAAGGGTAGAAGTGGTATCAACCACTGGTCCGGAAGTCAAAGGAGAGCCATCTACTGTTTGAACATGTTCTGGGATCTCTTTAGGAACACAAGGTATTCCTTTTTCCTTAGCCCATTTCTCATCTAGGAACATTCCACTGGCTCCACAATCCAATAACGGGAATACATGTTCTTTCTGGTTAGGGCACTGTAGAATTACAGAAAAATAAAAAGAGCTGTGGTATTTTCTCTGAAGGAGCAGATGGAAGGTATCTCAATGCCTCCTGTCCCCTTTTTTCTCACAGGGGACGGGAGTTGGTGTTTTCTGAAGGTCCTAACTAAATAACCTGTATTGCCACAATAAAGATACAAGACTTTGAGTTGTCTGTTTTCTAGCTCTGCTTCAGATGACAGTACATGAGCAACACCTATTTGCATGAGTTCTTCTTCAGTAGAAGCTGGGTTCTCTGATCAGTTTTCTTCACTGCGACATGCAGAAGGGCGCATTGCTACTGACTGGGACTGAAACCTTGACCTTCGTTTCTCCAATCTACGCTCTCGTAAATGGTACTCAATATTAAGTGCCAGGTCCATCAGTTCTTTCAATGATTCTACCTGGGGGGAATGCACCAGTTCATCCTTTATTTGGTCTCGTAACCATCGATAGAAGAGTGTCACAAAAGTGCGTTCAAACCATGTGGTTTCAGCTGCTAGTTGTTTGAAATGGGTTATGTAAGTCAGGACATCCTGATTCCCTTGTTGTATCTCACATAACGCCTGTTCCACAGCGGGTTCCAGTCCAGGTCGTTTGCACATCTGTTTAAAGGCTTGAAGAAAGTCTGAATAGTTGCATATTAAAGAGTCATTGGCAGCTACCAAGGGGGTTGCCCAGGCTAGGGCTGGGCCCGACAAGGAGTTTATCAAATAACCAACCTTGGTCTTCTCCTGGGTAAACTGAGAGGGTCAAAATGCAATATATACTGTTAAAGAGTCCAGAAATCCCTTTAGCTTCAGAATAATGTGGTGTTGAGGCGGAGATAGTAGGTACATCAATGGATCGAGACACCAGAGCTTGTCTCAGAGCCGTATTTTTGGCATGCAGTTGTTGCAATTCCTGTGTCTCTTGCTGTACGGTATGAAGCATAGACTGTGCAGATTCCACAACATTTTCAGGTGGTCCTTCCATGGTTCCAGAGCAACACAGAATCTTTTGGCATCGCAATCTGTCACGATCTGAACGCTTCCTACAGATGTAATATACTAGTATCAGGGCACCACCTGGTTTCTTGCTTGTTCTGGATTGACCAAGGTAGTAGTGACCCTTTCCAGTACCCATGAGGCTGATGATAATATAACACCAAGCAGGCTGTCACCTCAAGAAGGAGTCCCAGAGGAAAAAACCCAATCTTGGGAAAAACCTCAGATCAAGGAACTCCTGAAAAAGATGTAAAAGAAAAAAGAGAAGCACAAAACATCTGGAACAAAAACTACAGGCAGGAAAAAACAGTAAATATTAAATAAGTCACCCATGAGCACACCTTGCTTCCCACAAGGTAGGGTACATAATGTTTAAGAATGAAACATGAGTGACATTAAAAATGTAATGTTTCCCTAGTGACTAAGCCCAACACGATAATATCACTGATCAGGCTGTAACTGTCACAGAGGAAAAGTAGAGACTATGGCCCTCATTACAACATTGGCGGTAAAAGCCGCTTACCGCTGTGCAGAAGACCGCCAACACACCGCAGCGGCTGCAGAATTCCGCCACAGCTATTATGACCCACATCTCGGAATCCGCCAAAATTCAGACACCCACACAAGTTCGCCACACCAAAGGTCAGTGATAAACTAGCGATAACAAAACCTCCACCGTCACGCCAACAGAAATACGCCCACACTATCACAACCCACGAATCCACGCAGCGGTCTTTCAACCGCGGTATTCCATTGGCGGTACACACCGCCGCGCTCAAAATACACACACACATACAAAACACAGCCACATTGGATGATTCAAAATACACACACCTGCGACACATACACACACCACTCCCACACAGCCATTACAATATAAAACACACACCCACATCACCCACAAACCCCCACGACAAAAAATACAGAAAGAAGGCCAGAGAGAGACACCACCAGCAAGTACAACAGCATCCACAGACACATAACACCATCACCCACACAACTTCCACGCACCTCACACAACACACCACTACATATCAGCACACTTATCACCACACACTCCACCCCACACATCACCTACACCACCCCATGGCACGGCAAAGACACCCCAGGTTTTCGGAGGAGGAGCTCAGGGTCATGATGGAGGAAATCGTCCGGGTAGAGCCACAGCTATTCGGATCACAGGTGCAGCACACCTCAATTGCAAGGAAGATGGAACTATGGCGAAGAATAGTGGACAGGGTCAACGCAGTGGGACAACACCCAAGAAATCGGGAGGACATCAGGAAGAGGTGGAATGACCTATGGGGGAAGGTGCGTTCCGTGGTCTCAAGACACCACCTGGCGGTTCAGCGGACTGGCGGCGGACCCCCACCTCCTCCCCCACAACTAACAACATGGGAGGAGCAGGTCTTGGCGATTCTGCATCCTGAGGGCCTCGTAGGAGTAGCTGGAGAAATGGACTCTGGTAAGTCAAAGCTTTACTATTACATCCCCCTCCCTACCTGCATGCTATCACATACCCCCACCCTCGCCCTCACCCCCATCACACCAACTCCTCACAAATTTACCAATATCACAAACCACCTATCCCATCACCAAGCCCTGCATGCAACAACAAAGCATGGACACCTATCACTAAAGCATGCACACTGCACATAGCCATACACCCCCCTAAACCATCATCACACATGCTCCCACACAGGAATGCCAGCACTGGGGTACACGGTCACCCACCCATTGAACACCATGGCACACACAGATGCAATAATCATGCCTTTCCACCCCTGCAGGACCCCTACCCAACGTCACCAGACAGGAGGGTCCAGACATGTCCATTCCACCCTCAGAAGAGGCCCACAGTGATGACAGCAGCTCTGTCCAACTGGATCTAGATGACCAGTCCGGACCATCGGGGACCTCTGGACAGTTGGTTCCCCTCACACAGGCACAGGCCATCACAGACCTTCCCCCCTCTGGAAACACCAGCACAGCACTCACCCAGCGGGCCCATACCTCCGTCCCCAGGAAACGTCAATCAGATGTGTATCCACCACTACAGGGAACCCAGGATAACCCACCAACCCAACAACAACAGGGACCTGGGGGCAGAGGCAGTGGGCACACGGTCCAGGGGACGGAGGCCCAGGAACACAG
Organism: Pleurodeles waltl; assembly: GCF_031143425.1. Lineage (NCBI taxonomy): Eukaryota > Metazoa > Chordata > Amphibia > Caudata > Salamandridae > Pleurodeles > Pleurodeles waltl. The sequence continues at coordinate 906,333,573 of NC_090449.1, read as the reverse complement.
GGGAACTGGGAGGGCTGCAGTGCGACAGGGGGCGGACAGGACAAGGGAACCCACTCTCCACGAGGCCCTCTCCTCCATCATGGGAGCCTACCACCACTCCCAGGAGACGATGGCAACGGTACTGGCCAAGTTTCATGAGACCCAGCGCATGCAGGAAGAACAATATTTGGGCTTCAGGGAGTAACTCAGAACCATCAGCTCCACCCTGGGCACCATCGTAGGGGTGCTGAAGGAAGTACTCAACACCAGGAGGGACGCTGTGGCACTACAAGGGGCCCCTGACACTAGCATGCCGGCGCTAGTGGACAGGACGCCCCGCCATGGGACCACCACACCAGCACCCCACCACCTGCAGACGGAGAACCACCCCGCAAATGGTCCCTGAGATCCAGGAACAAGACAGAGAACAATGCCAAGACCCCGCCAAGAAATGAGACCACCCTGATTGTCATCCTACTGTCCCACTTTGTCACCCTGTCCATAATTAAACTGCCCCAGCTCCACTTCCTATGCCCATATGGGCAATGCACCTGTGAGACTAATAGACTGGACTCTGCCATGGACACTCCTCCACCATCACCCCTCACCATTTAACTTCCCCCTCCAATATTTTGCATTTAAATAAACACACTTAAAGCACAAAATGATACTGGAGTCTGTCTGTGATTTCAAAATAGTGTATTTGCAATTACAGTGACAAAATGTTTTTGAAATAGTAATGTCAACATACCTATGTCACACAGCTCAAGTCCATGAGGAATTTAAGCAGATGACACACAGTGGGACCCACATCTGTGAAACCGTAAGGGATAGTGACAACTCAGTGACCATACACTGGGTGAAAACGACAGACAGGATAGAGGAAGTAGTGTAAAAGTACATGTAGTAGGCAGGATTGTATTTTCACCTGTGTTTCACTGGAAATATTGCTGGATCACTGAGTCCCTGTTCTGCATGTCTTCTTCCTCTGCTTTATCCTCATCACTGTCCACAGACTCCACAGCTGCCACAACACCGCCATATGGACCATCCTCCTGCAGAAAAGGCACCTGTCGTCGCAAAGCCAAGTTGTGAAGCATACAGCAGGCCACGATGATCTGGCACACCTTCTTTGGTGAGTAGAATAGGGACCCACCTGTCATGTGGAGGCACCTGAACCTGGCCTTAGGGAGGCCGAAGGTCCGCTCAATCACCCTCCTAGTTCGCCTATGGGCCTCATTGTAGCGTTCCTCTGCCCTGGTCCTGGGATTCCTCACTGGGGTCAGTAGCCATGACAGGTTGGGGTACCCAGAGTCACCTGCAAATGGCGAGAGACAACTGTTAGACACACACTAACCTGTAGGGATAACCCCAGACAACCATTCCCACTGTCTTGCTTCCAGGGGCTCACCTAATAGCCACACACGGTGCCTCTGGAGTTGACCCATCACATAAGGGATGCTGTTATTCCGCAGGATGTAGGCGTCATGCACTGAGCCAGGGAACATGGCATTCACATGGGAGATGTACTGGCATGCCAAACATACCATCTGTACATTCATAGAATGATAACTCTTCCGGTTTCTGTACACCTGTTCACTCCTATAGGGGGGGACCAAAGCCACATGTGTCCCATCAATGGCACCTATGATGTTGGGGATATGTCCCAGGGCATAGAAATCACCTTCACTGTAGGCAAATCCTCCACCTGAGGGAAAATGATGTAGCTCCGCATTTGTTCCAGAAGGGCAGACAACACTCTGGACAATACGTTGTAAAACATAGGCTGGGACATCCCTGATGCAATGGCCAAAGTTGTTTGAAATGACCCACTTGCAAGGAAATGGAGCACTGACAGCACCTGCACTTGAGGGGGGATTCTTGTGGGATGGCGGATTGCTGACATCAGGTCTGGCTCCAACTGGGTGCACAGTTCCTGGATTGTGGCACACCAATCATACACAAAAGGTGGCCTTTATGTGTGTTGAGACTAGGCCTAGGTATGTGTGACGCAGTTGAAAATGAGGCCATGTGGGCCCCTAAAATGGCGGCTGCCTGACCTCTAAAGTGGGACAATGGGATGTGAGCTAACTGCGCTGGCGTTGTACACCGTCGCGGTAGGCGGTCGGAGACCGCGGCGCAATACTGCATTGGTTAACATTGGACCCTATGGGTCCCAGGAGCCAATGACGATGTACGCCGGCGGTGATGTTACGCACCGCCACGGACATGACCGCTGCGGACGTGACCGCCATTTTCTATCACTTCAATCACTCGATACCTGATCTTCAACAGGAGAGGACCTACACTGCAAGTGCTGCTGTGACCTCAGTGTGGAAGAGACAATGGCTCATGCATCTGGGGAAAGGGCCCCTGCCTTCACATTGGAGGAGTTGGAGAAGCTGGTTGATGGGGTCCTCCCCCAGTACACGCTACTCTACGGTCCTCCAGACAAACAGGTAAGTACACAGGGAGCATGTTGTATGGGCTATGCCTGTGTGGAGAGGCCTGGATGTAAGAAGGAAGGGGCAGAGTGCTGCGTGCATGTAAGACAGTGAGTGCATGTGCCACATGGCAAGGGTAGGGATGGGGGCCACTCACTTTGACGGTGCAGTTGGTAATGACTTCTCTTCTTCCCCTGTACATTACATGTAGGTCAGCGCCCACCAGAAGAAAGATATTTGACGTGCAATCGCCAAGGATGTCCGGACCCTGGGGGTCTACCACAGATTGAGCACCCACTGCCAGAAAAGATGGGAGGACATTCGCTGCTGGAGCAAGAAGACGGCGGAGGCTCAGCTGGGGAGGGAGGGGTGCCCGTCGAACCAACCGTTAATGTTCAGGATCCTGGCGGTGGCCTACCCGGAGTTGGATAGCCCCAGCCCAGCTGCCCAGGTGGGCCCCGCCAGCCCCAGCCCAGCTGCCCAGGAGGCCACCGCCAGCCCCAGCCCAGCTGCCCAGGAGGGCCCCGCCAGCCGCAGCCCAGCTGCCCAGGAGGCCACCGCCAGCCCCAGCCCAGCTGCCCAGGAGGCCACCGCAAGCCCCAGCCCAGCTGCCCAGGAGGCCACCGCCAGCACAAGCCCCGCTGGGCCATGAAGGACCGCCAGCACAAGCACCACTGGGCCATGAAGGACCGCCAGCACAAGCCCCGCTGGGCCATGAAGGACCACCAGCACAAGCACCGCTGGGCCATGAAAGACCGCCACCGCAAGCCCCAGCCCAGCTGCCCAGGAGGCCACCGCCAGCACAAGCCCCGCTGGGCCATGAAGGACCGCCAGCACAAGCACCACTGGGCCATGAAGGACCGCCAGCACAAGCCCCGCTGGGCCATGAAGGACCGCCAGCGCAAGCACCGCTGGGCCATGAAAGACCGCCAGCACAAGCACCGCTGGGCCATGAAGGACCGCCAGCACAAGCCCCGCTGGGCCATGAAGGACCGCCAGCACAAGCACCGCTGGGCCATGAAGGACCGCCAGCACAGGCACCGCTGGGCCGGGAACCGCCAAATCAAGCACCACTGAACAGTGCACCGCCAAATCAAGCACCGCTGAACAGGGCACCTCCAAATCAAGCACCGCTGAACAGGGCACCGCCAAATCAAGCACCGCTGGGCCGGGCACCGCCAACTCAAGCACCGCTGAACAGGGCACTGCCAAATCAAGCCCATGAGCGGCAGGGGCACTGACGCAACTGGGTCCATCACGGGGTGACTGATGCACTCTGGGCACCAGTTCCCCTCCAGAACCAGTGGAGACTGTCATCCACTACCTCTGTCCTTCACAGGATGAAGCACTCTGGGCACCAGTCCCCCTCCAGAACCAGTGGAGAGATCCATCCACTACCTCTGTCCTTCACAGGATGAAGCACTCTGGGCACCAGTCCCCCTCCAGAACCAGTGGAGATTGATATCCACTACCTCTGTCCTTCACAGGATGAAGCACTCTGGGCACCAGTCCCCCTCCAGAACCAGTGGAGACTGTTATCCACTTGAGAGACTGTGGCTTTGCACTCCCCAGTATATGGCAGTGAGTGGGCAACCCACCCACTGTAGAGACTTGTGAGACTGTGGCTTTGCACTCCCCAGGATTGAACAGTGGGCAACCCACCCACTGGAGGGACTTGAGAGACTGTGGCTTTGCACTCCCCAGGATTGAACAGTGGGCAACCGACCCACTGTAGAGACTTGAGAGACTGTGGCTTTGCACTCCCCAGGATTGAACAGTGGGCAAACCACCCACTGTAGAGACTTGAGAGACTGTGGCTTTGCACACCCCAGGATTGAACAGTGGGCAAACCACCCACTGTAGAGACTTGAGAGACTGTGGCTTTGCACTCCCCAGGATTGAACAGTGGGCATTGAGCTCCCTCATGGATCTGGCGTGGGACACTCATCCGGTTGAGGTGCCCCCCCTTCCCTTCTCCCTGAGGTGCCTGTTGTATTTCTATCTGATGCCCCTGCAGTGTTCTCTCTGTTTTGATCGGGTATCGAGTGTGGGCCTCGCCCATGCATTTTGGGCCCAGTGGTCCACGGACTATAAATGGTGCAATACCTGGACTTGTATTATTGGTGTATATATTTGTTTATAGTGTATATATGTTTTTGAGTACTGGATTTTAATATATTACAATGGTTACACTCATTTCCTTTTGTCTTTGCATTCTTCCGGGGGGTTTGGCGGGTGTAACTGTTATGTATCAACATGTATTAGTGTGTGTGTTGTAGTGGGTGAGGGTGGGGGTGTTGCGTGTGTGTGTCCCTGTTTTTTGCCTCCCCCTCCCCTGTGTCGTAGGAGCAGTACTCACCGTGGTCTTCGCCGCCGGCGTTCATGCTCCTGGTAGAGGAGCAGGAAGACTATCGCAGGTAGAATTTGGAGTTCCGGTTCCATGGTGTCCTCGTTCCTCATGGGGTGTGTAGAGGTGAGCGTTTTCCCTTCGGAATTCCTGTTTCCGCCGTGTTTTTATCTGCGGTGAATCCGCCCCGGAAAAGGTGGCAGATTGGCCTATCATAATAGTGTGGGCGGTACTTTGTCTCCCGCCTGTCTGTTGGCGGTGACCGCCAAGCTGTTTGTTTGTACCGCCGTGGCGGTCGGAGTGGTAAAGTGGCTGTCTTTGTTTGCGGTTTCCGCCTCGGTCACAATTGCAATTTTTTTACCACCGGCCTGTTGGCGGTCTTACCGCCGCTTTAACACCGTCCGCCAGGGTTGTAATGACCCCCTATATATTTTAATTTCTAACCCTTGAGCATTATCACTTACTGATGGAAAAGACAGAGATGTATTAAATATGTTGCAAATGGGAACTTTTAAAAAGTCACTTTTGGCTTGACTGTAGCTTCTGGAGGCTGATGTGCATTAACTCTCTCGCCACTGTCCAGCTAGTGGAGAGTTATAGTTAGTATTATCTGGTTAGGGAGCTGACAAAGTGTGTTCTTACACATTTCTCTGTGTACCATAACGCAATAAAACATTATTTTCTTGGACAAAAATGCGAACAGTTGTAAATAAAAGTCCTGATAATTAACGCAGATGGGCTTAGACTTTGCATAGACACAATGTGGGCCAGTGAGTACGTGTCCAGAAGTCGGGCCTGAGGAGCGCGTGGTCACTGCATGTACTGAGTATGTTGTGCCCTAATTTAGAGGTGTGTTCCTAACTACGTGTGTCCTCTAACTTTATATTTCGGGAATTTGTGCACCCTTCTGGCCAAGTGTGTTTTATTTGAGCCAATATGCTGGGACCATTGTGGTGTTGCTGCACCTATCTTTGGGATCTAATCTATGTTTCCTGTTTGCCTGTCGGCAACGTGTTACCCCACCTGTGACCTGTCAGTCAGCATTCTCAGGCCTAGGTCTCAGAGCCTACCTGACCAAATACCTACTCTTGGGTTGACGGTGAGTTCACAACGGGAGCATCTACCAATGGTGATGCAATTTCATATGTGTATATGAGTGTTGCTGTACACATCAACATTGATTAATCCAATATTAGCATGTGTATATATATATATATATATATATATATATATGGTTTTCAAGGCCCATAGATGTGAAGATAAGAATAGTAAATCCATGACTCTCTCTGTTCATGTACCTTTTAGATATCTCTCCCTTCATATTCTGGTATTATGGTCAATGTTTTGACCTGTCGATGCTCTGGCTTTAATATTCACTACCACAATCAACATATGAGCACCTGCACCGTATGAAATAAAGGAAATCGCTAGTGCTCTTTACTTGCATTGTTTTTCAGTCCTTTTGCAGTTGACATAGGAGTGATTAAGCTGTGATGAGTTTTGTGATGAGACATTGGCTTCTCATGTCTTGGGTCGTCGAGAATGTGCATTTATTCACTGTATGTCAGGATTCAGGGTCAGTGAAGACACAGATTTAGGTATAAGTCTAGTCAGGGTTTGATATAATTGAGAATGGGAGACTGACTGATGCCTTTAGGCACCCAGTTTCCAGTTTCCAGTTTCAAGTACACTTCTGGGGCACTAGGGGAGAGACAATAATTAAGTTGTTGCCTGTCAATGTGTCACTATTTATTGTGGCTAGTTATTATGATTCTCCACTGTAACTGTTCTCACTCTTTTGCTCATTCCTCATGTTTCTTGTTTCTTCCCATCTTGATTCCCTTGTGTTAGGCTTCCCTCCAGTTCCTTTATCCAACTGTGTATTTGGAGGCGCTTGATACACTCAGGTATCCTTCTCCCTTTTACCTCCTTAACTCATGGCCAGTCTGGCTTGTGGTGGTGTGCTGAGATTTCTGGCTGATACCTTGCCTGTTGCGGGCTCATCAGAGCAACATCCATTACCGTAATGGTAAGCTTACAGTCTGAAATATTTGTTCAATTATGGCACTAACCCCATACTTACCTGAAATCTCCTTTTAACCCTACAGCCGGTTCTTTGATGCACCATTTCTTCACCAACAAACTTTGCTCCTTGCCATCCCCTAGCTTGTTTCACTCATCTCTGACGGTGAGATATAGGGCCTGATTACGAGTTTGGTGGTTGGCTTTGCTGACTGTCCCACCTGTGGTGAGGAGACCTCAGTTGGCGTGGTGTTCTCCTCACCAGCCCTATTATGACTTTCCCACCTGGCTGACAGATGGGAACCAAGGGTCCTGCCAGTCAGCCCAGTGAGAAAAGTGCAGCAGCATTGTTGTCAGCTCCTAATAGAGCCAACAACAATGCTGCCACATGCAGGGTGCACCCTTACCCTTACCCTTAAAATGTGCACTGTCAGAAGGTGCCACCTGCACCAGTTCCCCACCAGCCTTTTCATGAAAAAGGCTGGCGAACAACATGATTGTAATCAGCAGGGCTGCACTGACTTCAGTGTTGCCGTGGCAGATTACAACCTGCACCGCCGTCATCCCATCGGCATTGAAGATCTTGGCGGAGACGGTGGTAGGTTGGCTGGTCTGCCTGCCAACCTCATAATGTGGGGGTCAGACCACCACAACTGTGGTGGTCAGACCGCCACCACGAGTCTGGTGGTCTGTTGACCGCCAGACTCATAATAAAGCCCATAGTCTAGTGTTTCTCACCCATTCCATTTCTCTGTTTCCTACCACAGGTGTTTTAGTCCCTTTTTCCACCTGCATAGGTCTTCAAGTAAGGCCTGGGCTTTCAGTGTGTCTACTCAACAGGAACCTAACAATCTACCACCCTAGCCACTTCCCAACACTGCTTCCTACAAAAACAGGAAGCCAAGACTGTCATGAACTTCAAGATGTGTCTCTTGCAGTAGGGTGCAGATTTAGTCTTACTCAGTGGGAGACTAAACTAGATCTGTGTAAGAGTGTACGGGCCTCATGGCTTGGGCTCTACAGATCAGAACAGATTTTTAGTGCCTCTCTCCACAAATAAGCAAGCTCATGCTGCAGGTCTCTT